>NC_046975.1:18293522-18893522 GCF_009769545.1 Cyclopterus lumpus
GGACGTATAGGAAACCACTTTCTTTTAATACCAAACCACATTTTTGATACCGTGATGTATCTCCAGCATCACTCACTTTTACATTTTGTATGTAATTGATAACCGTGTGACAGTCTTCAGAAACCAGCGTAAGGGTTAGATTTTTTTTTCAGTAAAAGTCGTGGTTAAAATAGGTGTTTGCTTCTTCGTCTCATGTTCATCGCTCCTATGCTTTTACCTCAGCAAGATACAACTTGATTTCCCCTTTCAAACCAGCGCCCCTCTCCTCATTTGGCACCACTCGCCTCTGAAACCCTCTCTTTCTGTCTTTTCTATCAGTCGCCCCAACTTCCGACCACATTTAATGACTGAGCTGCAGCCTTTCCTTGGCTGTCACAGTGGGGCTTTCAACAAGGTCCACTCCTTTTTGCTCTTTTCTCCTCATGCGACCATGCTGATGCCACTTTCCCTTTTTTTCCCCCCTGTAATTCTGCCTTTTATCTGGGGGTGTACTACTAAAGTAGGGGTGGAGACGGTAATGGGGGAATGCTATTTGCCTTTTTATTAAACAGGAGCCTACACACTTCTCAGCAGACTTTAGGCCTTAGTAAAGACAGAGTTTTCCAAATTGTAATTGCAATTAAAAGCATTTATTGGATGAAAGTTTTATATTTGAGTTTGCTTCTGAATATAAGTCTCTCAATGACTCATAAAGTGTTTTTATTATGACAAATTGATTGGCGGATGATTTATCTGCAACAACACTGTCTTCTTAAATGAAACATTTTGTTAAATCTTTGATTTCCTTAACATTTTACTTTAAAGAATTGCTGGGAAATTGTACATAATATTTTAAACAATTATTTAAGAAATGTAGCTACTAATCAGCAGATTAATTGTCAAGGAAAATAATGAGTTGCAGCACTTATGGGTTGGCTTTATGGGTGGATAAGTCAACTTTGGTACACGTTAGCAAGTAAGGCCAGGAACGAGTGCAGTGCATGTGTTTGTGTGTCCACAGATGACTGGAGATCTGATGTCCTCTGGCTTACATTTGTATTCATAACAAACAAGTAAATTAAAGCCAACGGAATCACCTCAGGCTCCGTGCATTTCAATTATAGACAGTATAAAAGAGTTATTGATCCATAGCAGAGTAGACAGAGATTTTTAAATGCTCATCAGTGGTCACACTCCTACAAGGTTTGGCAAATCTGTTCTCGAATAAATTTTTAGGAGGAGGCAACAGGCAGCGAGCTTCGGCACATAAATGAAACAGTTCAAAGTATTGGTGTGTTAGTCTGAAATGCATTCCCTTGTGTATGCTCAAGTAATCTATACTGTACTACAGTGCTTTCCTAGAAAGCCCCTGTGGTTTCTGGCCTTCCATCATCTTTAAGCTGCAGTAAGGAGAGGCGGCTGCTCAGGTTCATTCAGTGTTCCACCTTGAACCATGATTGATGTGAAAAAGGTCCGGTTCACACCTAAACCACAGAGCTTTCCCATCTCACACCTTCCCACCACCTTCAGCCCAGCTCTAAAATGGTTTAGCAGTGGGATCCAATATGTTCAGCCAGTCATGCAGCACAGAAGCTCCAGAGGTCAGCGAGCCATCTCCCAGATGTCCTGTAAGACCCTGTAGTTCCAGGGATGAATTTCTGAACGGGCCTCCAGAGCACAGACGTAGGGGCCAAAGGGGCCGGGGGACGTGTGTGGGCGGTTTGAATTGACTGTTAACACTTCTTGTTGGAAAGGAACAACTACAAAGAGACAGAAACAGACTACCAAGAGGACACAAAACAACGACAAACATGCATGACTCGAAAGATGCAAACAAAAGCACAAAGAGAAGCCAGACGACCAAAGAGTCGCAACCCAATTGCACACATGTACAACATGAATACAAAGAGTCACAACACAAACACAAAGAGACACAACTCAATTAAAAAGATACAAAAGACTACAAAGACACCATAAACAACCACAAGGGTTCTAAAGTCGACTAAAAAAACACACAACTCGACTAAACAGAAAGACGACGCGACAGTAAAGAGACTCTAAACTACCACAAAGGGACACGAATGGCTACAAAGAGAAGCAAAAAGAGAAGCATAAAGAGACACAAATTTACCACAGAGAGACGCAAACTCTCTAGAAAACACAAACGAGAAACCAAAGGAGGCAAACGACCAATAAGGTTTCAAAGAGATGCAAAACAACCCCAAAGAGACACTAAATGGCATCAAAGAGACCAAGCAACCACTGATACTCAAACAACTACAGGGAGACACTAACACTCAGAGTGGGACAGCAGGACTACAAAGAGCAACACAACATTGCTTGTAATATTGTTACATGTCTGTGCCCAGAGGCCACTGTATCGTAATCCATCCATTGTCTAGTTCCTCCTTCCACTGTTTCGTTCAGTTTCTGTCTCGGTGTCCTTTTTTCTTTTATACCGTCTTTCTTCTTCGCCATCTGTCTCCCCTCTGTGTCTCCTCCAACGCCACGGACGGTGTTTGTGAAATATTGGGGAGATCACAGAGGATTTCTATCTAACTGACCCCGGCGTGCCCTTCATCTTCCTCTCACAGCTTGATTTATCATACACAAGCTTTTTATTGTTGTTTGGCAGCTGGCTCCTGGCCCGTTGCTCTACTTGTCTCTCTCAGCCCCTCTCATTATTACTGTGAGGCTCGCTCTGTCGGGAATAATCCAATACATTTGCATAGCCTCTTTACTATATATATATATATATATATATATATATATATATATATATATATATATATATATATATATATATATATATATATATATATATATATATATATTTTTTTTTTTTTTTTTTTTTTTAATTTTTGTTGTCTGTAAAACCACACTCGACCTCACAGCCTGAATTATTCCTGACATTGTGATGAAAAAGGTCTAAAGGTTATTCGTAAAAAGTCTGTCATAAAATACATTGCCCAAGACATTTCTTTAATATTCATTATCTTAAATGACTTTCACCAAACAAGATTGCAACTCCTTAGAAAGGCTGTATTTTAATGCTGATGTTTTGGAAGTCGTGCCTTTTCCTTGATGCTTATTTTAGCTGTTTGTGTCATTATCCCACCTTCAACCTTTAGAACAACAGACATCCACTGTGCAGAGAAAATGCAACGTAATGATGAACTTCTCATGTGACAGAATTAAATATCCTCAAAACAAAAAAATGCAGCATCTCCTCTCTTTTACTCTGTCTTGCTCTCTGATCTTTTTCCACAGGAGTGACGAAGTGTATACTTCTGTTTCAAGGCTTCCTCATCTTGTTGCAATACTGAACATAGTAGACAAACATATATTCGCTTACTTAAGCAATTTGTTTTTCACACAGTTTTCTGGTTGAATTGTTTAAGAGATAAACGTTTTTGCAACAGATTAAATTGTTATGCAGAGGTCTGTAATGTTGTTTCATTTAGCACCTACAATATCTAAATGTGACTTTATTCCTTTCATAGAAATTAATCTCAGAGGAAAACAGCTGGGTTAAAACCCTCAACAGCAAGTGTACTAATTAAAGTAATGTATATTGTCCTGCATACAGCAGATAGAAAATGGTCAATATGTAGTCGTCTCTTTGGCTGATCTAATCTCTCGGGCAATTTGCCAGTGACACCAAGTCTTGTCTCTTTGAAGTGTCAGATCATATATATTATGAGGGCCGCAGGGTAGCGTTGTGATGTTTGTGTCAACACAGCAGACACTTTGTTAACAGCATTTTAACATTCCCATGCTACAGATTATGGGTTTCCTTCCCCCTCAGATCTTTGTATAATAAGGAAGGGCTGTTCATTTCATCTGTAGTCGCTACGGCAAATGATGAGACGGTTAATTCTTGAGGGCAGGTGTAATGGTAATGGGACGTGAACATATTTGGGCATTGATGACCGACCCAATCTAATGGAATTTCAAGTTATGCACCAGTAAAAATGCAATAGGAAATACATTCAACATAATGAGAACTTTTTTTTTAATACATATTTCTTGGTGATACTGAACATTTGTGCAAAAATGTTCAGGGACAACGTATTACATTTTTTTTCCTACAATATAAAAGTGTGATTTACATATGGTATGGTTATGTTTTGGTTACTCAACGTTTTGGTCATGTTTTAATACAGAACAGTCATCAGTGACTTGAAGCTCACAGTGATGTACAGTTTAAACCCAAATGACCTACAGATTGGCTGTTCACTCAGTTATAGGGAGGGTCACAACGTCAGACTAATTCAAAAGGTGCACTCAGTAGAGTGCAGATCTCTTCCAGGTGTATCTGCAAAGACTGCTGTTGTATGGTGTGCTTGCATGAACACAACAGCAGTCCCCCCCCCCCGCCCCCCTCCATTGAGACCGCAAGTGTATCAGACATGTTTTTCACTCACATTTCGCACAACAGATACGCTCTCATTTATAATGCAGATGTCTGAAGCGGCTCTGTACGGGCCGCGCATCTCAGCTCCGTCTTCGTCTTGATTAAACTGGGGAAACACAGATGTGCACACTCTCACTCACTCACAAGCAGCTACGGCAAATTTGTCTGAGAGTCACCGATTAACACGGTCACACGTTAATCTGAAACGCCTGCAGCGTCTACAGCCGCAAGCTTTTAAACGTATTTACTACCACTGGCCTGTTCAAAATGCTTCTGTTTGTAGCTCCCATTTTAAAACTCCATAGGCTCAAAACTCAGTCTATATGTCACGGTATGTGACATGACCACAGATAACGTAGTTGTTAAGCGTATAGTAACTTGCAAGCTGGGGCAATTGCTAATACGTGGAAGGTCAACTTGTTTAGGTTGCATTCACAATCTTTTTGATGGTTATTGCCCATTGCATTTCTTTACGAGCTCTCCACAGTACTTCAGTAAATCAGATTCCAGATTTGACCCACAAGTCGAGGTTTGCCTACGTCTGCTTTACATGCAAGTCTTACTCTTGTGATACTCTTGTCTCTGTACTCCTCATCTCTCCATCAATGTCGTCCCGCTCTTGTCTCTGACGCACTGCTTTCAGTCAGAGCTCCAGTCAAACCACCAGCAGAAGAAAGGTCAACCGCTAAATCAATAACAACGACCTTGATTTTGATAGGTTTAATGGATAAAGCATCTGACTCTAGCTACACACCACACCATATTCAATTCCACTCAGTTACATTTATTTTGTATTGCCCAAAATCACACATTTGCCTCAGAGGGCTTTACAATCTGTACACATACGACATCCTCTGTCAAGTCTGTCATCGGTGAATGAGGGAGAGAGCTTTGAGTGTTAAAACAGCTCGTAGAAGTTGAAATATCCAGCAGGTAATTAGCCACTAATTAGCCTCTGTTTAACTGGGTTTAGCTGGAGCTGCAACAGTATATAACAGATAACAGATATGCAGGCAACAGGAAGTGAGACTATGCTTTGAGGTTCTGTGTTGATATACTGGTGAGACGGATAGACTGGTACTCTATGGTGGGCCGACTGGAGGTTAAGCCCATAGTGTGTGTTTTTGTTCTCCATCTAGTAGAAGCTTTTGTGTTCAGGTCAGGCTGCCGAGTTCCTCCATCATGTTTGATGACACGTGACAGACCTTGACAAGCCTGTCTCTGCTGATGAACCCTTGTGTGTGATCATGTGTGCTGCTTGTGCCTTCAGGGACCATAAAGTGCCACTTACTCTATCCGTCCAACCTTGGTTTGACAATGTAGCACGCAAGAGAAATGGACACCTTTTGGCAGCTGCTTCAAAATTATCTTTGTGTTTCGAAGTGAACACTTCCAATTAGCAATCATGTGCTTTTATAAAGTAGAAATACAACTAATTAATATCTGCAATAACCCAGAAGTAATGACTCACAAGCTGGCCACTGATCCAATAAGAGTTCTGGATTAAATGGCAGCACCGCTGGGAATTAAAGGGTGTTTGTCTTGAACCTGTGTGTCTGTTTTGAAGGCGGCGGAGGACATGAGACAAAGTAGACAACCTTATGAGCATCTAACTGGACCAAAGTGATATTGGCAGGTACATTTACATGCTGTTTAATCTGAGCCGCTATCTAGCCCGCAAACTGAGGAGCAGAAAGAAGACATGTTCATGTTCCCTGTTTTTTTTTACAATTTATGTCTGCTCTGATGTTTCCACATTGTTCTTCATCACTCAATCATCCAGAATGAATGAATGAATGAATATGCAAATGTTTGTATTAAAATGTCGCCAACTTTACTGAAAAGTCGAAGAGAAACTTCAGCAAATCAATGTGAAAAGAAACTGATGCACATTCATCATTCTGCACAATGAAGCTCAAGAATCCAAAGAAGAACGCACTTGTCTATAAACCGCAGGAAAAGGGGGCGTGGCTTGTCTCTGTGGCTTGTCTCCGTGGCTTGTCTCGGTAAAAACAGTTACTTCCGCCGTTGACCACGGAATAAATAACCACTAGTTCTGTTTTGTACTAGTTGTGGACATCCCATAAACGTCAGAACATCTAACGCCCTGGTGTTTGGTAAAAACAGCCGTCCACCACGGGGGAAATAACCATTAGTTCTCGCACAACGTTACGAGTCTCTCCGATGGTCTTTGCTCTACCGGCTTTTTTTTTGTGCTCCGCTCCTCTCCTCTCAGCGCTCAACTCAAGTTAATTTTTTTACTCAAACATCTCCGCGTCTTGGGTGCCGTAATAATCGCACGACACACCGAATCGATAATGCAATTCGTTGCCAACTATTATAATAATCGATTTCAATAGATTTTATTGATTTGTTGTTGCAGCCCTACAGGATACGTTGTAAAACAGAATTTATACATCAAAAGTAAGCAGATTCCTTCATTATCTGAGTGTTTTTGTGACTCAGCTGATGTGATGAATGCGTCTGAACCATAACAGTATCAGGAGAGAGAGATATGGATGATGTGAGGGTTCTGGTAAGATAACAATAACTTCTGCTTCCCGGTAATCAACACCGAGCAAATTGGTACCAGTGAGAATGATTGTGGTGGCTGACCACTATATTAATTTCAGTTGGACTTCAAACCATCAGTTTGCTGGTTTGTTTGTCTATTTGTCAGCAGGATCACGGAAAAGCTACTGGGCTGATTTTCATGAAACTTGTCGGAAGTGTGAAGCATAGACCGAGGAAGGACCCTTTCAGTTTTGAAGTGAATCTTAATCACGGGGTGTTTACACACACTATTTTTCACTGACGGTAAATCTTTAGTTAAAACCTCCTGGAACATTGTTAAAACGTGAGGAACTGTGCTATTAAATTCAATGGAAATCCAGTCTCTTTCTTTTTGTCTCTATTTTTTGTTGACACAAATAAATATAGTCACAGCTGCTGATAATTATCAAATTTAGATGGTGAGCAAATCTTGCAATATTTTTAATAATCAATTATCACAAAGGCTAAAAAAATATTTTTTCAGGGTTTATCACAGCAGAGATTTGCACTTTTGAAGGCAGCTTACACCTCCAACTGCTTCAGTTACAACATCTCATCATAGAGAGCTCCGCTTGTTTCACTTCAGCTGTTGGGGTTCAACTTATGAAAAAACGTCATAATAGCAAAAGACCTTTACTTTTGCCCACATGTGGGCTTAAATTCTGGGCCTCCGTGTCATTATATTGTGGCCCTTGGGGCACTGGGCTATTTCCCAGTGAATCATCCCTTTACCGTGACCCATTTTAAGTTTCTCTGTCTGGCTGCTTGACCAAACCAGAGTGTTTCTTCCTTTTTGAATGGTCACTCGATTCTACCATGGTTCATTGTTGAAGTTATAGCTTTAAAAATATGTTTTCACTGTCTAAAATAGCTCTAAACGTGTGTGTTTGGACTAAACCCTTTGGAAAGAGGGTTTTTGTTTCTTCACGGTAGCTTCTTTCTCTTTTATCTGTCTCGCTGTAATCTCTTTTGCTTCCCAGAAAGAAACATTGCACCAAGGCCTGCTTTGTGAAATCTCATTGGTTGCAGAAGGGGACCAGATAATGTGTTAATTGGACTTGTGAAGGAGCAACAATTTCTTTTATTGGTAAATGGATCGTGGAGGAGCCATTAGACGGGAGAGATCCGTTACACGGCAACACTATGTGCAGTCCACAGTACGTAACTGATGGATGTATCTGTAAAATGCATAGATCAGTCTTATGTGACCGGGGAAGGATGCAGTTCTATGACCCCGCCCATCTTGCATTAACACATATGTGGGAGCTCTTGATATGCCAGCTCTTTGATCCGGATCCAGTGGGTGCTAATGTTGTCGTGAATCTCTCTTATCTGTTTTTGTCTTTCCCTGCAAACTCCTGGGAGCTGGGTAACCCGGAGATGGACACAACATCTGTGGTGAATGGATGAAATAGATATTCAGTTTGTAGTGTTGCCATGTTTCCTTGTAAAGTTGCACCGTGACACATGATGATCACCAAAGTCAAAGTGACTTCTCCCAAGGTCTTGCGTTCTACATCAATCGGCATTGTTACCTTCAAGTTTTGATATTAAAAGACGGGGAATAATCCATCTGATTTCACAACTCTTTGTATCTTGCCTTTCTCCACAGACGACTGAGAAAAGGTGATTTATTTTGCTCTCACCTTTTGATGAAGCAATATTCCACCAAATTGATTGAGGCTTTTCACAAGGAATCTTCTGACTTTGACTATTCATAGTCTGACTTTGTAGATACCCCAACTCTAATGAAACAGATATTTTTGGGTTTCATGTTTTGTGCTCACAGTTGAAGCGTAATGACCCAAACTGAATTCTCCCAAAACATGTTTAGATAGATAGATACTGTATTCGTCATAAATACAGCTGTGTTCTCGCCTAGATCATGTTATACATCATGAGCCCACTGGGAAAATATTTAGTTTACTTGTCTTGCTCTGTAGAGGTAGTAGATTCCCTGTATTTCTCATGGACACTGAAGCAGAATTCCTACTTATTAAATCGGTGTCTTGAACCTTGCACCTCCATCTGTTTATCTGTTGGACAAGGTTTCTATACTCCCTAAGCCACCCTGATGACAAAGGGTTAGAGTTACAAGAAACACAAGAGTGAATTACTGCACAAAAACGAAAATAGCTGGGTCTATAGAGAAGTTTAATTGAACATGTCTCAACTTTTATTTTCTTGTCAGCTTAGTCTGCTCCTTCCGTTTTTTGCAGGAGAAATAAGAGACGGAGAGTCTTCCTCTACACAGTTAGACTCTTGCAAGAGCATTTCAGCAACCGCTGAAGCATAAACGTACAAGCACATTCACAACCGGTTTCTCAACCTTGAAGGAAACATTTCTGGCCTTTTTTCACTGTGCATTGGAGCATCTTGATGTGTCTTTCTTGTTGTTGGCTGATATTAGCTGTGTGTTGTCATCTTTGCAGACTTTGTTTTTATGCTCATAATCTATTGCTATACATAACTCAGCAGACACAGTAGGAAAGATGCCACAATGTAAAGCATATGTGCAAAGAATGAAGTGATGGAGAAACTTCTTGAAATCTGGTGACATTCACTCATAAAAAAATCATTTATGTGCTGCAGTAGATAGGACTGAGAGGCAACAATGTCAAGTATTAGAGAGGATTTCAAGCATTCTGTGGACTCATTAAGTGGACTGATGTTAATTTTCTCCAAGCAACTATTATTATTGTTATCATTGTTTGTTTCTGCTTTGCTTTTAAACTGTTGATATATTAGTTTCACATTTAGTCTGACATTCTACATTTCTGTGTTAAAAGCGTTTGTCCATGATGCACCTAATGTTCCACACATTGCATATACTGTACTCTGTCACTTCGGATTTTAAACTAAACAGAGACTGAGGTCAAAGTGACAACTCTCTGCTTTAATTAAACGTAGCTGACATGCACGTCCACTCCAATTTTAGGGTGCAAACGGTCATGGCATGATTGGCTGCTCAAATATTTCTCGGACAGGTGTGTCAGCTTAATGCTTTGTGCTAAATTAACTTGGCAAAAGGTCCAGAGTTGATTTTAGGTGTGACATTTCCTGTGTTTTTTTTTTCTCTACGCATAAAGAATAAAGAAATGTTGAAGCAAGAATAAATCCTACATAGCTAAAACATTTAAAGTCAACTTACCAAGGGGGCGGAGACTTCTATCAGAGGACTAGCCCAGCATAACCTGGTTTTACAGACGGATGAGACACAGATCAACTTGTACCAGAGTGATGGCAATGCAAAGGTTTAGAGCAACAAAAGAAACGGATCCAAGTCAATACAAGCCAACCAACTCATCTGTCAAATGGTCAAGCTAAACCATTATAGCCATTGTTTCATATCCAATCCAATGCACTAGGGTATCGAGCCAACGCAACAAAAATAACCACTCTCCTTATAAATTGGGATTGCACTGTACTTTTCATTATGTTGACCGTTTTCCAATCCACAGTGTTTTACATTGATGGATGAACTTTTTTTGCAACCAATAGTTCTCCTTCTACATTAAAATGAAATCGCTACTTGAAACTCAAATGTGTATTTCATCACATGTTTGTGAAGCAGTTCAACCATGAATTGATTCAGCTGTCAATAGCCATGGCATATGTGGCACACAAATATATTACCCGGAAGACCAAAACAAAAAGGCATGACTGCTGTTGCTTAATCTTGGAGCGTATTACATTTAAAAGACTGGGGTCACATTTAGATGTATGAGTCTGCAAGCTGCACCAGAACACCCTAACCGCAAAGACAACTCACATTTAATTACATCACCATGCAGCAATAAAGTAGCTATGACCAGTAATGGAAAGCAATTAACTATATCTTCTCTAGTACTGTAATTAGTGTAATTTGTTTTTAGTACTCAACATATGATCAGTTTTTAGAATGTGTGTGTGTGTGTGTGTGTGTGTGTGTGTACACACATATATATACACACACAGTATGTATTCCAGTACTTCTTCCACTACTATGGCCACAAATAGGATAATAAACATTATTTTAGCATATCATTAATGGAAAAAACGAATAACATTAATAGTGAGTGACATGAATTTTCAATATTTTTGTTTGTTTGTATTGTATTATCTGTATTCTTTATTTTACACGTATCCATCCTTTACCATGTTTCATATGAAGACAAGCCTTTGCTTTAATCTGGGGCATGGATTGATACACACACAGTCACAGTTGGCCGCGTACAATTACAAGACAAAGCAAGGTCTTAGTCTCTCTTCACAGAAATGAGCATTTTTATCTTGACAATTGATTTTACATTTCTTATGTCTGCTTACGCAGGGAATTCAACCGCACTGGGTACAATAATGGCTCTATTATTCGCTCCGTCTCATGTTTGATTAAACTGTTGAGTGGTTCTGATGAAACAGACTCTCTTTCTTTTGCAAAGCACACCTCCCTGAAAGGCTTTCATATGGAAATAGAACCTCAACATAAATGATGAAGAAACAAACATGTTCAGGTCCCAATTTAATGAAACCCTTAATTGATCATGCAACTAATGTGTGGCATGATTACAAATTAGATATCATATGTGTTTTTCAAAGCATAACTTTGCTCTGTGATTTCTGATAATGGTAAAGACTTTAAATGTTGGATCTTTTTGTGTCTGAGCATATAGGATATGAATAGGATTTGAAACTGCTGCTGAGTCATCGGTCCTGCTTTGCCCAATTACTATATGTGCTAGTTAGAGAATTACATGTGGGGTCAGTCGGGTTCAATGCTGTCCAAATGGTCTGCCCATTTACTTTCTTCTCATTTATCCAGTATTTGCTTTATACATTCCCAATGCAATATCTTCTAGAGATCATCTTGCAATGTGATCACACCAGACATCTTCAAACTCTGCCTTCATTTTCAATTTGGGCAAAGTAGGCCAATGGCCCCATCCCCACTTCCTACCCCCTGACCACACCTGTCTTCGAACTCTACCTTCATTTTACATCCTTAACGTTTTGTGACTAAATCTACTACTGAGTTAAATTTGGCAACATTTGGCTGACAGATGTCTGAAAAGTTGTGATAGTTCCTCAGTTTGCCTGAGCAAATCTTCTCAATCTCGACTCCAACTGGTCCAGAGCTCCGCAGCAAGGCTTCTAACAAAAGCTAAACCTAGATCACACATTGATTTCAAGCCTGCAGCGGTGCCCTTGAGCAATGCACCAATCCCCTAACTGCTCGGGGGCGTTGCCCTGTTGCAAATTCTGACCTCATTATCATTATCTCCCATTTCATTTCTTTGTGTAATTTCTTCTTTTTGTTTTGTAAAGTGCTCTACAAATTAAGTTGGCTTGCTCAGTTAAGTGATGAATGTTTGCTGGTAAAGCTGTGTTGTTTTATTTAAGGCAATTTGGAGGAGAGGGTGAAGAGAGAGAGAGAGAGAGAGAATAAATGATGCTCAGCCCCTGTATCACCATTTGTTCTGGAATGAACCATTAACAGTCATCCATCTTAATGACAACTGGGAGTTGGTATGTCGTGATGGAGTAGTCTCACTGATAGAGAGATGGATGGAGAGTAGAGCATTAATGTTGAACCCTGATTTTACGGCACATGTGGCTTTCTCAGCAGCAGTGTGGTGGAGGTTTGTGTTCAAAGACTATAGTTAGGCTCAAGTTCACAGATGAAGAACATGCATGTAGCGCACGCATCATGTACTCGCATGCAAGTTTATTTGCTCCCCTTAGAGACTCGCTGCTGTTTATTTTCAGACACGAGAGTAAGGGAGCCATAATTGCCTGACTTTAAAAGCACTGGCCTGTTCTCAATCAAATGGCATATGTGTTTGAAGAGAAGTCTTCAAAAGGAAGCCTAAGAGTGTGTGAGAGAGAGAGGGTTTAGATAAATATATCTGACCTTATGCCCACATCTCAGCCACTGCTCCTCTCCCCAGACACCCACTTGGAGAGGAGGAGGGGACCTTTACTGGGCAATGTGGAGCATTTTGTTTAATGTAGGTCATCGTGTGTCACATCCAAGTTCAAACATATTTTTGAAATGAGGTGTTCACTCTTTCTTCCATTAAATACTCCCTCACTAGGCTGCATAGACATTTGTAATACTGCCCTTTCTCCTTATTTTTAACATGGAAATCGACATGAATGCAATAATCTGACTGAAGTGATGTTCCTCTGTTCATATCTCACATATACAGTATTCCCACAACTCATTAAATCATTTCTGTTCTTGAGTCTAAGAAGACGCAGCTCTATAAAAGTTTGGCAATACCCTCCTTTCTGTTTGTGTTTCTTGAGGAAGGTTTGAAGACGTACAAAAGCACTGCAACATAAGTGAGACTCATCCTCAGGGAAAAATATGTTCATCTTTGAACTTCTTTGTTTTCTTTTCATTGTAAAACTCAGAGTGTGATACATGTGGGGCTTTGACCATTCTTCTTGTTCCCCCCCGTTATGTTATGTCTCCCACGTAACCCAGAATCAACAGCTTATTCTGGCGTTTTGACTGTTTTGTTTTCCCCTCTGAAGAGTTGTATTTGTATGAGTGACAAGACGGAGGCAGAGTATATTCTCTGTTGCACGTCTCTGAGGGATTGTTTTGACTGACAGCCCGCTACGGCAGATTTTTTTGACTTTATCTTTATTATGCCTGTTAAAAGTTTGTTTTGTCCCTTTCAGGCTTCTGTTTTTTTTTGTTTTTTTTTATATCCGTAAGGGGGTTTCTTTGTCTTTTTGACTGACTGGCTGCTGAGCAGGAGGGCTGAATGCCATTGAATGCATCGTCCAGCACACATCACTCCGCTCTGATGAATCCTCAAGTCGTATTCTGACTCACTATATAATAGATGAGCCAGGTGAATCACACAAGGGGACTTTTAGGACGCCGTCTTTAATTAATTGAAAAAATAAATCCACTTTATATGACGCAATTTGAGATTTGGATCACATACAGTTGAATTTACATGATTTAATGTGTGTTTTGTTTTTTATTAATCTCAAATATGAGCCATACTTCCTGCTTTTATTGTGCTTCAGAATATAACACAACAGGAACCTTTTCCAATTACTTGTTCTAGGGGAGGCCTATGTCGTCCTTGCTATACTAATTACCAGTGTGCCTATCATTATTCATTCAATAACTTCTCATACTGAGCTGTGACATATTTAATATATAATATAGGTATAGTCAAATCTATTTGTATTGCTCTCTTGCAGGATTATATTAGTATGTGATGCAGCCTACCATATGCTTAGAGTTCAATCTTGAGAAATGAGTTGAGGGAGTCTTTTATTGACTATAAATAAAATAATTTTCACTTGTCCATCATTTTTATATGAGGAGAATGAAAGGAAAACAAAGGGAGAAGCCCACCGGAGGGCTTCAAGTCAAGCCAAACAAACTAAATCAGGTATGAAATTAGGATATGTTTGTGTGCATATTGATCTCTGATTCAATGATTAATGACTATGGACACAATAAGGTGTGCGATACTCAAGTGATGTGTATTCAGTGACACCTATGTGTGTTTCCAGTGTGTGTGTTGTTCAGGGAAAACACACACACACACACACACACACTTGTGCAAACATCAATGCAATCACCGCCTCCATCGCTAGTCAGCAGGAACAGCTCATAATCCCCGTTTGTCTAAGGGGAGCTGGAGGACAGGAGGGGAAATTCGCTCTGAGCGACTGGAAGAGGAAGTGGCTGCTTTTGCCAACCAGCCGGCTCGTCCTGCTCCCGCTGCCGGTGTCGTGCTGCTGTCATCGTGGACGCTGACCAGCTCCGGGACCTCAGAGCTCCTCCACTTAATTATCAAACACCTTTGAGAACCGATGAAGCTTTTTGTGAATGCGCCACAGTGTGCTTTTCACTGGTCCGCTGTGATTCAGCCAATGAAGAATAGAAATACTCACCGGATGGACGGGTGTGCAGAATACGTTGCATGAAATAATGTAAATTACAATCACTTCATCTGCAATTAAGTATCACCCTGTTGAGCTCCACCCATGTCTTGATTGTGAAGAGGGCAACGCACCTCTCTCTAACAACCTCACTGCCATCCCTCCTTTGTGATTAAAATGTATATTTAGCTTATGAAATAATACTTTACGCAGCTTTCAGCTGGTGAGCAATCTTACTATTAGTACTTTTTTTCTTTTTATCCATTCAGCGGTTTATCCATTTGAACTGTTTCGTAGATACTATGTTTTTAACTATTTCAATGGTTTATCCATTTAAGCTTTTATTCGTACTTTTTGTTATTTGTTTAAAATTCCGTGCTCACTTGCTAACGAGTTCTCACACACAGTTACATAACTGAAACATTTAATATGCAGGTATCTGAACAGGTGACGTGATTTGTGGATATATTATTTGTCCACATTTACCATTGGCACTAGCAGAAAACAAGACAACCCACTCGGAGAAGAGTAGTACCAGGTTGGAAATCATTCACTGCTTTTATAATATAGCTGTTTTACGGTGATAGATTTTTGCTGAATTTTGTTTTTCTAAATCAGTAAACATTTACTGTTAGCTTGTGGGTTGTAAATATGCTTTAACTACATCACTGGGCCTCAAAGTGTTCAGGAAAATATATAGTATCTCTCTAACAAGTAGGCCAATAGAGAATCATGAGATCATAGTTGTTAATCTTTACTTACTTTAATTATTTAATTCAACCAGGAAGGTTTGCTGGGATATGCCTCCACTTTTACACTGAGTCTCCACTGCAGCCTAATCGATGATATTTGAGGGAGCTGAGCGTGTTGGTTGTTTGGTCTCTCCTCCCACATTTTCCCTGTCGACCGAGAAATTCAAAGAAGTGGCTTTTAGTCACAAGTCCGCTTCTCTAATCTCTAGGCTCCTGTTGCCCCAGACATGCTTTATGTCAATCCTAACAAATTATCTATGGAGCATGTTATCCCCCCCAGCAGTGAGGGGGGTGGGTGGGTGGGGGTGGGGGGGGGGCGGGGGGGCACTACTGTCCACTACTATCCACACACTGTCTCGTTTATTTCTGGCGGTCACAGAGCGGCCTTAGCGGGTTCTGTTGTCAGAGCCTGAGCCACAGAGAGAAATCAAATCATTTCTGGCAGTGGAAAAATATGGAAAATGAATCGTCAAATAACCTGAAGATAGTCCCAACACACAGCTGCTTACATACAGGCCCCTAAATGACTCAGAAGTTCCCCATTTAATATTCACCATTTAATGCAGTCGTATAGGTGGTGTCTCCGGACTCTCCTTGTTCTTGCTGAATTCCTGAAGGTGTGCTACTAAACTTGCGCTGAGCGTCATAACTCAAAATAGAGACGTAATACAGCAGGATTACCTGTTCCCCACTGTTCACATTGCCTGAAGTTGTTTTTTTTGGCTTATCCATAACGCTGAGGAAGTGAAAATAAACCCCAATTTCTTTCTTACAAAGCTGCGTTGGTTATTATTCTTGCCAGTTTGTGTTTTTAATAACTGTTTGTGGTGGAAAGTGAGTCACCATTGCTGTTCAACTAAATAGTAATTATATATATATATATATATATATTGCAGTATGTATGAATGCACTTTATGCTGAGGATAGAGTGGGGGTATTTCTGCTTACTTATGAGTACTTTCGCAAACCTCTGGCTGCCTGTGGATGATTAAGATAAAATTCACTGGTTTACAGACTGCGTGCCTGCTTTGATTGACAGAACTGATAAGGAGCAGCTCACTGTCAGAATATACATGTGGTGTGGCAGCTTTGGATCAGCAGACCAATCAGTATTTCCCGTGTTTGATTATTTATCAGTAAACATTCTGCCTCTGCCTGTCGATGGCACTGCCTCTGTAATGGATGCTTTTATTAAGGCTTATTAGATTAATTGTAGGGGATGAAGACACATTTGCGGGCAGGTTAGACCTCAAGGGTAGCGGGAGAATGGATCAATCAATCGTGTCCAACTCAGACCTCATAATGAGCTGGAGGAGATTTATATTGATGTCAGAGAACTCAAGCTTTTATGTTCCTGTCTCAATTATCTCTCTCGCTCTCGCTCTCTCTCTCTCTCTCTCTTACTCACATACACAAACACCCACTTTTACCTCATATCTCTGCCTTTTTAAGAAAGAGACGTTCATTGTAATAAAATGGATCGAGAACCAGAACTTTCATTTGATTTCTGTCATCTATGAAGAAACGACAGTGCAGAAGATGTGTATGAATGGATATGAATGATGACAAGTAGTGTAAAAGTGCTTTGAGTGATCAGAAGACTAGAAAAGTGCCATACAAGTACAGTCCATTACGGTACGGTCCATTTACTCCACATATAAGGGTAATCTTGAAGTCACATTGAAACGGGTTCACCTGTAGTGGGTTTTCACACAGAGATCCTGAGAGAGTTTCCATGAAGAGCATATTGTCTTCATGCTCTTTGGCTTCTTCTTTCGCGATTGTTCTAGTTCCCCATGCTCACGCACAGCCGAGCTATCTATCTATCTATCTATCTATCTATATATATATATATATATATATATATATATATATATTTTGGAGGTCTGTATGTGCTGTGAGTAACAGATCAAAGCAGTGGAGAAGGGAAGATATCAAATATTAACAATGTTGTGTCTATTTGTGCATGCGTGTGTGCACCAGCGAAGAAGATCAAGTGCTTGATTGACAAGGATATTTAGAATGGTGTGTGTGTGTGTGTACTATTGTAGGAAATGTATTGCTATAACATGATAGTTGCCAACATTTTCCAGTTTCTTTTTCTTATAGAAAACAACATCTTGGCCCAGAGCTATGTCCTGCATGCTAATCTCTATATCCTGGCTATATCCTAAAGTTACCTTCTAGCTCTCCTGAAGCGAAGCAACATTCAGACTAAATCATCACAGTTGACTTGAATGCATCGGTTTTGAACAGATTTGTAAGTTTTCGTCTCACCTAATACCCGAGAACGTCACTCAATAAAAATAAAACAAGCTAAATAAAGGGGTCGCCAGAAGTGCCTTTAGCGGTCATTAATATTCACCTGGGCGGTGTGAGGGAAACACTAAGTGTTACTTTCATTCCACTCCACTAAATGTATGACCGATTGCTCTGGGTTGAGATGATCCAGGTTTTATGCTGATGTAGTTTCACTTGCCTGGTTGTGCTGATGTCGTCTGCAGGTGAGAAGGGTATATAAAGACGCACGCACGCACGCACGCACGCACGCACGCACGCACGCACGCACGCACGCACGCACAGGAAGGTCAAAAAGCCATCCACTACAAGAAGGCAGTTTTGCAATCTGTGCATTTTATTGTGCCTGCTGTGTGTTTTCATGATTAAGGATTCACTTGATGCCTGTGAGGTTTCTCTTAGCATGTAAATGATCAGATGTTGCCTCACATACATCCTCCCTCAACTAACCAATACTGCACACCGTGCTATAACCCCCCCCCCCCCCCCCCCCACACACAATTAATGATCCTGTCCAAATACATTCCCTTCCACACATTTTCATTTACAATAATTATATGATGAATTATGTGACAAACTGCTTTTTCTTCCTCTTGGATAATTGGGCCGGGAATAGAGTGTTTATTCATTTGTATTTTATATAGAAAATTAGGGTATTCCGAGTTATGCAGTTGCGTAATGTAAATTCAAAGAAACAGCTATTGTTATTTTGTATTTATCGCCTTCCTTCTTTTCTTCCTCTCTCCCCATCTCAGTCCAACCTCTTTTCCGCCGCTCTCTTTACGATAGTGGTTTGCTATTGAAAGCTTGCTCATTGTGAACTAAAATGGTCCCGGGCTTCTCTCTCGGCTGGGAGTTTTACAGCCAATAGGCCTTAAAATGGCTCCATTTCCCATCAGCACCACCTCCCCCGAGGGAGCATTTAGTGGAGCTAAAGGCCAATCGGCAGAGTCCAGGAGATCAGTAAAGCCCTGGCCTGAAATCAATCCTCAGAGTTCAAGAGCTCATGACTCAGGGGCACAGGGGGAATCACTTTCCCAACGACCAATTCATTTTTACCAGACGGAGTCCCTTCAGAAGGAAACCGAAGCCTGTCAATATCAATTATAAAAATTTTAAAAAAGATACATGACATAATGGACAACAAGTGCAACATTTTGGGGACATCTTGTTAAAAGCAATTATCCGTATTAAATGTGCCAATCACAAGGGAAGTAAACGGATGAAAGGAGGATTTAAAAATGTTGAATCTTGAGCTGCAGATTCATTTAAGAACAACTTAAGTGTAAACAGTCTGTCAGCATGAAGACGTAAGATAAACATTTTTTTAAAAAAGGAATACCGTTTCAAAGGGTTTCTACTTGTTGCTTAAAATAAAGCACTTTTTTTATGAAATCCGCTGGCTACCACAGTGCAAAGAAAATGTTAGTAGATGGACGGCAATTGGCTTTCGGATTCAGACCAAATTGACAAAGTGCTGTATGGCCCAGGGTGCACGCTAAAATGGAAATGAAATTTCATGATCAGAGGCAGCAGAGAAATCAATCAGTCAGAAATTCCTTTACCACTGCAGGCAAACCACAAATTGACTTATTAGCCCCCAGAAACCAGTGGGAAGAGAATCATGTGTCTTTCTCAGTGAACTTATTTCATTAGCAAAACAATGCATGACTTTGAGAGTCTGCTAAAATACTGCCGAGTTGGCTCACAGATCAGCGAATTCAAGCAAGTAGATTCAGCTTGTGAGTTTACATTTTACAATACACAGCAGGAAATGTGTCTTTGCCTAATTGGATTTTCAATATAATTTGGCACTACAGACACAGGGAAAGCTCCTCATTAATCATGAGACATGTGACAATATGCTCTGAACTTCTTTGTACTGCATGTCTATATTCATGTTCATTCTTACGCAAATTGCTCTTCAGGCTCTCTTTGGCAGAGTGAAGAGTAAGGAGGAAAGGTTATATTAAAAAGCCTTAATTTAGTTGTGCATATATATATATATATATATATATATATATATATATATATATATATATATATATATATATATATATATATATATAAAGGATTGACTGGTTTTTACCTCACATTGTCTTCATCGGGACGAAGGAGGCCTAAAGTTTAATTTGCAGGTTTTTCTCTCTCGGCTTTTCATGCTTGGAGAGTTTTGGCACATTTTTCTAACTCCACTGCTTTAGAATTGCATTCTATAACATTGTCACACACTGGATTTCTAATAATTTACACCAGATGTATCACCTTTTATTTAACCCACACGTTTGTCTTCCTTGTTAAAAGCTGGTGGCTGCATTACCCACAATGCAACTCAACCTTCAGTTGAACAGTTGAATCAGAGATTCGGGTGCGTTGGCCTGGAGCAGAAACGATGAACGGGCTGCAGAGAGCTCTTTACTTGAATACTTTCTGAGTTTATTGTTTATTCCAGAACGGTAAGCTCATGCAGAATAGTGCCACCAGGTCAAACATTGACGTGTTTCCATGTGGTCTCCATTAATTTGTAAGTGTTTTCTTTCTTCAATCATCTACTATATTAAGTTTAGTCAAAGTGACTCAATTGCTGCTCTCTTGTTGGCTTGTTCAACTTAGTACTGAATTAATCATCCACGACTCTCAGAAATAATTGTGTGGAACAGCATGTTCAACATGTTGATTTGACGATAGTCGTCAGATGAATTCTGACTTATTCTCAGCAGTTAGCAAACTTTGTCCCTGACTTTGTCCTCTGTCCTGGACGACAGTCCTCTTGAACCACCTGCTTAAAAGTAAAGGGCTTTTAACTGTGGCTGTGTTAACGAGACACACCGCTTCATAGAGCGAAGGGAGCTCTTCAGGGGATTTGTGAGCATGAAGACATGAAAAGCAAATATCTGGCGAATCAAATGGATTCAGATAAACTCTTTTAGAGATGACTGTGTGTTGTCTCTGTTTGCATTTGTTTTAATGAGCTGCACATGCCTTTGGTGCACTTTGTTGAATTTTACCTGCTTTGTTCTTGATATAGATACAAAAGGGCTGCGGTTTACCATGAATAATTAGCCAATCGGCAAAGATCTCTCGTAAATATCCTGTAATTTCGTAGTTAAAAATTCAGTTTCAAAATCTTAAACAACTAGACAAGTGGATCCCCTTAAAATCAAGGAAACTCAATTATAGTGTCACTGTGTGAGGGTTATAGGGTTATAACTTCACATACGTTTTCTGATGGCACACATAAAGGCAAATTTAATTAATAATTTGAATAAGTGTACTGTATATTGGGGCACAGAGAAAATCGTCATCACACTGGTTAATGCGCTCATCGAAGACCGAAGACAAGAGTGACAAGTAATCTTAACTCAAGGTCCACTTATTGGCTTTTTAAAAAAAACTTTGAAACCATATCTCAAAATTGCAGATGCAAATTGAGTTGTGTGATTCCTCATGGAGATCCTTCACAGCAAGAGGGGCCAGGGTTCGATTCCCGATCCCGGGCGGTCCTTCTGTGGGAAGTTTGCATGTTTGCATGAGCATGGGTTAATTTCTGACATCTTTTCCAGTTCAAATCATCATTTTCACTGGCTCCCCGTCCCACAACGGATCCACTACAAGATCCTACTCCTCACTTACAAAGCCCTCCATAATCAGGCCCCCTCCTACCTCACCGACCTGCTCCACCACCACCACACTCCATCCCGTCGGCTCCGCTCCTCTGATGATGTCCTGTCCATCCCACATGGGACCAAGCACCGGACGTGGGGTGACAGAGCCTTCTCTATATCTGCCCCCTCCCTCTGGAACTCTCTCCACAAACTCATCCGGGACTGCACTGATCTTTTCTTATTCAAATCGCAAATCAAAACCCACTTGTTCAGAACTGCTTTTAATGTGTGATTGTTTGCTCTATGTTCTTATTATTTTTATTTATTAGGGTCCGAGCAACTGACAAAGTCCCTATTTGTTTTACTTGTAATTTTAGTTATTCTTATTTTTTTTAGCTTTTAGGATGTTATAATTATGTTATGTAAAGTGTCTTTGAGTATCACGAAAAGCGCTATATAAATTAAATGCATTACTATTATTATTTGACAACCAGCAGGACAGTAGGAAGTCTATTGTTAAACCCTGCATTAGTTTTCATACAGACTGTTATCACTCCCTGTGTTCAAATGGCCCCCAGTGTGCTGCCATCCAGTCAGCAGCACCGCTAAGAGGGCTGTACGCCGTTAACTGGCCTGTGAACATTAACATAGCAACACCACGGCGACGAATGTGTTATCGGGCCTCGCCATGGCAACATACAGACACATTTTAATGAGTGGGTCTTAATAGGGACACTGTTGTTGTGTTCGTGGAATTTAAGAGAATATTAATTGGCAGAATAAATGTAAAACAGCCCTGTTGCTATATGACAAGCACACTGGTGCTGATGTTTTCCCCTTTGTCAAAGCCTTTGTACAAAGCACATCCTTACTTATGAATACATAAATAAATCAACTTTAAATGTCATAATCGACAGCAATATGGAAAAACATCGAGGTGTTTTGTTTGTAAACATCTCTTCTGCATATTTTTTGAGTAGAAGCACAAGAAGCTGTTGTTCTGCGAGCTCGATAGTGATATTTCTTATCCGAGTTTGTTGCTATAAAAACTACCGCAAACATGAACAGCCTAGGGGCACGCACGCACGCATTGTGGGAAAACACTTTTTGGAGGTGTAGAATCCCAGCGCGGTTTAGTGCAGGTTTGTATTAACACACGTAAACCACGTGTCATGGAGGAGAAAGACAAGCTTGTGGCTCAGCAGCAGCAGCGGCTGCTCGCTAATTTACACGTCTGCCCGCTAGAGCTCAACCAGCAAGAGTTGCAAGCGGACTCAGAGCTGTGAAATGAACTCCAGAACGAGAGAATCAGCCGCCGGCGGATGTGCGATGTGTTGCTGTTGACTTGACTGCAGGGTTTTTTGCATCTGTGGGGATCTGAATATGTTTGCTTTTCTATGAAAGACTTAGGACTTGGCAGAGAACCATGAGCCTAAGGATTCGTGTGGCAGCTGATACTCTGTGTGTGTGTTTGTAGCGGTCGATCGGAGAGTTGTCAGTGATTTTATGCCTTCTTACTGTCTGCCTTCTTACATGAGGCAATGATATATGTATACTGCTTTATGCCCTTGTGTGTTATATGTCAAGTTCAACTTTGGTCAGGTCTTGTATTTGTCAAACTTCTGAGAAAAGGGTCAACTGAGGCATTAAAAAAGTTGAGTTGAGTGTGAGAAATAAGACATATTTATCAAGCAACTTCTACTCGAAGTGAAGCGTGGGAGTGAACTTCGAAAGCAGCTGTCAATCACAGCTCAATCACATGATTAATCAAATGTATGATCAGATTAGGGAAAGCCAGTCAAAGACACTTTTGAATTAAACATTCTTGAGACGTGCGTGTGTGTGAGTGTGTGCGTGTGTGTGTGTGTGTGCGTGTGCGTGCGTGCGTACGTGCGTGCGTGCGAGAGAGAGACAGCATTGTCAGTCAGAGCAGCTGCAACCTGTTGAGCAGAGGTCATAGGCCGCTGAGACAGGAAGTGCCAAGAGCCTCTGTGCAGTAGTTGAACAAACAACTTCATGAAGAGGAATATAAATGACAGTGTTGTAAAAGTCAACCTGAAAGTGGGTCACAGTGGCCTCACATCTCATTGCTCCGGAGACTGAATTGAAAGTAGGCTGGAGATCACAAAGCACTCATGTCTATAAGGTATAAGATTTTATCATAAAAGAAAGCGATTTGACACATTAAATGTAGTTCTGGTTTTGACCCTGGGCTTTCCCGTAATCTTTTTGTAGTACTTGAATAATGATCCAAAAAGGGACTTTTAAATGTTAAATCTCACTTTCTTTCCTGTGTCTCTCTCTCTAGACGGGAACTGTAACCTGACAATGGCGTGTAACTCCGTGACAACGCCCACCTCCGACCACGGCGCCTGGGCAAACGCCATGAGCAGCCTGGGGATGCCTCCGCTGAGCATGACTGGACAGCAGCTGGTTCCAGGTACCACAGAAAGCATGCTACATGCTACCGAACAGGTCACACGGTGCCACACGGAAACAGTGTGCTGTATTGTACATTACGGAATCTACTATATATCAATGTAGGATTTTATATCCCACAGATAATTATGTTGTTCTTCTAGATTAAGTTGACTGTGGTTAAAAGAAATACTGTAAGGTATAGCAGCCTACAAGTCTTTAGAGGTGGGAGAAACAGTCATCTAAAGGTTACAGAACGTTTTTTGGTTGTTGCCTTAAAACCACAGACTCACTGGGGGAAAAAAAAAAATAGGTGTAGGAGGATATATGAGTAACAGTGTTTCCTCCCCCTCCGCTGCCCTCAAAGTGCCCTTGAGCAAGTAGGTGAGCATCAGCACTGGAGAAACGGTGCTCATCCCACCGGGCAGCTCCCGATGCGTCAATGTTTGAATGTCTGGAGCTTCCCCTCCTCTGCATCTCCTCCCCCAGGCAGTTCTAATTAAGGATGTGCTCTTAACTCGTGTTCTTGCTTTGAAAAGGCCAAATGTGTCCAATGGACGATGTGTGTGTGTGTGTGTGTGTGTGTGTGTGTGTGTGTTTTTATGACTGTGTGGGGCCTGTGGGGGCGGTAAGTTGACCTTGTCTGACTGTACAGAGTCAGGCTGGAGCTCAGGATGTTTACAGTATGTGTGGTAACCCCTTTAAGAAGTTACCTTGCAGCTCCACTTGCCAACAAGGAGTTAGTAATCCTATCCCGCCCCCATGGGCTCGACTAGGTTCATCCTGATTGGCTGTGCACATACATGCATGCTGCCGTGTAGGTGAGAGGTTTGTGCATTCTTTGGAAATTATTTATTTTCTTGCACAGAGATGGATGAGACAGTGTTGCAAGGGTTTTTATTTTTCACTGTACGACTGGGTTGCACAACGAGTTGCACAATTTGCTCCATATGAAAGAGAACAAACGACAACAAAAATGCATGGTGGAGGATGAATTAAGGAGTCCCACAGCCTTTTAGGAAAGAAGCTGTTTTTAAGTCTGCTGGTTCGGCAGCTGATACTTCTGTACCTCTTTCCAGACGGCAGCAGGGTGAACAGGCTGTGGCTCGGCTGGGTTTTGTTTTTCCAATATCCCTTGAGCCCTTCACAGGCTCCTCTTGTCACCATTATCACCGATGCTCAATAGTATGGTTTTATTCACCTGCAGTAGAGCCCTCCATCCTGTGCCGTACAGTACAGTTTGTATTGTTTACAGTCAGGATGCTTTCTATTGCACCTCCTGTAAAAGTTGACCTTTTTAAAGTTTCCTCACGAAACACAGCCGTTTTTTTGTTTGTTTGAGATGTGTGATGACCATGACAGGTTGTTTGTGATGATGATTCCCAGAAACTTTAAGCTGCTTACTTGCTCCACCTCGGCTCCATTGATGGATAGTGGTGTGCGTCCTCGCCTCCTTTTTTCTAAAATCCACAATCAGCGCCTTGGTTTTACTGACGTTGAGCAGTAAGCTGTTCACTCATCACCGCTCTGCAAGGTTGTTGATTTCCTCTCTGTATGTGAGGTGGTGTCATCTCTGCAAACACAGGATAGTTCTCTTCATGTTTGGGGTCGCAGTCGTGGGTGTACAGCGCGAACAGGAGGGGGCTGAGCACACAGGCCTGTGGGGCACCGGTGTTCAACACTAGAATGGAGGAGGTTTAGCTGCCAATCCGAACTGCCTGGGGTCTGTTTGTGAGGAATTCTAATAACCAGTTTCAGAGAGAGGTTTCTCAAGCCCAGATTGATAACTTTACCAATCCATTTTATGGTGGAGAGTGTGTTCAAGGCTGAGTGGAAATCAACAAAGAACATTCTGATGAAGGCGTTGTTATTTTCCAGATGAGTGAGTGTTGAGTGGAGAGCAGTGGAGACTGCATCCTCTGAGGATCTGTTGGCTATGTATGCAACTGGTGTCCAGGCTGGCTGGGATGTTGTTTTTGCTGTGCCGGAAAACCACTTTCTCAAAGCACTCCATCAGAATGGGGTTGGTGAGGGCCACAGGACAATAGTCATCTAGACTAGACACTGCAGATCGACACCTCTGTCATGTCCGTCTACAATATATTAACCTAAAACAAGCACATAATTAGGTTTCATTCCCAACAAGTCCAACTGTTCCAATAAATGAGACGTATCAGAGGATTCAGTCTGTGTGCTTATAGAGTTATGGTCGCATCTGTGTTGGCATATCCAATGTGCCAAGTTTACAACAGAGGGCTTTAGGAGAAGATAATGTTTCTGCTTGCTGATCCTTTCTGTATAACCTAGCTCACCTAAAGTCAAGATATATAAACACGCAAACATCCCTTTAATCCCTCCAAGGCCTGGTTTCTTAAACTACGGTTCACAACCTCAACTGAGGTATGAGCAGACTTCTCTTGCAGAAGAGTGTGACTCAGTCAGCGGATACATCATTGCCCCGAACACACAAATGTACAGCTACAGCGCGAATAACACAAAAGCAATCAATATCAAAAGTTATTTTAGCAAAAAACAAAATCTTCCGGACACAAGATAATGATTTGTGTTCTTCTCCCTGGATTTGGCTCACCAAGAAGATGCTGCTCAGAAGAATACAATTCTCCAGTAAATGTTGTGTTTACAATTTAACAACAAATTGTCATCTCGAAAAATGGTCTGTGTTTTAAAGGCAATTTCAGACTAACAACCGGCAAGACATCACAACTGAATTGGGTGTTGGTTGGTGCACTACACAAAACAATGGCGAATTTTTTTTTTAAGTCACTTTTGAAACGTTTAATAGTCAAGAATAGTTTTTTATGTGAGAAAAATAATCTCTTTCAAATTGCTTTCATAAATAGACTTGTAACTCCGCACAGAACGCTTGAAATGTTCCACAAGAGAGCTGCTCACAGAGCCCCACCTCCTTCTTGTGTCGAAGTGGGTGTCAATGTTTACACTCTGAGAGGGAAACACTTTTATGGCCATTATTAAAATGCCACTCGGGAACAGAAGGGACTGTGACCACATCTCCCATTTGGTACGAAGGATTATCCAAGATGGCTTTGGTTTTGGGCTTCACGTTCCTCTCCACCCCTGCCTTGCCTCCACAATGTCCAGTTCCTACCCGGTCACCCAGCTGGCTTCCCTTCACAGCTTGTTGAGACCGCTGACCTCCAAGCCTTGATGTCACCACCTAGAAGAACAGAGCACTGGCTAATAAAGACTGTTAAATGATCTGCAGGAGCCTGTTGCACACACTAAAGGATCTGAGCCGCTGTCCCTTTCTGAATAGTGTCAGTGCTGTTAGTCCAGTCCAGTTTTTCATTGATTTGGTACTTATGAATCCACCTTCTTCACTTCCCTTCCATGGATGACATGGGGGGCCTCCCGTTCCTCTGGTAGTCAACCATCACAAATTCTTTAGTTTCACTGGAATCATACAAGTCAATAAAGTGACTCAAAAGAATACACAGAATACCTTTTATTAGATTAGATTAAAATTCCTTCAAAGTCTTTACTACATATACTGTATGAGTCTGGACAGTCATGGATTTAAACTGCATCTTGACTGGTTGGCGCAGGCATACAATTGCAAGGCAGTCATTAAAACGGTCCCTTTCACAGCAGTTTAATAAATTGATTGTATTTTCTTTGTGCATAATACATGAAGTTTGCGGTAGTTGGCACTAGACCTATATATTGATTTGATGATAGAACCAATCGCCCTGTCCAGGTCCGATGTTAGTTTGCGTTTGGCAATTGAGATTGATCCAATTAAAATAGAAACGATGAGCTGACTCTGGGAGATTGAGTTAGGACTCTGACGCAACACTCACATTACACAGACAAAACAGAACAGCTGACATTATAGTTTACTGATCAATCCTGTCCGTTAGAAAGATTCTTCCGCAATCTCAGTTTTTCTCATGTTGCAATGAGGCTAAAGCTTGTGAAAAAAATGTCATTCAAGGAGGTTGAAACTCTTGGATTCAACGTGGAAAAGAATCCTGATCATAATGAACACCAATCGGAGAGCTGTGTCATTGATACGTCCCCGAAAGGCACACAAGATCTCATTCAAATAAATTGTGCCTAACCAACACAGAGATATGCCACTTCGTTAACACTGTCCAGAACAGCTAAATATTTTAAAGCAGGCGCCTTTTCTGGTTGGATGCCAAACTGCATTCCGTTGCTCTGTACTAGTACATGTGCAATGACAATAAAGTTGAATCTAATCTAATCTATATGATTAATTTAGCATTGGCGCTTGTGCCTATCTTTTTATTATTTTCCAATGTTATTACAGCCTCAGAGAGCATTTCATTAAGTATTCTGCATTGTGCGCATTACATTCAGGCTTTCCAATTCCACTTAACATAAAGTTATAGGCTCTTTATCTGCCTTATTTGTGGTATTTAGCACATGCTTCTCAATTCTGTGTTCACATCCATACATTTGATTGTCAGTAGTATCCATATTAAAGATGAATGGTTGTGGAAGTTGCCACCTTATACTGCCGTGGTTCACCTAGTGAATTATATTAGTGTTTTTTACTGCTCTCACACTCAGAACAGCCTCTACCAGCTCTCCTTTTAAGGGTATCATAAACATTACCGACAGAGTGGGTGATGGAGATGGAGGGAAACGCTCTTGCCCACGCGTCACGAGGCAGAGGTGTTTGGAGGGATTTGATGTGTGTGGCAAACAATGGATACGGTCTGAGCTGTGGTGATACGTCTTCATTAAAGTCATTGTGCTGAAGCAGTGTCTGAAGGGTGGTGTACAGAGGACAGAAGGGAGGAGGCAGAGATGGAGAGGGAGGAGGGTCGGGTGAAGAGGACAGCTGCGGCTCCCCTCATGGATCATCTGGAATAGCAGCTGGTGCTTCCCTACCTTTTGCCTCTTCCTTCCTCCTCCCTCCTTCCCTGTTCACCCTATCTCCCTCCCTCTCTTCCTCCCCCGTCAGCCCAAATTACCCAACATCTTCATTAATGTCTCGTTACAGCTGAGTCAGCCGCTGTAACACGCGGCCACACTAGAGCACGCGCTGCTCATTCATCTTTTAGAGAGCTGGGTTCAGTTCTGCAAAAAAACTCAAAACAGTTCATGTAATAAACCGGCAAACTGAATACATAACAATTGAAAGAAGCAACAGAATACACCTACAGTACCTCACTCTTAATCCTTAAGATCTAAAGTTGAAATTGTGTGTGTTGTACTTTTCAGGACTTGGTTTCAGCTCTTCTTGAAACACCTTTTAGTTTAAACCCTTTATACCGCACTATAATCTTTTAAGCTGTCACTCGTTTTGTGAGAGCATTGGTTATTTCTTTTATATGATATATATTTCCGTTCAGAACAGAAACCCTATCAAATAATCTCCGTGCCCGTCAGGAAATCAGTGAGGTTCTGCTTCTCAGCAGAGCTCAGTATTATCCATCTGCTGATAGACGAACGGACACTTTGTCAGACAGGATGAAATCATTCTCTGTGAAGTAATCCTACCGCTTCGCTTTCTTTTACTCCATTTCGACCATCTGCGTCTGTATCTCTCCTTTTAACCATTTATGAAGCGGAAAACTCAGGTCAATCAAAGTTGACTGCTAAGTGCAGTCAGAGTTACCACTGTGCATCCACTGTCCCCGTTCGGCCTGCACTTAAACAGGCATCTGAAGGGAGGCCTCCAAGCAGTGAACCTGACCTCTGCTGCACGCCATCCATAATCCAGAGGTTCAGGAGACTCTTCTAGTCTGCTCTGAACACACTCAGAAACACGCAAATGCACGTCTTCCCCCTGAGCCACACACACACACACACACACACACACACACACACACACACACACACACACACACACACACACACACACACACACACACACACACACACACGCACACGCACACGGCAGAGAGCATAACTTGACGCAAGCAATAAAAGATGCACACATAAATCACATGTTATGTTTTATGGTCTTTGAATAATCCAGATGGATTGATTATCCAGTCTCCATCATGACTGAATGAATCAGGCTCTTGACTCTAAACGAGAGGAAATGCGCCAGTTCTCCATCACGTTCCAACTGAGGTATCGGTAGCAGTCTTAAAATATAGTATGGGTTATGGTTGTGAGTTATAAGATTTTATAGGCCCTGCACACCCACGCAGGTATTTTCACTTAGTCTGGTTGATGGCTGATTACACCTCTCAGCTTGAAGGAGGGAAGAGTTATGCTGAAACTATGTTAAGTCATCCGACTGCATAATGTAATTTGTCCCGCTCTGGCAGTTGCTATAAAGTTTGAGAGTGAGGGAGGTGTCAATCAAGCAAAGTATGTCCACGCCCACACAGTCCTAGGAAAACCTCTAATTAGGCGCACTAATTGACACCTGTGTTGGTGGAGCATGGCTGTGCAGGGCCTATAAACCCAGCAACATTGACAGAACTTCTGAGAAGTTGCATGCAAGAAGTGATTAGAGCCTCTAACTGCTCATTATCCCACAATGTGACATGTTTCTATTCCTAAACATGTCAAAAATACAGTTTACATGTACATATGAAGGCTTCGGGTTGTTGAAAGTCTGATTCTAGGCCAGGCTAAAGAAATATTTGACTTTGTTCTGAGCAAACTAAAATCAATATAATCTGCACAAACAAGTATATTTTCCAAAAAGTCAGTTTTCCTTTGATTTAAGAGTCATTTCATCCTGTGATTTAATCAAAGCTGACCAGACAGCTGCACCAATAGACTCTGAAGCAATGGGTCGGTTCTACTTTAAGATACGTGCTATATAAATAAAGACGATTATTGTTAATAAAGTATCACTGGTTTGGACGGATAATATGACAGATTGAATCAAGAGGATTACTTTGTCAGCATGAGAAAAAAGCGCCTTTAATTCTACATCATCGGACATTTTGCATGAGTCATTTGTTAATTTGCAACATAGCCATCTTCATTTTGGAATTAAATTATTTTGAATGTGGAGCAGGAGACAGACGCGGGAACCGTCTGTATCAGTTTGTATGGTTGTTTGCGTGCCGGTCCGTAAACACCAGTCATCTGAATTTGATGAAACTTGTCAGTTGTATAACAAGTAAAGGTCAAAACAAACCATCATATATGTGTGCAGAAAGTGTCTGAATCCTCTTTTTGTATCACCGTGTTTTATCTTACAAACACTGTAGGCCTGTCACATCATCAGCACATAAATCGATGCGTAGATTTGTGTATACTGTTTAACAGAAATGATGAAGCCATGTGTAGATGGAAACAAGAACAACGCTTCTTAAGTTAACCAAATTAAATAGAGGTAAACACACCTTTGCATATCAACACTTCTGCCCTCTCTACTCGTCTCAGATGAAGTTCCACACCGATACCGGGGCAGCTGTCACTATCAGGCGGCTAGTTTCGGTTCTGAAAAGTGAAGTTCATGCAGAAGTGCCTTTTTAAAATGTCATTATGTCTAATGGCCAGGATGGGCTTTCCTCCACCGGTGGCAAAAAGAAGTCAGATTGTATTGAAGTGAAAGAATTACCCTACCTCCCACTTGATTTATTACCTCAGTAAATATTGTGAACATGAATTGATGGTCTCAATTGCTAGTTTCAAGTCAGCATGATGTTCATTTAGTTAAATAGACCATAAAGCAGGGTATGATTTAGAGCGGGCTACCCTTTGGATTGACGGTCGCTACCAAGGCTCCCGGTTCTGGCAGTTGTCAGTTTCTTCGTCTTACAATTTTTAACCCTTTCACAGTCTGTTTGTAGTTCATGAAAGTTAAATGTAACATGCTGGTCATCTAAAAATGTCTTATTCAGCATCTCAGGAGTAAAATGCAGTGCGGAAACTAATGGGGGAAGTCACGGTGACTTAACCTCTTCTTATATTTACACAGTAAAATAAAAAATATACAAAAGAAAATCGGTATCGGAAATGTGTTTTTTTTTTAATACATATTTGGAGTTTATTTATCTGGGACCTTTATTTTCCACTAAGTTCCTCCCTTATTTTATTTTATACAATTATAAGAGTATAGCTAAAAAAAACATTGATAACATTTTTTGTATTTTACCATCACATGTGAAATCCTGACTGGGTTTTTTATGTCTTCTTTTACGTAATTGTATCTGTAAAAACTATTATTTTAAGTCAGAGGTTGTGTGAGCCAATGGACTCCTTGTGTACACAGATTAAAAAAATGTTCAGCTCAGGTAAACTTTTATTCAGTTCAAGTGTTTTGATCTCTTGATATGTGGTCAAGGTTGGTGAATGGAGGTTGTGTATTTTGGTGGTATGTTATTATTGGTTCATACACCAAAACTATGATGATGGCAGATACTGTTGAATAGCCATAATAATGGTTCTCCTCCATGTCCCCCTTCTTTGGCGAATATGATTACGTCTCTCTCTCTCTCTCTCTCTCTCTGACCTTACAACCTCACAAGCTACCACTTATTATCACAGACCCACAGACACTCTCATCTCTAAATCTGGCCAGATTTATTCACTCTGGCAGCTATGTCTAAGACACTTTATCTCATGGATATAATTTCGCTTTTTTTCCCAAGAGTTTTCAAGAGACTTTAGGACTCATAACTCATTTTGTCCTCTGAAGAAAGATTGAGGCAGGTTTTTCAATGTTTCTTTGTACTGATTACATCCATGTGTTCATCTGTCCTCTGGTCAACCTTGCCAATAATGTATGTATTTATTATCTTAACCCGTCAATAATGCCACAAACGGGCCACAGTAGACTGATGTTGAACTTCAGCAGTGAAATACCTCCGTCTTCAGACTCTCCCATGTAACTATGGACCTGTGAGATGAAAGATGATGCTCGGAACAGAAAAAAAATGGAATTGTCTGAAAACCTTCCGTGCAACACATCAGTACAGCAGTGTTTACTGGTGTTGAACAGGTCACACCAACTCATTAAAAATGGTGTAGAGGATGATGCTGTAGCACAATGTCTCCCAAAGGAAGTACCTTCAATGAAGCCCATGAAGTAGCTACACTTCTGGTTGAGTGGGCTCGCATCCCCGCAGGAACTGAAAACCTCTGTTCCGCGTAAGCATTGGAAAAATCAACCAACCAATGTGACAAATGCTGCTAAGAAACCCCGCTCTTGCAAGTTGACATGATTCATTTATTGTCATTGTACAACACAGGGTTGAACAACAAAATGCCGTTTGTCGTCCCATAATGCTACATAAGAAAAGCACATAAATGGCAAAACTGTATTATATGGTGAAGGAATTTCCTCTCACAGCCAGAAGAAAGCTGCTGCTCTGAAGTCTGGCGATACGGCAGTTGATACTTCTGTATTGCTTGCCAGACGGCTGCAGGGTGAACAGGCTGAGGCGGGGTGGGTATTGCCCTTTGCTTTTCATAGCAGAATGAAAGCTGTGACGGAGACTTACTTACAGGCGCTACATAGACTTGAATGCCCTAACTGGGTACAAGTTGAGCATCTCCTCCTGCTCTGCCTGACAAAGACGGAGGATTAAGCTCTTTTAGCGAAAAGACAGGGTTAGAACAAAGTGACAGACCTGGGCCGTCCGCCCTCCACCGTAAACAATCATTTATCAGAGAGAGCTCACAGCTCTCCAACTCATCGAGAGACAGAACAAGAGCTGTCATTAAAGACGGAGCTTTCAAGTCCCTTCAAAAACTGACACACTAAAAGATGGAGACCCAATGTGAAGCCATTGGTCCCCCCCAATGAAATGCTGAAATGACTGAGTCATACACGCTAATTGGAATTGGTCCAACTGAGACTACAGGAAGCAAAAGACAAGAGGCAGGGAGCAGCTTACTGGGTCAACATTCATGCCCAAACACCAGTATGAAACGATTCTCCACCTCAGGGAGTAGATGGAGCTCTGGTATTGCTCAATGTCTCGTGAATGTCTCGAGAGCCGGACGCCACTGTGGCAAGACTCACAGGCACAGGGGCAGTTGGGTTTGATGCCTAATCTGCCCGTCTACCTGAAACAGAAGGTCAGCACGGGATTGCAGTTGCCACGGATGAACCCGTATCAACTGAATCGTGTCTGGAGATTGCGGCCTTCCTGACCAGCATGGAGGATCCAGCAGAACTATGTAATGACCATCCCTACCCCTCCGGAGGGCTTGAGGGATCAGGGGGAAAGAAGGGGAGAGCATATAACACCCTGTTGGCTATTCTTGTGAGAGGGCATATAGGCCCAAACTGTCCCCCTGACCGATGAGAGATTTCCCTTCCAGGCAATGGATCTTCTCCATTGATGCAATAAGATCAACCATGGCTACCCCATATCGAGCCCGGATTTGGGTCACTACGTCCACAAATAACAGCCATTCTCCAAGGAGAAGCATTGTCCTAAGCCCATATCGGTAGCTTATTTGCCACTTGGTGACTTTGTTCCACCCTGGTTGTTTATATGCTACACTGCAGTGTAACATATGTCAGTGTCTGTTCCCAACAGCACATGCTCGAAAACATGTTAACACCAACATAGTAGAGAATAGATTAAATTATTTAGGATATGTGTCAATGAGATGTGTGCATGTTTGGATGAGGAATTAATATGTATGCAAGTGATCCTAGACAGGTTTGTATGTGGAATAAGGAGGAGCTATGGGACATGTGGCTAAGAAAGAAAAATACATAAATATGATGGAACACCTACATCAAAGTAATGTGATAATACTAAAAAAGTATAGTATCATTATTATCGCTATTGGTAGATGCAATATAATGTATATATTATATGCAAACATTTTATTATACAATAATAATCATTATAATAATCAACATTGCATTCATACAACAATGAGTGAGGCCAGACTGAGGCACACGGCTTTCTGTGCCTTGCTGATTAAAGATGTTTTGGCTGAATGAGGCTTTATTAACCTCCATAACTGTAATGGCAGTCTCTAGCTCGCCCTGCAGAATGTCCATGTCCATTACAGACCACGTGCTGTAATTTTGCGATAGTTAAAATGCCGTCCAGAACAATCAGCGAAGTGAGAGAGGAGCACTTTGAGTATTTCATTCCCCACCTCCCAACTGTTGGAACTGGAACATTGCCAACAGGGGTTGCTCGTAGCAACAGAATATTAAACTGACACTAACTGCTGGTGGGAGAACTGTGTAGTGTGAATGAATTAAACTGTTGCCTAATTAGTGAATATTTACCCTGGATGTACATTTGTATATGAAACAAGGGGTTTGTTAAACAATATGCTTGCTGCCAGCTTTAAACCCAAACCCACTTGGCTTTCATGCCTCATAACACTTAGCCTTGTTTGTTTTGCCTTTTTAACTTAAACTTAATTCCCAAAAAACATCAAATGAATCTTGCAATATTTTCAATGTGGCTTTCTGAAGTGATACTCTTGTATATGTTGTAATGCTGTTCAGAACATCCCTGTTAGCAAATCAATGGCCCTTTAGTACAATGAGAGTACAAGGACAGAAAGCATTTTGGCTCCAGATGTGAAATTAAATTCCACCTTCATTCTAGACCGACAAGAGGGCCCATAGCAATAAAAAAAATAGGAAATAAAAACATATGTAGGCTATCTTGCCAGGGTTTTATGAGCCTGATAAAGTACAGAGAGCAGAGCAGCTCTTGCTGGCTGGTTAAAGCCTCTATGATACTGTCTACAGGCTCATCCAAGCCACACAGTAACTAACCCTGACATGTAAGAACACCAATAAACACAATCATTTGATCTGGCAACCTGAAGCAACAATCTCATTGTTAGCCACGATGAGCCTCTGCATACTCCTTTTTCCTGTGAGATGAGCTGCATCCATAGGTCTGCAGAAAGCTCTGAATAAATGCTCACTTGCCTCCACCTCCATGGGAGGCCAAAGGTCAGAGTCGGCTGGAGGGGATTAAATGTGCATGCAGGCAGATCCGGATGCTGCAATTGTTGTAATACTTATAGTAAATATAGATTGATTAGTACATATAGAATGATTAGTAAATGTATCACCACATTAAATTAGCTGTGAATATAGCAATTTTGTTAACTCATAGCATGCCAGGACCACAAGGGCAATTATGGTAGGCTCCTCCTCATAGAAATGGATGTTTATATTACAAGCATTGATTGGCTGGTTTGGACCTTGATTCAAAGTGTTATTGGGTTGAGGCCACGAGGCAGCTGCTCATAGAGAAGATATGTGGATGAATTTACTCTCTCTTTCCTTCTGTTGCACATACACACACACACGCACACACACACATATGCTCATACTCTGTGATCTACTGCAGCAGTCAGCTAGAGACTGGCCGAGGCTAATATCCTGTACGGTAAAATCAGGGGAAAATGAATAGTCTAAATTAATGATGGAAATTGTGGTTCATAAAAATGTCACAGAGTTCAACGGGTACAATCTATGCAGAACAAATGGAATAAGGTTATGTCCGTCACAATACGGAAAATCAAATGAATTCTTTATGGTTAATTGAGATTGATGGGTTTGTGAGAGATATCTGGAAGAGATTAGGAGGGAAATGAAGATGGGGAGACAGTTGGCAAGGTGAGTAAAAGGCCATGTTCCAGGAGGCTTAGACCTGTCTGTTCAACAGAAGATATTACCCATATTACCCAACATGCCTCACAGCGGCTGTCCGTGTCCCTCCGACCGCCACCCATCGCTGACCCTGCTGAGAGGGAACATTTACTGTGGAAACACAGTTTGAGGAGGGAGCGAAGGGAGGGGAGGTTGTATCAAGGCAGAAAAGGGAGCACAACAGTGATAGCCGGGAGCTTAGTCAAATGTATACTTTTTCATTTTAATGTCATGTCTCTGCTTCTCACATGCAGGCAGGCTTTAAATGCAGTTACATTTAATATCCAGGAAAGATTTTACATTGGAATCAAAGCCGCGGGATGAAGATGCACTGTTGTGCGTAAATGCTTTAGAGCAGCAGCATGTACAGGAACGGAGGAGCGCACAGAGCAATGGTAAACAAATAAAACAAGATAAAAACAGTGAGCAGGAGAAAGAGGGATCAGAGATAAACAGACACAGAGACTCGTGTGGGCGGTCGGAGAACTGGAAGGTTTGTCCTAATGTTATTGTTCAGGGACACTTTCATGATCTCTGGGTCTCGGAGGAGTTTCTCACTACACCCTTTTGCACTGAAACCACTCAAACGCTAGGTCATCGTTAGTGATGAAACACAAAACATGGCTTCTGGGCTGAAGCGCCATTGTTGCCATAGCGACGAGAGAGGGACGAGCAGCTAAAAAAAATCCCCTGGAAGTAGAGGCGGTAAATAATAACTCATAACACATCTCTGCCACTGCTCTCTGCACATGCTCTGACAGGACCGTCGGTGTGGAGGATGATGGATATAGAAAACTAGGATTGTCAAATATAAATGCTAACATCATTAAGGAGTGATCACTTATTGAAAAGTTTTCTGTCACAATAGACAGATTCAACGTTTTACCTGATGATGGCGACCTTAACGTCATTAGCACTATAATTTATTGAAAATGTAGCAAAACAATAAACAAACTTTGGCCACTTTGGGACTCCTATGAATCAAGAAACTCAAAGGAGGAGGATATTGAGAAGCGGTTTGCTGACAGGGAAAAGAAGAAAACATGAAATGTTGATTTTACATAGTGAGTTTAAGGTGTGTCTTTTGTTTCATGCTGGCAGTTTATTTCATGTCCTTTTACAATCAGTTGGGTCGGAGGAGCAGTCTCGGGATTTTGGTCTTGAAAACTGTCATAAATTTGACGCAGCCCCGTCTTCGATGGAGTCGTCTCACATTGTCACTTTGGACTGAGAATCCCCCCCAATCACATAGTATGAAAGTATTTCCTCAAGAAAGTGACATTTTCTATTTGGGAGAAAATGAGAGCCAAGCCTAAAATGTCCCAGAGCTGTTGGATTAAACGGAGACTATCTATGCGTGAAGAAAAGTATTTCTTTGTCTCCAATTCTATGATCATCTTATCTGACGGTGTTCTTTGTTTCACTCTTTGATTCTGATGGACTTCGACTAAAAATGAATAATTTTTTCTTACTGCCAAACTCCAAAGCTGCTCGGCTCAACGTGTGTGTGTGACATCTTTGAGATGTGCAACAAGAAGTTCCAAAAGAACAACAGCAACCACCTAAACATGCCCAGAAATCCAATCTGCTTCACCAGGAAACTCAATTTAACAGTTTTAGATTGACTTCAGTTGCAATTTTACTGTTATTGTTTGTGCCACGTCTTATTTATAATTATAATATTGACACATAAGTGAACTTTTGTATTTGTTTCATCGGATTAAGCATTAAAAAAAAGGTGATATTATAACACAAAAAGGTGATTCGGCCATGCTCCTAATCAGATTAGTTCACTCGTGATTTGCCCTCAATCAACATTTCAATTGTGAACACAACAGAACAAATAAACCACATTCTGCTGAATTATTGTGCTTGTGTAAAGGAACATCAGATCGGAGTCTGATGGGATTACCGTGGCAAAGCAAATGGAGCAAAAGAGATAAAGAAAGTAACAATAAAGAAATGTGCAGGCGGAGAAGGAAGCACAACCATACAGAGGCACTCAGCCCTGAGCAGTCGGGTCATGTCTGTTGAAAGTAGCGAACTGACCTGAGTTCAGATTGCTAGAAGCAGGTGAAGCCAGGACGTAACCCTGGAGACGACGTTTCGTCTGATCTCAATGTTTTCCTGCTTCAGAAAGAGCCTTATTTACTGCTTTTGTGCGGAAAGTACAAAAAGTATTCAAAAATCCAGGCGCACACAGGATCACAATTTGACAGAAGGAGGACATTCACGGTCATTTGTATTAATAAAATAAATACATGGACACAGCACGCGGGTGAACAGGTCTTCATGCTCCGTTTATAAATGCTGGTCATATCTCACATTTTCAGACGGCTGGTCATAGCCATTCAGGATGTAACCCATGTCCCCCACCAGTATGAACTGTCGGTGACGGTGAAAAGTCAAGCGTGGACAGAGTAACAATGACGTCCGCTTCCATTTACCCACTCTTCTCCCACATGGTTTCAACACACATCTGTGAAGGAAGGTGCCTTTGAGCTTTGACTGAATTGAGGCTTTTCTATAACTTCTTTTCTCTTGTTGTGTATCTGTCTTCAGTGTTAACCTTAAGTCTGATCTAAGTGTGCAGACAGGACTGATTTATAATGCTTTTCTTATGGATAAGAACACATTAAATCATACTGAGAGGAAATAAATATACATTTTTAACTATTTCAACTGCAGCGTGAGATACAAATCTAGACAATCAGGATATTTCTAAATATGTAGTTCATTGTACATTATTCTTCAGGGTTGCCTTGTAAGTCAGTTGTAAAATGGCCAACCAAAGTATTCACATAATGCTAAAACCCCATTCTTCTGGGGTAAAACTCAACAGGTGACTTGGAGTCTACGTAGAAGATTTAAGGTGCAGCATTAGTATTGTTATTCATCACCGCTGAACATGTTCCAACCCTGCAGCCATTTAGTTTCTTTTCATTCCTTTTCTTTTCTACATGATTGAGCTGTCAATGATCTATTAGAGTAAAGTGATTTGCAGTAAAAAATATCACGTCTTCTCTCTTCATTAGTTACCTTCCAGTTGCAGCATAATGCCATTGGAAGCGCAGACTCTTGACAAGCCTTATTTATTGTGCATCCATGTGCTGATTACACACTCTGATACTCCAGTGTAAGAAGGCATCAAACCCAGGAGACAAAATATGAATATTGTAAAAAGGATAACATACAGGATAGCATAACAGGGTTGCTATACAGCAGCCTGTTATCGTTTTTTTTCTACAACAAATACAGATATGAATACAATTAGCCACGTCTGCGACCACGCCAGACAGCCACGGGGTGGAGATACAGTTTAGAGGGAAAGCGGTACATCCCGGCGTGCCGTGTTTAATAATTGGATCACGATTTTATGTCTCTGTTTCTCTTTTACTGCTTCACTTATGGCTCCCCCCTCCGTGTTATCCATCTTCCTCTCCTCCATCTCACCAGAAGAAGTCATTCATTGCCATCCGAGCAGTGTTTTCATTATCGCCTGCCTCCTCTCCGTCTGTCACCCGGCTAAAGACGGACGCCGGGGTCATCGACATGGAGACAAAAGAAAGCCAGAAGAACCACCGTAGTATCGCAGCTTCTCATCTTTATGGCGTTCAGTTCCCGCAGCATCGTGTCACTGATAACTTTTTCCAGCTCTGTGCTCTACTCTACTATGCACAATCAAACTAGATTCCCCTTTCTCTGTTGACTCCTCCAGAAAAAGAAAACCTCTGTGCCGGTCCTCTCGAGCGAACATTGCGTCAGTGTTTTGTTGTGCTTTCATTTCAGTTTTGTCTGTCAAGTTTTTGTCCCTCATGGGGATAGAGGCATGCAAGGCATTGTATATAGACACATACATACACACACACACACACACACACGTGCACACAATTACATCCTTTTTCTGCCGCTGTCTGCTTGCAGGTGCAGTGGGGACTCATGGGGGAGGGCAATGTATTTCCACATCAGAAACAAGCTGGTAGAAAGTGTGCGAGAGTACGGATGCGCGCTTGTGCGCCCAGGTGCAGTCTAAATCAGTATCTGTGAATATGGTGTCTGTTTTTACAGAAATGTCTTTGCGATTTTACAGGTCATCAGTCAAAGACTAAAGTGGGGGAGGTGGGCGGGGGAGGGAGATAGAGGACAAGTGAGAGAGTGTATAATAGAGTAGTTTACAAGTGAGAGAGAGAGATTTCAAGAAAGGAAGACAGACACCAGGAGAGAGAACGATAGGAAGAACGGCAAAAAGACAAGACACTAAGTAAAAATAGTTTAAATATTCATGTTTTTTGTCAGATGATTTATTCATGAGTGGCTGATATATTCAGTTATTTATAAACTGCTTGTGTGTCACCGCTGTTGACAGAAGTGTTGCTCCGCGTTCACGGAGGAAGTACACAATGTAAAATGCAACATGAAGCAGCCAGCAGGTGCTCTAATGATGTCACAGTAAAGGTTAGCTGTGACTGAATAGCAGTTAGGAGACAAAAGCTTATTTCTTAAAGTGTGTGCACTGCGTGTCGCTGCTTCCCCTGCAGCTGCTGTGTCACTTGCTATGTATTCTCACCCATGTGTCTCTCCTGACTCCAGATTTTGACCCCGGTCTCGGGCTGATGACTGGCATTACCCCCATAAATCCCATGATGCCCGGCCCGGGCCTGGCTCCCCGGCCCCTCCCCCAGGATGCACCCGTTGTCAGGGAGATCGTCCACTGCAAGAGCTGCACGCTGTTTCCTCCCAACCCCAGTAAGTCTCATATTAAGTCACCACTGACATTGTAAGAGATATAAGCAGCGCAGAAACACTGTGAGCTGACCCCGTCATCAGCGAACCTGGAGCATGTTTTATTTCCTGCTGCAGTCGTGTGCTTTACCTATGACTCATCTCTGTCCTCACACTGTACGGGTAGACACCCATGCACCACTCAGCCAGACATTGTGTGACACCCAAGAAGAAGGGAGTATTCTTCCTTCATGTCACCTTTTAGTAATTCTTAGCCAGCCGAGCGTGCCTGATTTGCATTCACGTTTCGTCAGAAAGGTGGGGAGGAAGGGGATTAAAGTAGGTGTTAAGGTGTATGTATGCATGCCAGCGTAAACTTGTGGGATGCCTGTGAATGTATAATTGGAGGAGTGACCTCTGTGAGCACAGAACACAGTGCTGCTGTCTCCAATATGCCAGGCCAAAGAGGTGATGGACTCTGTCCTCGTCTTAGCTCAACTCGCCCTTATCTATCTTCACCTGCTCGCTCTATCGTACCATATACATATACGTCTCTCTCTCTCTCTCTCTCTCTCTCTCGTATACTGCATTTTCTCTCCTCCAACCTCGCGTTTAACGGGTCAAATCCACTTAATTACCTGATCACCTCTGAGTCTTCCAGTTACTACTTCCAGGTCAAAAGGTCTCTGTCGGACTGACTGTTGCATATGTATATGGACAAACACACACACTCTCTTTGCACACACACACACACACACACACACACACACACACACACACACACACACACACATATACAGTGTGGACATTTGTACTGTGTCAGTGTTTGTGCATCTAGATGGGAAATGAATGGGGACTTGTGGGAAAGCACATCCTTGAACCGTCACAAATGGAGGCACGAAAATAAGGATGAATGGGCAAAAAAGTCTCTGCTCTCATCACTGGATTGTTAAAAAGTCATTAATATTTATAGCTACTGTACTGTCCCCTGTGGGGGTTCGTGGTAATTGGGTTCATCTTTCCACTTTGTTCTGTAGGAAATAAAAGGAGAGCTTTTCTTATTATTGCAAAAAGCGAGGAAGCTCCCCGCCTGACCAGTCGAAAATGTCAGCGCTGAATGTGTTGACCAAAGGAAATCGCAGGGCAACAAAAGTTAAACAGCCCATATCATATAAAACTGAGCAACAGAGGAGTGGAGCAGGCACTGAACACTATTGCTCTACTCAGTGGTGGATCTGGGAGGGCTCCCATGGGGGCCATTGCCTCTGTGACAAGACCACAAGACCTGTCCCCCTTAATAGCCTTCCATAAAATGCTCCTGCAATTTATGGCAAGATGAAGCGCAAATGTATCAATTCATATTTCAAAACATTTGCCAACTAGGCATCTAAATAGAATTAGGGGATATGACAATATACGCTGTGAGAAGATTTCTCGATCCCATTTATACTGAGGTTATTTCGCTTCTTTATCTCTTTATGGGGCCATTGTGGGTAATGTTGCAAAGGCATTATAAGGACTGCTTGATGACAATATGGGGTTTATAGTATTATACATTAATGCGATGGAGTCCGTTGATTTATCAGCTATTTAATTTACATGCCCATCTGGTTATCCTCCATATAGAAACTTTTTTCCAAATAAAAGCTTCTTTCAAACATGGAGGGGCAAATAAACACACACAAACTTAACTTATTTTGTCATGTTAGTCATTTGTTAGTCAAGTGAGTCGTTAGTCAAGTTAACCTTAACAACAATCTTTTCCTCAACCTAACTTCCTGTGAAGGCGGAAGTTTATTTTGAAAGGGCACTCTGCGTGTATCAAGCATATATTAAAAAGAACAGGCCACAAGGACTTTAACCTCTATTTTATAATGTTGTTTTGTATTTCACATTCATCATTTTAGGTAATAAAGTCATTGTTTTTTTTCACATGCAAATAAACACAACACATTGCTTTCAGAAGGAATTTTCAGTGGTTATAACAAGATATATTAATGTTGCAGAATTAACGGCAATATCAAACCCCTAAAAAAAAAAAAAATACAACATTAATTTCCTCCACACCCTCGTTCTCTGAATAATTAACCGTGATGCTGGTGTTCTCTCCCTCTGGGAGGAACTCTCCCTCTTCCGTTAGAAACAACTATCTGTCTGCAGGCTGTTTCAAGGCAGCCTCACATGTCACATGGAGAAGACATCAATTTTTGATACCTTGTGAGTTTGAGTTCAGATCTCCCTTTGTGTCACGGTTCAACGCAAACAGAAAGATTTATCACACACGGTAAATAAATTAATGAGTATTTCCTCCACACCTTTAGGCCTTTACGCGCTAGATCTGAGACGAGCACGTGGAAAACGGTGTATCTTATACATAGTTGATACTAATCCTGAGGCTGAATGAGGAGTCGACTGTTAATTTAACAACCCAATAACCTGCCATAAGCACTCATTGTGTGACCTGGGGATGCTGTTCCCATTGGGAGAAATGCCCCATTTCCCTTTTTGTCTTCATGCGGGCACAAGAGCCCTGTTTCTTTAAGCCTTGACTTCACCCTCCGTTTCTCTGTCTGTCTGTCTGTCTGTGTGTGTGTGTGTGTGTGTGTGTGTGTGTGTGTGTGTGTGTGTGTGTGTGTGTGTGTGTGTGTGTGTGTGTGTGTGTGTGTGTGTGTGTGTGTGTGTGTGTGTGTGTGTGTGAGAGAGTGTGTGTGAGTGTGTGATGTGTATATGACGAAAGATGTCTAATAAACAGCTTGGAAGCTGACGAAGATTTCATAAACATTCATATTCTATGCAGCTTGGATGGTACAGATGGCCCGGCACGTCCACCGTTAAGGTTAAGGACTACATCTCCTGTGGGCCTCTCGCGCATACAATTTAAGCAACTCATGCAACTTGTAAAGCACTTTGGGTAAAAGCATCCACCCAGTGGTCTGTTAAGATGTAATGTGGGGTGCACATTAAGCTGCTTGAACCAAATCTCTCACTTCAAACATTCCCTCCATCACAGCAGCATCTTCACACATCTTTAAGATATTTCTCGCAACAGCTTGACTCTCACTCACCTTTTCTCTCTCATCATCCGTCTCCTTCTTTTCACTTTCTTCACTTTATGTTTTCATATATTTAACAGAGTGCGAATGGTATATTTTGTTTCTTCTTTATAAAGCCACATTACACGGGCTGACTTTGTAACTATGTACTCTGCTGACGCCTGAAACCGTCGTGGCAAACAGGATTAAGGACTATTGACCTCTGATTGTACTTGTGAGAACCCTGCTTACACATTGGTTGACATGGTTTGAATTTTTTAATCTGTTATGTCTTCTCTTATGTGACATTTTTACTTTTTGTTGTTTTGTTTTTTTATCTGTTATGTGTGCTTTCATGTGTGAAACTGTTATGCTGCCGTCTTGGAGAAGAGAGATTTTAAATTCTAAATGGGATTATCCTTGAAAAACTTAGACATTGTTTTACATAACCAGTGTGTATACATAGGACTTCTAATGGGAGCCAATTGACAGACCGTGTTCCTTGTTAGGCTTTTAAGAAATAAAATCATAATATACAACATGGCATAGAAACAGACAAAAGCAAACAACTGCTACAAACAACCACTAAAGACAGTATTTAAAAACTCAGGCTTTGAAATCTGTTAATGTTTTTTTCTATTTCTAATGGCAGGTTATTCCAAATTAATAGGCCTTTTAAGGGTGAAAGGTATTTTTCCCCACCCTATTGTTCCATGTTTTGTGCGCGACTAACAGGCACAACAATTTGTTTATATTGGGTCAGTGTTGAGGGAGTACGCTTCAATTCACCCGGATGCTAAATGGGCTGCAATGTAATCATACAATTACAATTCTGCACCGTCAATTTACATCCACTAAAAGTGCTCATTGTTGCCACTGACACACTTAGATTGTCATTATAAGGGACTGACAACATTGTGTAAAGGACCCTAGACCTATTTTGTTTGATTCGGTTTGTTTGTTATTGTCTCATGTGACTTGTTGTGTCATGTGACAATGATGTAAATATGATGGAGGATTGATAGAGGAGTGTAAGTGTTGTCAGAGTTTGTTGTGTTGGAGAACAGAAAGCGTACCTTGGTGTTATTTTACCTTGAATGTGCTGTGTTATTTGGCCTCTGACAGCTCTGTTTAAAGTTTGCTGCCAGTTCTTCCACTGATTGGACAAAATTGGCCTTAAGTGGCATTGCAATTACCATGCTATCCGAACTGATCACGCCATTTACCTTCAATTAAGTTATTTATTTTCTCTGATTAGACTCCTTTAGTGGGTGTATTGATATGCCTGGAGATGAGTTATTTCTCCCTATTTTCCCCAAGTCCTTTTTAAATAAAAAAGTGTCTGTTGATAATTTTGTGGCAATTATGTTATTAATGAAAGATCTCTCTTTTTCATTAGTTGGTGATCATTATCAACCAAATGAGATGGTTTTGTAAACTACATTTGAAAGGCTTTATACATAATCCATCAAAACCATGTATTTCAATCATAAGTTTGCAGAAATCAATCTCAATTTATTTGTCCTTCTTCACATGCAAATTGGGGCATTTCCTTCTTTCTAATCCCATTCTGTTGATTGTTGCCATGTCAGAGTAAGTTGAAAAGGTTACCTTACAGAGGAAGTTAATTTACCAACATGAAAGAGAAGCACTTTCTTTCCCTTTTGAAAGATGCCGCTGTCGCCTTCAACAAAAGACCAAGATGCCCTCAAAACAGTCCCTTGAAACCAATGACGACATTCCTCAGTAGCAGGCATTTTTTAAAGGAAAAGGGTAAATGCCATCTAAATAACAGCAATTCAGGGTTGGAATCTAATGCAGCAATTTATTTGAACAGATGGGGAAGATATTCACCCAGAACCGAGCAGAGCCATCAAGGAGATTTCTTGGCTCACTGGTAGGTTTCCGCTGTAATTGAAGCCTCTGGGTTTCTTCCAAGGGGATAAAGCTCCACCACAGGGGACAATGCAGGGGGGCACAGTAGATAGCTGACATGCATCTTTCTTTAAATGTATTCTTTAAAAAGAAGCATCATAAGGTTTGTTTGTGTGTGTGCGTGTGTGTGTGTGTGCGCACGTGCGTCTGCATGTGTGTGTGTCAAAATAAAGAGGAGAAAGTTAGAGGATGATTGTGAGTCAGTGCTCTATCTCCTAAGGTATTTGCTATGTGTCCAGCAGGCGATAGTTGTGTGTGTGTGCATCTGATATAGATAGAGGACAGCAGGTTCCATATGGCAGCTCTCACAGGAAGCAGGACCCCCAGCTACGCCACCTCTGACAGCACATGCAGCTTCCTCCTCATTGACCTTTAACTGGCCAGCACTGAAACTCTCTATCCATCAGGCTTCATTCATATCTACATCTTTATAGTTATGTTTCTCCTGCATGTTTTGACCCTGATATTAATGACCAAACCAGGTCATTAATATAGTGGCAGTGGTGCGTTAGGTGCAAGTAGAACATATGTGTTTTAAAGGCCAAACATGAGGCAACATGAAACGCAACCAGAGCGGGTACCTGAAGGTAGTAACCGTGTAACACCGGGCCAGATAACACCAACCGGTCAGCTACGGGGACACGGGTCATCTTGTAGCGATCTGTAATCTCTACCTCACGACCTATCCTGCTAACTCCCCCACCCCCCGCTGTGCACCTGTCCGAAAAGAGTGACAAAAGGGGAAAAGAGCAGTGGTGTATGGAGCTTACGATCGGAGTGAGGTTTTACGTCCGTCAGCTTGTTTTCGAGGATTATAAAGTGCGCGCTACCGGGAGATCCGAGAGTTGTCAGGACATCCGGAGCATATTCGGACATCGCCGAAGGAGACGCTTCTTTAAAGAAAACACGGACTGGATTACCGGGACTGGACTCACCTGACTGACTGACGATCTGGGAAACGCCGTGAGAGAACCTTCTGCTTTGGTTTCGGGATATTGTGTTTCACCGTTTGGGAATTGGACTGAACTGAACTGCATCAGACAGACTATGATTTGGGTTTGAGGAAAAGGGAAATTCTGGAATGGACTTTGGATGGAATTGTGTGTTATTTCACTATGTGTATTGTTGTGCCTGTCCCTGATCTGTTAAATACAAATGGATGCGTTTTGAACGAACTCTGTTGTGGTGTGTAATTGTTTGGTGGCCGATGCTAAATATTTTGCTTTTGGGAAATGTACCTTGGAGGGTTCAATATGTGTGATTATTATCCTCTATACTTGAGCCCTGTGTGCGGTTGACATTTTGCTTTTGGGAAATGTACCTTGGAGGGTTCAATATGTGTGATTATTATCCTCTATACTTGAGCCCTGTGTGCGGTTGACTTTAAAGGACAACCCGACTGGCTAGCTAGTTGCCGCTGCTGTGCACTGCCTTCATACAGCGGTTACGCCTGACAACTGCCCGACCAGCTGCTTTCGCCAAGGCCCACCCTCCGGTTCCTCCGCAGGTAAACACTGTTCGCTCTGTCAGCACTTTCGCTGTAGTTTGCACTGTTTGCTATGATCCGCCTGCTCAGCCATCGACATGTTGAGAGCCGTTGAGAAGCAATCTCCGATCTTGCACATTGAAATTGTGTGCCAATTGTACACGTCGGAGTGTGCGTCCAGGTGTTGCAGAGCAGTGTGTGAACACGGTTATATGAAGCCTCTTGTGGCTCCAGAGGGAGCTGTGCAACATCCAATAAATTGCCTCAAGTAAAGTCAGTGTCATTTGGGGCTGAAGACAACAAGTTTGTATGTTTTAAGATGAAAAAGATCAATGTTTGGAGGGATGAAGAACAAACAGAGCTTATGAGACCTGAACCTGAGCTGTCCAACAAGTTGCATTGTGGCTGATGCAACAGGAAAATGATACCGTTTGGTTCTGCTGATTTTGACTGCAATGCTAAATTTAAGTACTGGAATACTTTTGATAAATTATGATTTTATATAAGGGATTAAACAGTTCATTAATTATCATTGACACTATAAAGTGTCAGTTCTATTTGGAGGATTGCTACTGCGCTCTGACTGGCTGGTGTAATATCCTTGGTGCATGTGTTCATATAAAGAAGAGGGTTGCGCTCCGAAATATCTTTCAATAAGTTTAGGTGATTATCTGTCTGGCAATGCACAACATTTTTTTTCGGCCATCAGGACTTCATCAGTGTGTTCAAATTATGTTTTTCAAGACATTCATTTAAAAAGAATTGTATTATGAGTATTGACGGATAGCGCCGCAGCCGCTAAACAGGCTGCAATGTAATCGCTTCAATTCCGTTTACTAAAGGTGCATTTTTTTTTACCGTTGACTGGCTCAGATTGTCATTATAAATTATACATTATTATTTAAAGTATATTATAATTAATAAATGAATTATAAATGTCTAACAGTATGGAGAGGACCCTACAGAGAAATACAACGTTTTTCCTTTACCTTTCGCTTGATCGGTCCGTTTGTTATCGTTTATCTGTTACCTCAAGACAACGATGGAAATGTGAGAGTTGGACAGAGGAATGTCGGTTTTGTCAAAAATGTGTGATTTTGGAGAACAGAAGGCGTACTTTGGTGTCATCTAAATGTCATGTCTGAATATTTAGCCGATTCTGACAATGTGGATGCGATGCCAAACTTTGTTTGACACATTATTGGACAGAGCGATTCAAGCGAAAAGTAAAGAAAATCATTGTATTCCTCTATTCTTTCCATAACGTTGTCACTTAAAATGACCATCTGAGCCCATCATTGGCAAAAACAAGCACTTTTAGTGGACGTACATTGACGGTGCAGAGTGACCCGATAAGTATGATTCCGTTGCAGCCCCTTTTAACGGCTGATGTCTGAAGCGTTCGCCGTCAATATTCTAGACCAATTTCCAAAGTGTTGTCCCAATTAATCGCTATACGCAAAATGTGAGAAAATAGTGTCCAGCTTGAAAAAAATCCAAAGTTAACAAAGTAAGTCAACAAGTGAATGCAATCACCAATCACTGTGATTGGTTCACCCAGCATGGAAACGCATCGAACCTCAAATATAATCGTTGCTGTCCACTGAAGGGCGGAAATTTTTAGAAATTCAGTATTCATGGGAATTCAAACACAACTACCAACTTTGCTAAACAAAGCAAATTTGGTCTCCGTCGAAGAATGTTTGCATTGATATGATTAAGCTTTTTTCTGAGACCATAGAGAGTCTAGGAAGGTGAGTACCCATTCCTTTAATGCACAATAGTTGAATTTTGATTTCACGTTAGTCATGTTAATAAATGTATTTTGGAGACCCACTCTCCAGTAGCCTTAGTTTTTGTTCCACACAGGGTTTGGACTTTGCCATCTTCTCTTAACACAGAGAAATTTGATTAAACTTCTCTCTTCTTTTCATGACTTCCATGCACACACACAAACCCATTTATGTTTCTAGCCCTTTAATGCTGAAGACCTACATTTCATTCGTTGCTCTAGGGAATATCTTTGTGAGTGTCTTTAATGGTCATCAGTTCCTCAGGCTCTTCTTTTTCCAACACTTTTTTTTATCAATGTCAGGCTTGTCTGTCTGTAATTACCCTCAAGTTAAATACCTAAGATGCCCTTCAGAAGACTCCTGTCTACGTGCCTACATTTCTAAAAAGTCCCAAGTATGGATTTCATCCTGCTTTCAAAGCCAAACATTTGATAATGCAGTCACATCTCTAGTGTGTCTAGGAAAAATGTGATGGTTTTTCAAGGCAGGCTTTTTATGATGCAAGGATGTCAGCTAAATGTCAGATTGTTGCCTTGTTGTCCTTTTATATTGTCCCCCTCGCTCATCAGAAGAACTCAGAAATTGCTATTTAATGCTGAATCGTGCAGTGAAGAGCTGCATGTTTTAGCTGACTGCAAAGTAAAGGCAGGGAAACTATCACCTTGGAGCCGTCCTCGTGTGTGTGTGTGTGTGTGTGTGTGTGTGTGTGTGTGTGTGTGTGTGTGTGTGTGTGTGTGTGTGTGTGTGTGTGTGTGTGTGTGTGTGTGTGTGTGTGTGTGTGTGTGTGTGTGTGTGTGTGTGTGTGTGTGTGTGTGTGTGTGTGTGTGTGTGTGTGTGTGTGTGTGTGTGTGTGTGTGTGTGTGTGTGTGTGTGTGTGTCTGAGTGTGTTTTTTTGGCTTTGGCCATGCGAGTGAGAGAGAGCAGCCGTGAGTATGGGCATGTTCCAGTTTTAATGCCATCATCATCGGCAAGGTCAGGGGACGAAGGCATTTGGGCCATGTGCCAGAGCAAGCTGTGACATGAGGGCACGGCCATAAAGTACCTTTTGATGTGTTTTACTATAACTTTGCTCCTGGCTCTCCAGCACTAAAGCTACAGGAATGAATAACGGCTCCTCTAGGGCCCATTATTAAAAAGTTCATGTCCAACCTTTTGAGTACTGAATGAAAAGTGCACTGTATTTTTTTTATAATTTAGGGGGTGATTGATAGAAAGTGGTATGATTTAGGCCACAGCTTAATAGCTATAGGAAAGTGGTTTCAGGAGCTTAAAGTGTACATGAATGACTTGTACATTTCAGCTCTGCTTGAGGTACTTTGCACTGCTGTCCAATTTGTTCTGCATGTCAGTCAGCAAATGTCACTCATTTTATTTAGGCTGCTGTAACACTATTATTTTCAGGTTTTTGTTGTTGTTTTTGTCTGCAACATAAGGGCACAATTTATTTGAACATTCACACAAAGAACATTTGAACTTGTTGCTTTAACAACTGTAGCTCACGTCACCAGACTGTAGGTGCCAATAGTTCTAAAACTTTATCAAAATGTATTTGAATATTTTCTATATTTTCAACAAAAAAACTTCTTTTTTTTTGCATTGTACATTTCTGCAAACCAGGGAAAAATACATGCAAGTATATGTGAATGATTTTGCATTCAGTCAGAGCAAGTGAAGGGGTACATCGAGTGACTAATAATGAAAGATATGTGATGTAATAGAATAATATAACGAGCCAGAAAGTCCACTAAGAGTGTGAGAACCAATAGTTAGCGTTGACTTTACACTTGTTGTTGTGTTACATGAAAAAGTCCTCTAAGTGAGGTTGTTGTTTACGGTAGTTACATTAAGGTTGTTGGATTAAGGTTGTTACATTGTTCTGTATTATTTTAACACGACCATAATGTATTTTCGACCCTTAACCAAGTAGTTTTGTTGGCTAAATGTAACCAATAGTTTCTCAATATTAACCACGTGTTGCAAACGTGATACGAGTTTGATGTGAAACTTATTTTTTTTTTTAACTTCAACATTTAATGCATGCAATGCATCGATTTGCAGAAATGTCCAATTCCTTTCTGGCGACTGGGTTGATTTTTTTCACTTGTTTTAGATGTTAAGAACATTCGATCATTATGTACAATTTCTTACTGAGAAATGCACCGGGTTTATTAAGGAACACGTAGCTAAAACTAACGCAGCCTAATACAACAACCCTACTATCATTTCTGTCTTCAGGATTGTTATAATATACAGTTTTGCTTGGTTGACTAACCTTGATGGTCATTTCTGAGGTTGCAGTTTGTGCTGCTGTAGAAGTGTGTTGTGTTATCGTCTGTTCTAATAATCTGTACATCACATTGATATCAATGGGGGCAAACTAAGGACGCCGACCATAATAACCCTAAACTTGAGTTGTGCTTTCTACAAACTTTTTTTATAGGTTAGATAACATATAGGTTAGAGACATTCAAGCCCGGATCAATCAATTTCTTAGTTTGCCTTGTGCAGAACAAACCAGTCACTCATATCATCCATGGACAGCCTGCTCTTTCTGAGATTAGATCAGTCAACATTTATCTTTGTTCAGTCAGTAACATCCTTCATGCTTCAAACGTTTGACACAAAGGCATCAGCCTCTCTCCGGACCGAAGGATTCAATTTTCATGCTGGGATGGCGTGACTTGATTATCTCTGTAATATAAAAAACGATTCAAGCATATTGTTCCATGTTAGCGCTTATCATTATATTCCCATCATGGTCATAGAGAAATATCTCAGCCCGACTGTACATCTTATCATTACCCTGTAAGTAGGTTTACTTCACTGAACCGCTGGCTGGCTTGTTGTAGTGAGCAGGGATCTGGTTTTGTGGATATTTGCTCAGCCGGACCATCACACTGCTTATTTAAGAATGTAGACGCATGTTTACATCAAGTTTGCCATTAGAGACTTGGGGCTCGGAAGGTTGCAGGTGATTTAGAGATGAGAGCCTTTTAGGTTTATACATAGTGTCCCAAATTAGTACATGTGAGGCCTGCTTGACTGGATGTCACGTCATTTCCTCTTCCTAAATTCTGATTAGACATTCTGAGAAGACACCCTGAATCTCTCTTTTGAATTCTACAGGAATTTTCCAAGACCATATTTTTTTTACCTACACAGCCCAATTCAGGTTTTTTTTCCATTCATGGCTGATGCAGAGATCCTCATGCACGTATATGTTTCATTCAGACTTGGTTTTATTATTCTTTAGTTGTCAGTTCTGTTGCATGCTGGTACTAAAAGTCTTGGTTCAGAATGCTTCAGCAGGAATAAACTAAACTAAAACATGTGACCATGTTAGGCCAGTTTTACTTTCCCTTTATTGACTACCTATCCATGTACGATCAAACGTTAAGGTGCTTCTGATGACTTAAGATAAAGGTGCTGTAATTTTATTGCCCCTCGGTTTGATGCATTTGATGGCCATTTTACAGTGTTATTATATATATATATATATATATATATATATATATATATATATATATATATATATATATATATACATGCTCTTGACTGTGAGGGGAAGAAGAGACAAAGTCGTGATTACTTCTGCTGTTTCAGCCAAATACTAACACTTTTGTTTTTCACAAGGCTTTTTTAAATTCCAATTAAGAGAACTATTTTAGGATTTATATTTGACTAGAAAGGGCAAACGAATGTTCAATGCTTAAACAGTGTGAGCACAGAAAGCAGCTGAAGTAAGTCATGTATGAACTGTGGAAGTTGTGGAAGTTAGAAGAGCTGAAGAATAGTTTTGTTCATAGCATTGAAAGATATAGAAGGTCTTTGAGGGCAGATTGTCAACCTCATGTAAGATACAGGTGAAAGGATGAATTATTATTGGAAGCAATGTAAAACAAACCCAGCGCACTGAGCTGGACTGAAACTTGAAAGCAGACTGAACCCATATGGCTTTACTCAAAATAACCCTGAAATGTATTCTGATATCTTTCATGATTTAAATGCTGTCTTAAAACTGATGTTGTAGCGTCACTGATTGACTGATCAACCAACTGTTGGGTCGGGGCTCCAGTTGCACCTTCAATTGGAATAATGATGTCTCTTTTCTTCTCTTCTCCATGTTTGACAGACCTTTTACCTCCGGCTATGAGGGAACGTCCTCCAGGGTGTAAGACGGTATTCGCGGGCGGTCTGCCCGAGAACGCCACAGAGCAGCTCATCGTGGAGGTCTTTGGACAATGTGGGGAAATTGCTGCCATCAGAAAGAGCAAGAAAAACTTCTGCCACATCCGATTTGCTGAGGAGTTCAGTGTGGACAAGGCGCTCTTCCTCTCTGGTAAAATCCATTCACTATAGAAATCAGTGTAAACCCTTTATGTAGGTACTCATGTAAAACATGTCATCCTTTGTGGTGTTTGATTGTTTCTTTTATTACAGTCAGGATGTTTATGTCTGTTTAGCTATCTGTCACACATGTTGCTCATGTTTTTATGCCAATTCCTTACTTCTGTGCAATGGAAACCTTATGTTTAGGTATGTATTGGTTTACGTTGGGCTCAAAGGTCAGAGGACAAGAGATTTCTTTCTTACCCGGATAGACAATATTGAATCTGTAGAGACCACTCGTATTGTTAGTCCACTGCCCGGCACTCCTCCACCTCAGGTGGAGGAAGAATGATGAGCTGTTAACCTTTACTCTGATGGAAATGAAAGGGCTGATATCCATCATTCAGCACCACAATTCTCACGCCTCACACATTCACCCCGGAACATTTGACAGATGGATAAATAGATTGGCGGATGGATGGACAGCTAGATGCACTCCATACAAATTGTTTGGAAGCGAACGACACTCGATATTTAGTTGAAAGAGTCGGGCGGGCATGGAAGCCAGCATGAGACAAAACCGATTGACTCCAGCTTTTATATCAGTCACAATCATTTTATTTGCATATTTATCATCCATGCGTCTCAAATTGTGTGTAATCTTAGTTGTATTTTCTACATCTGTGGTTTACTGGTATACCTAAATGACTTTGAATATATGCAACTGCGGTTTTGTCTTTCTATTTTGCTCAGTGTTGCCTCATGCTTTTATGTTTCGTTCTGCATATATATCCCCCATTGTGTAAATGGAGTAAGTTAGCAGCATTTACAGGTCAAAATTCCTTGTGCACCCTTTATCACAAATATTAAAGATTGTCCATAGTAAGGGATTAATAAAGATCTGTGAACAGATGTACAGTTGAAGAAGGGTTATAAACATACGTTATCAGGTCATTTGATCATGTAATTACATTCCTCGTAGTAAATGTTCTAACTTTCTTCTATTAGCTTTGTGATACAGAGCGACGGTGCTCTGAAGGTATTTAGAGAGCCAGCGTTACATCCAGTTATTCTCTAATTCACCTTGTCTCATTACAGAATAGGAAACGACTGCCTTGTAATCACTGTGTTGACATCCGATCATTTTCTGTGATGGAGAGCCGCGTTTTGCAACGAGCAGAAGGCTCACAGTGGAGGTGGCTTGACGACAACTAAACGATCTCCATCAGAAACGAGCAGCAGGCATTTGTGTGCCGGTAGACTCGGTACCCACCAAGTCTTTTTGTTGTTGTTCTTTATAGGCGTTTTCTTTTTCCACCTGTGTTTTATATGTTCAATAATTAGAGTGATAAAGGCTTGGGATAAGCTGACTATTTCTCACTCGAGTTGAAACTTGCATGAATGCATCCTCATCCCGATTTGCCAGAGGTTTCTGAGCGATTTCTACAGATTCTCTGCATCCTTGTACAACGGTTCGTTTTATACCAAAAGAAAAAGTGCCTTTTTTTTTCTTCTACGAAAGCGAGCAACACGTGCCAATTTCCGCTTGTTACATGCACACAGTCTTTTCAAAATAACCTTCTGTCTTCACAGTAAACTCAGTTAGGTTTAGGCAACACCACTATTTAGTTAAGTCTAGGAATAGATTGTCAAATACTTAGTTAGGTTAAGGAAATTATTGTAGTTGGGGTTTAAATAACTACTGAAGTGACGTTATTGAAGTGCGTTTTCATTCACATGGGGAACAGCGACCGCTTGGCTGTTTGTTGGACCCATCCACCTCCTCTCCTCTTTGGAGGTCTTTATACTTCCTCGTTCGAGGTAACGTGGATAACATTTAAAGAAACGTATGGGGTATCTATGAATTACCTTTCGTAGGTCTAGCTTTGAATACTGGATGAGATCAGCCTGTTCTCGGTCCTGACAATGTTCAACGCTACAACCATGCAGTTACAATCACATCATTTTCATAATATGAAAACCTTGAAGTTATATTTAAGATATCAGTTCATGTTTGACAGTTTTTCCAGTTATTGACTGAGGTTCATGCAGCTTGACTCACCACCGGCTGCTCACATTTAAAATGCTTTAACTGCTCCTCGAGATGAAGCGGCCTCTATTGTTTGTCGTGTGAAACCTGCTTATGACTTTTTTTTACTATTATTTTATCTCCACCCAGCAGCTCTTCCTGCACATATGCCTTAAATCTTTCTTTGCTCGCCATATATTGCCTCCTCACAAATCTCATATAAAAGACCAGCCACTGCAATAATACCCTCTGCATTATTTAGTGTGTGTGTGTGTGTGTGTGTGCTTGGTTGTGTGTCTCTGTGTGATTTCATCAACCTCTTCTCTACAGTAAGACTGGAGCTATATTTCTCATAAATACTCCTTTCCATAACACTCTGACCTCTTCTCCAAAAACACACTCGAACATACACGCACGCAGACGACGACAGCAGCCTCGGCACACTGAGGCCTCCCCTTATGAAATGTTGAAGCAAACCGAGAGCCTTGAGCAGGGAGAGCAGACTCGAACGCAAAACCCCAAACTCTTTCTTCTGCTCACGCCCACATCCAACTTTATCTTTGTTTTCCTGCAATGGGAGTGTATGTTCATGTGTTTTTGGAGGAAAGGCCCAGGGCTTTCTGAGCTTGTTTCCTAGTTTACACTGTACTGTTCACACACATTTCTTTCTCGCAATCATTCAGACCAATCAATTACCAAAACAAATGTGATTGTACTTCACACCTACACAAACGCAGTGGAATGAGCTTTGAGTGTCAGGTGGGAGGCAGTGAGGTGATCAAGGCTACCACTGTAATTAGTGGCTCACACTCGTGTACATGCGGGATATAAAGCTCAAGTGACTTGCTCAGCTTTTGTCTACGTATCAGAGAGTAGATCCGGTTGTTCCCTTTTATCTGAAGGAAAATGAGGATCAAGTTGATCAATTTAACGTTGTCAGCGTGTGTGAATGTAGCCTTTTGTCTTCCTTTCTCTGCTCCTCTCTTCACCCGAGTGTCCAAGACATACGGCCGCAGATCAGATGATACGATTACAAAGTCTGTCATTGATCTGCCGGCGATCGGCTTGCCCAGGTTTGCCCGGCCCGCCGGTCTACATAGCACCCGGTTACGATGCTTGTCCCTAGCGGGTGGTGAGTCCACAGGGTGGCTGCTCCATGCCATTTCTTCGGACTGAGCACGACCCGGGCCCCAAAGGCGAAGGCCCGGCAACCAGACGCTCGGCGGCGAGCTCCCCACCTGGGTCTGGCTCCGGGAGGGTGCCCCGGTTTCCCTTATCCGGGTGAGGTAGTTGAAGTCCATGGGCTGCTATCCATCAGGGTTTTTTTTAACCGCTCTTAGTCTGGGCTCTCCCCCGAGTCCTGTTTGCCTTGGGAGACCCTACCAGGTGCTAATGCCCTGGACAACATAGCTCTCAGGATCACTGAGCCTCTCAAACTCCTCCACCACGTTAAGGTGGCGATTCGCGGAGGAGTATTGAAGGAGGAGGATCGTATGTTATGTGTCTATTTACTGTACATCTGAATTGCAGTAGGTGTTGAGAGAAATGGATATTTCACCCTGTTGCGACACTGTTTTTCTCGACGTCCATCTTTTCCTTTTTTTTATTCTCTCATTCTCGTGAACACGATATCTGTAGGAATGCCTTTAACGGATGTCTTAAAATTTGACACAAAGGTCAACTTGGACTCCAGGTTGAACTGATTAGATTTTTCACAAAATGCATTTTGGGCCATAACTCAATAATTCATCTGCTAATTATGACAATTTCCCATGTCTATTAGGATCAAATGAAGGCATTAATTCTAGTTCCTAATTTTTTTTTCAACCTCTCCTCTTCTCCCATAGGTTACCACATCCGTTTGGGCTCCAGCACAGACAAGAAAGACACCGGCCGCCTCCACGTGGACTTCGCCCAGGCCAGAGACGACCTCTATGAGTGGGAGTGTCACCAGCGCATGTTGGCCAGAGAGGAGAGGCACCGGCGCAAGATGGAGGAGGATCGCCTCCGGCCGCCCTCCCCTCCTCCTATCGTCCACTACTCGGAGCACGAGTGCACCCAGCTGGGAGACAAGATCAAAGGTTGGTAGACAAACATGATGTCAGTCAGTTGATACACAGCATCAGTCCTGACTCAAGTAGCTCGACTCCCCAATGGATGGCCATGCAGTTTGGTACATAAACTCATGTCGCCCGCAGGATGGATTGTAATAACGTTGATCCCCTGAATTCTTGATTTAGTGCCACCATCAGGTCAACATTTTATTTTGTCCAACGCACCAATTCTTGCAAAGACTGAATATCAGCTTCAGCTGCACTTTATGTTTTGTGCTACTCAGTAAATATTAGCACGCTAACACGCTCAGTTAAGGTGAGCATGATGAACAGTATACCTGATTGTAGCATTTAGCTCATAGTGCTGCTCTGCATCTCAAAGCCTCCAGCATGGCTGCACTCTGACCCTGAGTGTTGTTGTTTTAAGCAATCCAGCAATCTAAAAATCATCCGTCGATGTTTTTCTTTTGACATGCATAACTACAGTGATGGCTGTACTCATATAGCGCTGATGACCTTCACTCAATACTGAGCTTTGAACGCACATTATGTTGACTGAGGGACGGCTGCTGCTTTGCTAAAGTGCTGCTTGACAATTTGTACAATCATCTAATCCTTTCAGCTATAATTGAAATAACTCCAATATGTACCAGTTCGAAATGTAAAATATTGCAGAGCATTCAAATATGGACTCCCATGAAAGGATGAAAATATGTTTAAGCCGATTCTAAATATATTTAGAGCCAGCAGCGACAGTAATTTAAACACTCTTGACATTTCGGTGTCTGCAGACTTTTTCTCATTTGAGTGTCTTATACTTCTGCTTCCTACAGAGAATTTAAAGTGACTCGATACTTGTTAATCATATTCCTTGACTGCAAGGAGTTGTACTGTAATTTAAAATATTGAAATGCCCTGCGTGGTTGAGTACAGTTCCCATCAGTGTTCAGAGCACATATAAGGGCCTCTGGGATGTGAGAACATGTTGTTAAGCATTTTAAATTCTTAATGTAATTAAACATTGGTGTCAAGATATTCTTTGTTGATCCCCTGTGACATTCATGACTTTACCTTCCATCTTCCCTGTAAGGAAGGCCCTTGACCTAAAATAGCTCGAGAGATCCACTAGATGGGGAGTGTTTATCATTTTTTTCCTTTTTATAAAAAAAATCAAACGTTTTTTATGATTGGACAAACTGCTATTTGATTGTTGAATTCACAATATATTTTCCAATCTGTTTAAATACGGAAGTAAATGCATGGCAGAACAAAATTAATTGAGAAAAGGCAGTGGATGATCTCACAGGACAATTATATTGCAGCACCATTTACTGAGATGTTTCTGTCTTTTTCTTACAGCTTTGTTTACTCAATGTCTGGAAAAATTGTTATGTTCTGGATAATTGTCTGCAAGTTTGAAGTCGCGATCACATCTGTTCCTGTCAGAATAGCTCTGACTTGTGGATAAAAAGAAAAAAGCAGAGAAATAAAGAGGCGTGAAGCTTTTTAATGGGGTATTTCTTTCTAATATATCAAGGTAAGACATTTTTATATGGGAATTTTATGCTCATGTAAAACCTCAGCTGAAGACCCATTAAACTAAAATCTAAGTTTATCTGGCCTCTGGCTGTTGCCAGTGATTGAATACTGCTAATATTCCTCCAGATTGTCTATTAATAATGCCGCTGCAGGGAGCCATGTATTATGAGACCTAAGTTTGCCTACAAACAAACAGGAACACCTCAGGGATTCATGAGATAACACCTTGATTCAATATCTGTTGCTGTGATATTTCATCATTCATGCAAGCTGTCTGATGTTTTACCCCATACCCACGTAGTGTAATGAATGGAATTGTACCTACATTTTTTAAAAACGTTTCTCAAAATGACTTTTTGAGTTAGAAATCTCGACTTCAGTAGCACTCTCATACACCAAACTTTCCACTTCCATCTATATTCCGAAGGTTTTTACTGAGGGGTTTGTTAATATATCATTCCTAGCCTAATTTATAGAACATTTTGGCAACTTCTTTTATTTATTATGTCTGTTGACAGTATTTTCTGATTTATGGAGTGATGAAAAGAGATTCCCCCTTTTATAAAAACCTTTGACTCTAATATGTCATCAAAATGACACAACCATTTTCATCCAGTGTTCACATTTCTTTTCTGGAAATGTATGCAAATTAGCACATATTTAATAAGACAATGCCTCATTAGCATATTTAAACATAACATTAAAACAAATGTGTAATATAAAAAAATAACTGCCTTCATGTAAGTAATCAGCTGTGTAAGTTTCACGGCGATATATATTAGTTACATTTTTATAAACCTGTCCCGCTGCTCAATCTGTAAAGATGCTCGGTAATGTTTATGTGCATGATGCATGTGCACCGCTCTTGGTGTGTGTGTGTGTGTGTGCATAGGTGTGTGTAGGGGTGTGTGTGTGTGTGTGTGTGTGTGTGTGTGTGTGTGTGTGTTGTGGAATGTGATGCATACTGACATCTACGTGTGGGAGTGGATTCTCTCCTACGCTCCTCTGACTTTGAAAGCAGCCCAGCGAGGCAGCAGAGGACCGGACAACAGCGGATTGACAACAATAGAAATCAATAAAGTCTCCCGGCATCATCTGATTATTCAGCAGACAAAGCAGGAGTCCTGCTAAACAAGCTGAGCTTTGTGAACAGCAGCGATCCTGTACAATGGCGTGCTCACCTCTTCTGAAGTCATTCGGCGAGTGTTGACTCACAAAGATATTTATAGGACAGACCGGATGATTTAACCTCACACTGTTCTTCTCATTTAACCTCCTGCTTTATGTTCAGAGACATATATAGATATGATCATTTCTGTCCTTGTATCATATTGAATCTGTTCTTTTCCTTTCATCCCGAGACGACAGCAAGTTCTTGAAGTTATTTTAATCTCATCCTCATGTCCTAATTCTTCCTTCCACAGACAACCTGGAGACAACCCAGCATGCATCTGCAGTAGATGTTGCTCAGACAGCTCGTACAAACTTTACAATGCTGCACAAACCTTCTTTCAATTGAATTTCAGCAGTTTTGCTACTTTGCGACCTCGCTTCTTTTCTCATGCGTTCATGTGAAATATTGATCTTAATTGGGATGTTGTTGAACTTGTTGCCCTCTGACCATCAACTTGTTCAGAGTAAATCTGCCGAGGTAGCTTTTCCTTTATCCTGAAGACCATTACTCTCCACTTCTGTCCCGTTTTGGCCAGACAAGTTTTAGTTGGCAGAGGCTGATTCTGTTATTGTACTTCTGTTGTATTGATTTATTTCCCTCCTTTCCTCCCTTTTCAATTTCTACTTTCCTTCTAACTTTGTCAAATGACTTTGACTTTGTGAAGGCAGCACTTAAAAAAATAAAATAAAAAATAAAAATTCTTATGTAGACTCCTCTCTCCTTCACCTTTGCCCAGATGAGAGCAAATACACTGAGGGATTTTTTTCTTTTCATTTCACCATGCTCGTATTGACCCAGACTCTTGCTCCCTCCACCTCGTCTCCTCCCCACTTCCCCAGATGACAATACGTTTCCTGAAGCGGTGCGCGTGCTCATGACCTGGCTGGAACGAGGGGAAGTCAACCGAAGGAACGCTAACAACTTCTACTCCATGATCCAGTCCTCCAACGGCCACATCCGCCGGCTGACCGGCGAGAAGAGTCAGCATGAGAAGGAGGTGGAAGAGGCCAAAGACAAGTTCAGGACCGCGATGGCCACCATACTGGCTCAATGTGAGTCCTCTCTGCTCAGCTGCACAGTGCATGTATATGTACAGTTTACTTACTTCTACAATATACCTTTCAATGTGTACATCTTCCAATGTAACACACCATACACAGGGCAATGCAACTCATATTCACATTGTCTTCTGCCACTCCCATGCACAATTACCAGCAAACTATTTATATATCTGGCAAAAACAGTTTTCTTCAAGAATGTTAGGTGACAAAGTGGTGGGTGAGTACAAATGGTCATTTTGTGGGTTGAAATATTCCTTTAACTGTTCACGTGCATTAGTTGCAGTAGGATATGTTCAGCTCACACACCTTTATGTATGGATCAGCAGGGGTCCAGTCATCTGATCGAGCCATAAGTACAGGGACTTCCAAAACAAATACTTTACTACTTATTTAAGGTCCTCTAAGCACAATAAACAACCTGCTTTGTTCCCCTCAATTATTGATGACATTATTGCGTGAATTTAGCACCAAAGAAACAGATCAAAATGACCAAATAATTACAGGAGACACATTAATGAGAAAGCTTTCACAAATGTTTTTTGATTTGAGCGGGCCAAACAATTTGGGGACAACAAAAAAAGGATCTTTTATTTCAACTAATGCATCATTTATGCCCCGACAGTTTAATCTTGTGTTAAAGGGGAAACCAAGATGTCATGAAGCTCTGACCAGAGTTTAACAAACGAATACAGTATATTCAGAAAGTACATGTTTTATATTTACCAATAAATGTTGCCTTTGTGATTATTATTAAAGTTGGATTTGATCTAACGCTAGCTATGAACCTTTCTACACTGTTCAGCAATGTTGGTGCTTTTGTTTGTTGTAATTAAGGCCAACATCTGTTGGCAAATTGTGTCTCCACATGGAAGATTGGCCACCAGTCACAGAAACAGGGTTTCACCAGTGAGTTCACAGTTTAAGGAGCATGTGGGCTCATCGAGCGTGTCCCTCTCAATCACAGATACATGCTCTGAGTAAACAATTTATTTTGTGTTGCATCCCCCGGAGAATGGCGCTCCATCCTACAGAATTTACGACTCAGTTATTGCCATGCTTGGGTAACGGGTGCAATTGAAGCTACGCTGAAGTGATTCCCACTGCGCTCTGTAGTCTCCGGTTTTATCACAGGTCACCGCTCTGCACACGGCGTATCACATGCTCAAATATCTAGAGAGAAATACCATGACATAAATATGCTCTAGCTTATCATTTTCACACACACACACACACACACACACGCAGAAAGCTTTACATGTAACAGTATAAGTAAAAGTATATAAATACTTACAAAATAACGAGGCAGTTTGATGAGATCAATCAATCTGTGAATGGATATATTTCTTTGATCATAATGAGACAAGAAATAAACAGCTAAACAACCTCGGAGTCAACTGAAAATAATGTTGGGAGGACGGAGACATCAGCGCACTAATTGGTTTGGGCCAACACAACACATTTTTATATATTTGGCATATAATCACAAATCACAATTTTCCTCAAGGGGCTCTACGATCCATACAACACCTTTAGACTCTGAAAGAAAACATAAGGGCTCACTTTGGAAAAGCATCGACAAAGATGGTCTTATTTCAGAATCAGAAACTTTTTATTAGGCAAGTAGGTTTACACCTACAAGGAACTTAGCGTGGTGGGTGGTGCAACACTGGAAGTATATAGCGCTATATATATATATATATATATATATATATATATATATATATATATATATATATATATATATATATATATATATTATTAAATAAGACATATGAAAAAAGGATTGTATTAAACATAATGAACCTTAGAGAATTTAAAATGTGTGTCCCTTTACCGTATATCTATTGCATTTATTCAGGTTGTCATCTTTATGTCACACTGCCTATCTGTGTTGCAGTGTATTCGTCATGTGTGACATGACCAAACTGAATGATTAGTTGACTGGCAGAAAACAACAATGGAGGATCTATCCCCTGAAATTCTGGCTGCATATTGATTAGCTTGCTTGTATTGATATCTATATACGTCGTACTGGTTTCAAAAGGGCCAATTGAAGTGCGTTACAACCTCCAAAGACTTTCTCTTTCTCTCTCATTGTATGTAACTCTATACATACTCCGTCAGTCAACCTTGTACTCTCTTTCTTTCTTACTTTCTTTTTCATTAAAGGCCATCCACATCCAACACAAAAGTCAATACAGACCCTGATTTATATTCATGAATTTGTCTTCCACACACCGTACCACCACCCATGCAAATGTCAACACTGAGATGTGTGTCTCCCATGAGGCAGTTTTACACACACCTGTTAACAAAAGACACATCCATATTTACCGGGCTGTGTTTTTGTGAGAGACTGCCAACCGAGGACACATTATTACAGGCATTATCACTTCTGTCACCTTGAGGAGAATTACCTTTATTGAAAAGCTCTTGACATTGTCCGTTGATTTTTATGATTTTTTTCATTAAGAGGACACAGACCACTTTGATCACTCTCCCTCTTTGACTTTTCCTTTTGCCCGATAGAGTTTCCACAGTTTTTTCCCCCAAAACTTTCTTTCAGCAACACAGTAATATTACAATACAAATGACTTTGGTTGATCCACCATCTGTCATTTCCGTTACCAGGAGACGAGTATAGATAGCTAGCGGGGGGAAACAGAAGCGCTATCCTTTTCCTGTCTTGGTTGCGCGATGGTTGACTTCCTTTGAGACGTACACCAAGCCTTCATTTTCCCAGGAGATCATACTCTGGCAGAGAGAATGTCATAGTGACAGCGAGGCGGATAAGAAACCTAAATCTAAACATTAATGGCGTCTTTATTCTTGAGTCATTTCATGTGCAATCAAGATTTACTTCATCATGATAAGTTAAGCAAGTTTTCTGTCTTCTGTCAGTTTACTGAATACAATAGCAACAACATGGGAAATGGGACTAGAACGCAGCTGCTTCCAGTGAACATCCGGGGTTGCATACTAATGTGTAATTTACTGTATAAAATTCATACTCTGTGTAGGGGTCATGCACCTCTGTGCAGAGACCAGCTGTGTCCCTAAAATGTCACTAAATGTTTACGGACCACCTACTAAACAGGTGAGTTGAGATGGATTTCAACAGTTACTTGGTTAGCTGACACCGTTTCCTAAAATCACAACAAGCAAGTATTATCCATCAATATCCTACATATTGGCACCACTAATAGTCCATCTTGGACCTGCCATTGCTTCCTAGACGTTCCTCCATTTGACAAAGTGCTGACTTCTCATTTTCCACCTGTTTCTATAACTGTTTCTAACTGGTGAGGGAATATGAGACCTTATCGTTGTGTCCCTGTTGGCAGGGAAATGAAACACCTGATAAGGTGCATTGCTACTGCCACTGGCTGCCGTGCCCCCTCACAACAGCTAGTTTCTAGAACAGCTTGCTCGGCTTGGCTGCCTTCCATCAAAAACACCGGAGAGTCTCCTGGGGGCTTCGCTCTCACCAGGGGGATTGTTTCACAAACTCTCCTCTTCCTCTGTTGTCTGAGGTTTTTCACCCACCCTTTGCCACCGTGGAAGAAAGGGCGCTCTGTGTTCGGCTGCCAACACCAAGACACATCTCACCATAGGGTTAGGCGCTAGCTCTGTATTGGACCCTTTTTATTTGCCTGACTTAGGGTGCTTCTGAATTGCGTCATTTAGTAATCCCACTTTCATTTAAAAGTGCAAATACATTGCTTACTGTTGCCAGCTTATCATCCTTTACAAACCAAAGAAACTGTATGTCAACTTTAAAAAAAACTCAATTACTATGTTTTAATAGATTTACAGGCAAAACGTTTTAACCATTTCAGTGATTCAGCACCTGTCATAACAATACCGTATTAATAGAGACATACTTACTAGCATACATCTACAATATAGCTGAAGCTCAGACGTACACATCAAGATGCTCGTTTAAATAATGAAATACATGTGAATAGACAGGACATATACTGTAAGTGATTATGCAAACAAAGCAGTAGATTGCTCTGGTCCACTGTTCTCTATTGACCAATGAAACTGTAACCAAGTAATCTGGTAATAAATGTATTATTAATATCAACACCCACTGTAATCCACATTGCACATATTTCTTCTGAGGTGTAAATGTAGTTACCAATATAAGAGCCTCTCTACACAGCCATAACACAAACGTGGGCACCTTGGAGGGAAATGGTAACATCAATACAATATAATCTAGCCCAGAGCTGATGCAGTTCTAACCCTGAACATATCAATAGTAGTGAGGATACAGTATGTGATGGTAACACGATGCATGGAGTTATACAGCAAGCTGGTGTTTTTTATATTGTTATTGCATTGAGTGATGGAGGGAATCTATTCAAATGAAATGCTGAGTTCACTCTCTCCCGCTGTAGTCTAACAAGAGAGCCTCCAAAGTACCACAATGGTCTCTCCAGAGAAGGAAGGAAAGAAATAAATAAACATCAAAAAAAGTTTGTCATGGCAATTTATGAATGCTTACGGATTCTTGATTAATGCCTCCTGGCCTGAACAGAAGTCATTTTCTACAGGTGAGTGATTAGTTACACAATGACTCAACATTCAGTTCTTTCTTTAAAATTGCTTTCATGCTGAAAACAGTTTTTGCTACGAAACTTACGGAAATGATAAGAAAGGAAATGACTGTATATATGTCAGTATTTATTTTATGTTACTTTCCTTTGGTCTACCACATTGCCACTATGCAGGTTGTGTTAGATAATCAGGCATCCGACATGAAAAAACCTTCAAATCCTTAAATAGGCCGATGTCGAATGTGTTTTTGTCTTTAATGTCTAAACTCGTGTCTTATCTTATCTGTCTGATCTGAGCTGCATGTTCTCCTTTGAGCAAACAACAATCGATGTGGGCTGTTTGTTGCCTGATTGTATGACAAACCATCCTAATCAAATGCACATTTGCCTCTGTGAGACGACTTCATGACTCCACGCCGCAATATCATTTCATGTTTGGCTGGTAAACTTTTTCAACATTATGTCCTATTTCTCAAATGACTCCAAGTTAGAAGCAGGTTTCATATAAACCCCATTGCTTTGTGTCACACAGCGGATGTTGCGTCTTGAGTTAAAAGTTTCTTTCTTTGCCTGAGGGAAGACAACACGCATAGAAGAGTTTTGTTGTTTTTTTATTTATTTTTATTTGATTTCGAGTCAACCTACCATCTGCTAGTGCCAAAAACTCAAGCAGGCTCACATGCAATTTGCACTTGAGGAACAACATCCTATTTCCAATTTTAGTCTCTCTTCACACCATAACATTGCAAATGTAGACTGCAACAAGATATTAAATTCTATTATGGGGCCAGAAGATGCCGCTAATGTTTTCATTGATGGTCTCATCAAGGTACAGTACACAATATTGAGAAATTAATGTGAAAATGATTTGATAATGCTACACTTGGCCGACAAATTATTCATCCTAGAGTATGGTTTATTATCTTAAACATTCTCCTCCGTTTCTCACATTCTCACAGTTTGATTTCAAAGAAGTAGCCAGTTATAGCTCGGGAGTATTTTAAGCAACTAGGGATCTCTCGTTGGCCCGACTATTAGAACGAATTTCACATGAAAACAACCATTTCTTCCATGTCTTCAATAATTGCACTATTTTAAGATAATAAGTGCCGTGTAGAAATCTGTTGGACAATCTGTTAATTATTAGTGTGCAAAGGCTAATAGGTGAGGAGAATTGGTAATCTTTGTCAGTAGATGATAACGAAGCAGAGAACCACAACACATTTTTGCTTCTTCTCCCGCTGCATTAATAACTCCCCACTTTTTAAATTATTACATAATATCATTAAACTTTAAAGAACCAAAGAATCCTGCACACGGTGTCCTCAGAGTCAAGAGCTTTTGATCCTAAGCACCTGTCTAAGCTGTAATAATATCATCAAAAGCAAACACACCAAAACTGATCAGGAGACTAGATGAGGAAAATTATATTTATATAAAACATATGGTCTTTTTATGATGGTTTCAAGTAAGATGCACTAACATGTGTTTCGATGGGACCCCTTGTAATGCTATGTGTTTATGTATGTGTAATTAAGTCAATAAACATGTATCAATATATGACACATGGTCTGAAACATATTCAGTGCGTACTGGAGATCCACAGCTCTTTATTGATTGATTGCATCATTCCTTCCCTCTCTTTCTTTCACTACTCACTACATCTGCACATTTCTTTCCAGTTGAAGAGATCGTGTCTGTATTCAACGCTGCGTCCAAACAAAAGGCATGGGACCATTTCTCCAAAGCTCAGCGGAAGAACCTGGACATGTGGCGCACGCAGGTTGAGGTTGGTATTCTTACTGTCCTTCATTTTGTATTGCAAGTATGTATGTAGCCGTTTGTAGTTTTAGTAAGCAGCTCCATATCATATTAAACCAGTTGTGCAGTTAAGTCAAAGAAAAATAAATGTTGCTTGTGACTTTTTCCAAAGTGTTTTAAATTTTTTTATTTTATAGCAGCAAGGGGCCTAATATGTAACCCTGATGGACTCCAAAAGGAGAACATTTGTTTCTATTAGGATTAGAGGTTTAGAGCCGCACTATTCAAATACAAATTATATTGTGACCCAATTGAATAAGCCAAGCTTAGAGTTTCAAAAGCTGACCTAACCAAAAAAAATATATAAAATATACTACAATTTACTTTACTTAGTATTGAGTATTGGATTATGAAGATTATGTCTTCAAATTAGTTTTTCTGAGTTTTTAAACACAACATTTACAAAATATAATTGTCTATAACACCAACTCCTATTTAGTTGTTCCCCTGTCCGCGGTTTTAATTATATTAATCCAATTTACACTTCATATTAACATGCAATCTGGATTTCGATACCTTACATGTATAGGGAATAAGCTTGTTATTAAAAGTTGTAAATTATCACAATAATCACATCACATTTTCAGGCAGAATCAAAATAACAACAATGTGGATTAATAAAAAGTGTAAATTAAAAGGTTCCATGATCAGATGTCATCACCCTGATAACAGATCGCATGTTAATACAAGTTATTACCAGGTGTGAATTAGTTTTTACAGCTTCTGGATGAGGTTTTGGTCTTTGAGGGCTTCAATGAGGTGACTTAGAGTTTGTTTTGATGCCTCTCTGCTGCTCTAAACTGTCTCATCATTTGCTGCCTGCTGTCATATATATATATATATATATATATATATATATATATATATATATATATATATATATATATATATATTCATCTCATTCTCTTTTCAGAAAATGACAGGGCTTGGCTATTTCATTATTATTTACTGTCAGACAAATGCCACATTCATTATGGGGAAGATTTGTGTTTGATGGATTCTGTGTTGCTTTTACTAGAGAGCGCAGCATTAGGTGGCAACATGATTGGGGAAATCTTGATCCGCTGAAAGTCTCCAAATGCCCGAGTGTAGAAAGTGTTGAGTTGGAAGTTTAATCTATAGCCGGATATTACACCCACCCACACACACACACACACTCACTCACACACTCGCAGTTGCATGCACTCACAGAAGCACTGCGTATAATGTGTTATGTCCAGACAGAAAACGCACATCAAGCTTTGTCCAAAACATTTCCTCTGCTGAATGTCAATGAGGCCTTGTTCTTTGTGAATATTCATGTACAGTATCAAAAGAGAATAGAGTTCATTCTGCTCCATCCCCTGCAGATCTATGTAAATGCGTATACGTTTCCAGGAATAGATCATGACATTAACAAGCATTCAGAACAGCTGCTGGGAGCTGTCCACATTAGTGTTGATACATTAATCACACTTTACACTTTAACCCACAAATATTGATTTGCTGTTAGACGGGGGCACCACGCCTCTCCACATTTCCGTTAGCTTGCCAGTGTACTGACAGTCGTCTTTGCATCAGAGGTTTTAACACGCCAGGTGAGTGTTGGTTCCGGTTCACGATATTTGTTACTGCTGCTGTTGGAGAGCCTATTGTGTTCAACATAAGTGAAAATCAGCTCCTGTATTATTGTCAGGCTGGGTGTTGTTTCCATCACCATATCTGTAATAAGACAAAGTGCCTCACCACCTGTACACCAGACAGACTGCAGCAGAACACAGCAATTACTTTCAACATCATGTGTGATATGATTTATAGAGGATTTTTTCTTTAATCAAAATCCAATGAGTCACAAAGTTATTTCTCTTTGTTTCTTCCCACTCTTTATGTTTTTAAAATTCTCCATCCTTATATGCATGCTTTTTAAAAAAAAAAAGTTTTTAATTAGTGTGAATACAGTACATTTAAAGTGTTTGTAAGACACTTGTATGATGCTCATCGACACTTTATATTCTAAAGATGAAGAAAAGAAATGCAAACAGGAGTATGCATTACATTAGCTAATGATGAAATACCATGGCTAGAGTGGGAATCAGGAGTTTGATAGTTTTGGTTTTGATAGCGATTTTATCAGTTTCCATGAAACTTGGTGCAAACATTCGTGGTCCCCTGAGGATGAATTGTAGGTGCTCTAGTAATCCTTATACTTTTTTAACTACAGTACCAACATCATGTCAAAAACCTTAATTTGTCCAGAATTCTTAGTGACATATGACAATGACATTGGCTTTCTCATATAGTCAGCAGTTGCATCACTTTGTGTTTAGTGCTGATCAAATGTCGGCATTCTAATTCGCTGTACACGCTAAACATTAACATGTTAGCGTTGGCCCTGCATGCCGACTTTAGGATTTAGCCTGAATGAGACCATCTTCCGAGGAAAAAAGACAATCCCCATGAACATTAGGTTTAAAGTTAATTTCAAGTGACAAAGCCCTCTGGTGTCAGTCGGAGTCTGAAGCAAAGGAGGAAGTAGTGTGACGTTGTTATGGGGCCACAGATGGAGGATGTCAGAGTCGATGGTTAGACAGCAAAATGTCAGACTTTGATTTGTCGGACGCTGTTTGTTTCTTACAGACAGTAAAAGTTGACTTTATTTAACCATGAACACCGTTGTAATTAAATAAAATGTGTTATTATTGTTCCCTGACCTGAACAGAATAGCTACTTTAACCCAACTGTAATCTCTCTATGAAGGTGTGGTTCCATTCTTCAGGTATGAAATATTTTTAACAGTTTTAAAATGGGACGCACACTTTTGTAGGTTATTTTGTAAATTTTTCGAAAGGGAGGATGTTATTTTGAATACAAAAACTGTAAGTTTGTTGAAAGGCTTGATTGGTAGGGAAAACCACGGAGGATCAGTCATAGTATCATATTGCTGGGGAGGAAATCCTCTCCACAGACAAAAGTCCCTTCTTGCTCTCACGAAGGTGAAGCCTGGGAGCAGTTCCCCCTCCCCTTTGACATGGCACGGAAATTGAAAAGAAGTCGTTTGAGGAAAACCGATCTAACCGCCATTGGAGTTGTTGCATGATGGGTTTTTTTTTTCGTGTCGCTACTCTATCCTTGAGTTTGCTTAGAAATCGTCTGAATTGTAATGCTTTGTCTTCATTAGTTGTATGTGACAAACAGACATTAAGAAGGTTGTTTTTTTTGTTGAGTTTTATTCACAACTGCTTTGGAGCATTCGAGTGAGGCATATTAGGGGGTTCTTGGGGTTAACAGCAAGATGTCAGATTCATAAAGGATTACAGTGCTCTTTGATCTTTATTTCTTTAACATGCTCAATAGTCTGTTTTAATCACGCTGGCTTTTATCTGTCCTATACTTTCACACTGCATTAACCAGAGAGGACAGGCTTTGTGCCCTTCACATGACAATAGAATAGATGCACGCTCTTTGTGTGTGTGTGTGTGTGTGTGTGTGTGTGTGTGTGTGTGTGTGTGTTTGTGTGTGTGTACCACTCAATAACGGTAAGGTAGGAGGACAATGTGATTTCTCTCTGCAGGTCAAAATGTACCAGGCTAACCTTGTCAGTCAAAGTACTTTCACATTATTTCAAATGATGTAATCTTGATCAACCTAATAAACACTGCAGGCGATCATATTTGTCACTCCTTGGCGGCTCAAATTTGAATTTCAGGGGGTGACGCATTATCCTGTTGCCCCTTGCCACTGCTTACTCATGCAGCATAAGCCTGTATGAGTGTAGGATGGTGTCATTCACACCATGCAGTCCAGGTTTGTGTGCGTAGTCGAAGGCTTCACGTGTGCATGCCTGGCTCCTGGTAACCTTGAGCTGAAAGCCTGTGTGTAGGTGTATGTGGGGGATACTGGGGAACCTCCATCACCAACCGGACCTCCCTCTGACATCGCCGGCTCCGACTATTCTATGCTTTACAAAACACGTTGAATTTACTCTAATAAAGTCAATAATCACTGACTGACATTTATACTACTCCTCGCGATCTGTATTCACACTCATGGTTTCCATCTTCTTCACCGTCAGTCTAACTTTGTTTTAGGTGTTATTGAATCTCAATCACTCGAGCCAACTCAACACTTGCGTCACTCGCTCGCAGACAAAGCCGTTTTTGAGCGCGATCCGGCCGCATGGCACCGGCACCAAAACATAAATCCTTTAAAGGTGGAGCTGAAAAGCTCAGAGAGAAAAAGAAGAGATGTGTGGCGGAAGGTGCATTAAAATATGTATAAATCTCTGACTTATTTGGGAAACCACCAGCAGGTGACAGTGATATGGTGGTGAGTTCTGATGTTGACTTGGCCAATGTTAGCTTGCTTTTCACAGTTGAGGGGACGTTCCTACAAGCTAGACTAGCTAACGTTAGCTAGATAAATGTCCAAAATTGAGACCGTTATAATCAGGTCAAATAAGCAAGCTGGCGCTGTTGTATCATCGATATTATCTAATTTAACATGTTAGCCGTAGTCACCTGCTTACAATCGATGAGCAAGCTATCCACAGTGGTAGTTGTAAAGAGGGCAATCTTATAATTTCTTCCGTCGCAAAATAAAAACACATCTTTTTCGACTATACTTTGAATAGGGAAGATAGCGCCGTAGTAGCACTTTGGTAGCACTTAAATGTCCCTTACCGATAGCACTTTGTTGTTTAGCACTTTAGTAGCACTTAAATGGCACTTACGGATAGTACTCTGTAGTTTAACGTTATTGAAGAAATTGTACTTGCTTGATTCTTGTTGTTCTGAGTTTGGACTCATGGTTTAATGCACTTATTGTAAGTCGCTTTGGATAAAAGCGTCAGCTAAATGACATGTAATGTAATGTAATGTAACTTATGTCATATAACACTTAGGTTAACCAGCTAGCTTGTTATGCTAAAAACATTGTGTAACACACAACACTAACATTATAAACAATGTTAATATGTTATCTAGATTGATGATTCGTGGTTTACAAAAGCTTTAAAAAAGTGCTCATGTTGCAAGGACTGTCCAATCCGTTGCTACCGAGTTCTGAAGCAGTACGACCTCCTGACAGATGCACACCACATCATAGGCCTTGCATACAGGTTCCTGCTCACCCTCTCTGGCACACAGGTAGCATGCGAGCGAAGCTTTTCGAAGCTGAAATATGTCAGAAACAGGCTCAGGAGCTCACTCTCTCGACAGCACCTGGAGGCTTTTATGTTGATGGCGAGTCAGACAGATGTTGTGCAGATGCTGGACAGTGAGAACATTATAGACTGTGTTGCAGAAAAGAGTGAGCTGCTGCAAAAACTACTCCTGTAGTGAGGTAATAATAACACATGAGTATACTGATATTGGTTTTTATTATGTGACTATAATGCACCTGGGCCGGCAGAGTTAGTTTAGGTTCTGTTACTTAACTTATGGTTTTGTTATGCACCTTCAACACCCCTACACACACACACACAATCACACACCCAGCATGCAACACTACTGATACCACTGATGTTCAAACGCCATCGTATGTTCTGTTCTGTTCATTTCTACAATATAGTTCATACTAATTCTACCCTCTGATTCCAGTTTCTTTATTGTGTGGTCTTTCTCTGCTGACATTCATTCCTTAAGGCTCTGTAGTTATACGTGTAACCATCTGATACTAGCCCAGAGTGTTACAATAGCCAGTATAATTATATTCCATGTGTCCATCCAGGCATTGGTGGATCCAAATGTTATTACACATTTTTTTTGATTTGTAATCCAAAATAATGTTAAGTGTATGGGTATTTTTCCAAGTGGGCCACTGACTAGTCGAAACGTGGGATGCATTGAGTGGGCAACGCGCCGTGTATTGAGTGGGCCGGTATGACAGTAACTCCCGGGCCACTTTTTTCCCCCAGTCCGCCTGTGTGTGTGTGTGTGTGTTTGAACATCCACAATGCAGATATTCAGTCGCTCCTGTTTCTGTGTCTTGCAGAAGATCCGAAATATGCACAACGAGCAGCTGATGTGCATCAGGGGAGAGGAGGAGATGGAGATGTCGGACGATGACATGGAGGACTCCTCCCCCTTCAACAGTAAAGATTCTGAGGACTCAGGTAAATATATTGGGGCTGACATTAAACAGTGCAGAGGGGCTAAATTATGTGGGTACTGTCATACACTGTCACCTAGCAGCAACCACTTCCCATGTCACTTGTGGCTTAAAGGTCAAAAATCAGTGGTAGAAAACTTCGAACACAGCGCTGATGGACATTCAGCATGCAGTTCATTTTGAAAAAAAATCCCCATTTCTAGATGTTTAAACTTAAATAGCGAGCTAAGCTGTGACCGCAGTCCTCGCAACACCATCCACTATACCTTTGAGGAGCCGTCAGTAGCTCCTTTATGGATTGTGACCATCAACACCACACTCAAAAATTGTTTTTTTAACGTGTGAAAGAACTGAATAATCCAAAACTGAGTAACAATCAGGAGATTGTAATTGGTTTTGTAACAGCTTTACTTTTTAATAAACTGTTTCTGGTTATATCAGAGACGGCAACACGTGTGCTGACACTTTGTAATGAATTTGTCTCACAAAACTAATCAGCAGCATTTCAAGTTTTTGTGCTTTGGTCTCAAAGGATGTTCTGGCCTTAGAATGTGGAGGTAAACGTTCGCCCACACTGTCATTCGATTCTCCTCAGTGGAGCACAGTATTGCTCTTGTGCAATTGTTCAATGTGTTCATGAAAGTAATTCTGTAAAATCTATTAGTATAGTAATTGTAGAGAAAGTAGGGTCAATCAAATTGGTTGCACAAAAAAATTGCATTACAAATGTCCGCAAAGGAGCCCCTGGAAATCACAAAAGCAAATCATTGAATCCTAAATCACACAACCACAGAGATGGCGAATCAGCGCCTGCATTACCACTGAAAAGAACTTGTAATCTGATATTAGAAACGAATAAACACAATAACAGATGAAAAAGCAGTGCAGAACAGGAACATAGAGCTAATCTTTTGAAATCTCCTTTCTGAGGGAAAGTCGTGCCCTTTAGGCTTCATAGGAGATGCTTTGTTATTATTACTGCAGTGAATCTCGGCAATGATAAATCCGATATGCGACCAACAAAAAGACCTGTGAAATTAAACAGGGAATAAGGCTAGCATTGCTGAAGCTTCCTCTAATGAAAATGTGTCATATTGGGGGCGTACTTTGTGGAATTTGATAAATTATGTAGCTGGGTATACAAGAACACAGCGTGGACACATAAGCACAAAGAAGCTGAAGAAGACATCTCACAACTCGAGTTATGGCTGAGGGTTTTCTGCCACAGCACACAGATTAATGGGAGAATGAACTGTTGTTATTCTCCCAGCGTGGTGTGTGCGTGTGTGCGTGTGTGCGTGCGTGTGTGTGTGTGTGTGTGCGTGCACGCCTTCATGTGCATGTGTTTGTTACGGTTGATAGCATTGAGAGCAAACACAGGGGAAATTGGACAGAATCTGGCCAAACTGCTGGCTTTCCTTGGGCAGACAGTTAATAAGTTTTGATGATCAATACTATTCTCAGCCCATCATCCATATCTCACTGAATACTGCAGGGAGAAAACACACGTTTGCAAGCGGGGGACTCTACATCCATCTTTATAATATCATTCATTTGTAATTGAATCATGTTTCCACACATAGCTTGAGATGAATAAAAATGCGTTCCTTTCAAAGTATTTCTCGACACACAGAGACATATATATATATATATATATATATATATATATATATATATATATATATATATATATATATATAACATTATGCCGGCATCAGACACTTTGATATGTTAATGTAATTCACATGTTAATCATAGAGGTGAAATTGAACACAATTCAGGATATTGTTACCGTATAATCTGTGTCATCAATTGTGCACCATTCAAGATGAAATATTAGACATCGTATTATTGGGTGTCTTTTCGATTTGACTGGCAGTCATTGCAACATCAGGCTAATTTGAATAATAACAAGGAATGTGAGTTATGTGGATACATCCCTCTCTACACCATCTGAAGGATTGAACTGTGGAATTGTACAATGTAGATTAAGCAGTTTAGTTTGTTGCAGTGCTGTTGTGAACGGGCCTTATTCACACAACTCACTTACATTCTTGTCACTTTTGTTCTATTGGGAATTGCCTTTGAAAACAAAAAATAAAGTTCATGAAATATACATTTGTTCAAACTGTGCATCCATCGCACAAGTGTGAAAACAGGAAAGTATGTAAAAACTTAATATACAAGAAAGCATCATGAAAACTTTACTGATGCTGCCATTGGCATCAACGAGAATAACTCACAAAAAGGCTCAAATCGGGATAACACTTAAAATAAGTGTATGTGTGCTACAAGTGCACACCAGGGACACATCAAGCTCTCGAGCCGCCCCATATGGAGAATAAATTATGGGAAAGACTGTGTTTTCACCAGTTGATTTGATTCAAGCAGCAGATGGAAAGCTCAAACTCTGTGATGTTATAGTGTTAATTATACCTGTGAAAAAAAGCGTTAAGGCACAAGGATACTCCATCAGAACCTCTTGTCGGTCAGTTAAGCAGCTTCAGAAAACCTCCATTATGTTCGTGTTTGAGCAATGTCACCTCTCTCCCGTCTTTCTTTGACGGATGGCTTTCGATGCCGTTTGAATCAGGTGGAAACACCATCAACGTTGTGAGTGTAACCCGGCTCTAATATCTACCATGAACCCGTGTATCCACTGGCACACAGATGCGTGATGGTCAGTCTGTTTGCTCCTGAGGGATCCAACGTTAATTTGACTTCCATTTAGTCAGCTGGTAAGGTCACCAGTGCATCTTGAAATAGATGTTAAAAGATTTGTTTGAAGCAGACATGATTATTAATAGTTTCAAACCTTTGATAGATAATCTTAACCATGAAATTAATCCATCAATTGTGTCCCTTACACAATATATGAGCCAACCCATTGCCAATTGTAGGATATTACGTTGGAATTGGCACCGTATTACATTTTTCAAGCCTCTATTTGTTAGTTTCCTGAATTTTTTGTTTGGGCATTTATTTATTTATATTAGCCATGGATTTAAAAAACAAATCAATAGATTTGGATTGGTTTTGCTTTCAGTCACACTGAGGTCAATGTGAATTGAATTTCTTCAGGAAACTTAATAGGACAAAAAGAAGAATCCCATTGATGTCAGAAGCCTGTTTCAAGATAAAAGGCGCTTTTTCCATTTTTCAAAAGAGATTGTATTTTAGTGCCTGCATGGGAACATAATTTCTTGAACACTCTCATACTCTGCATTTAGTTCACAATGTAAAAGGGGGTGATTATGGTCTGAAAGTCTCTGGGGAGTTCCTCCAACCTTTTTAGGAGTCAAGTGAATTAATTTGGCAGCGTTTTGAAAAATATTCATGCCCTTTTAATGCTTTTTTATGAAGTGAAAGAATAAAGATGTATGATATGTTATGTACAGTTTAAAGTCATAGATATGTTTGTCCTATTATGTAATGCTGACAGATGTTTCCATTTGGCCATAAACGGTGGACTGTGAAAATAAATCTCACGCTTGACAGAAGTCCGGTATGTTTTTTATTTTTTATTTCACGGAGTTTTACTAGCATTCGTGAATATATAACAAGAGCTTGTAATTTCAAGCATCAGTCACTTTGTTCTTGTGGCCTGACTGGGAGTCCTACAGGGAGAGAACAACAACGTTTAGACAGAAACCAGACCGATTACATCCTTTGCTCGGCAGTCTAATAATGTGTCATTGTGCGCGTTTACCGTATTCATCCGCAGGTGTTTCCCAAGCAGAAGCCCTAAAGGAGGAGAACGACTCGCTGCGCTGCCAGCTGGACGCCTACAGGAACGAGGTGGAGCTGCTCAAACAGGAGCAAGGCAAGAACCAACCAATCAGCAGTGAGGAGGACAACACGCACTCACAGCAGCTCAGCTTCCTGCAGGAGGCTCTGCAAGGCATGCAGAAGGTAAGGCGTCACATAGAAACATACCATCAGAGAGAAAAATAAGAAAGTCAAATAATCAATGCAAAAGACACGAATCATGCAGCCGACTCATTACATTTATCCAAAGATGGACTGGATTGGAAAGGGAGACATTTTTTCTCGAGTATTTATTTAATTTGTGTCATCTCAGTCGAGTCAGGATTCCACCCGTTGGTCGCTTTGACACGTTGCAATAAGTTTAAAATGAGCTGCGTATGAAACCAAATAGAATAAATGTCCTCAATACAGTCATAACCTCTTCACTGCAAAAAGATATCCACCTGAACGAGCTGTTTAGTATTGCACACAAAATTCTTTCCAGTGTGGCATTTTCAGTTTTGAGCATTTCCTTGATGATCACTCGACTGTCTTGAAACAAAAACAAAACCCCCATTTCAGTCACGCAGGAGGTTCCTAGACTGGACACGAAAACAAAGCTCAGCTACTTTATGCGAGTTAAATGTGTATTGATGAGCAGCTTTAATCTTTAAACCTGATATTACAAACTCATCAGAAGGACTTTTTTTTTTTTTAATAGTGAATCATATCAGCTTTGGCTTATCACAGCTGATAGTAATCAGTGATTCAGCAATCAGACCAGACCGCACTCAGAGGTATTGCAGGTGAAAATGTTCAAGATGAGGAACAATATGTTCCCTTTGCGGACAGTGCCGAAGTTAAGTTTGTCAAATTAGATTAGGGGTCAGAGGTCATGAAACTTTGTTCATTGGGATGCCCCCTCGGTCTTTCTGTTACCTTTGTGTTAGACTCCGTGGGGCCTGGCTGATGACGGCTGCAAGAAGTGCAAATACAAATCTGTACTCTACTAAATATACTTGAAACAACTAAAATGTTTGTTTCAGAAGCACTTTTTTTATACCAAATGTGCAATGTGGCGGTACTACTACAGTTGGCTACACGATAGACCTTGATCCTCAGATTAACCACGTGTCCCTGTTTGTAACTGCAATCCACGGACCGGTCTCTTCAGAGACCTCCAGCCGGGTCTGTGAAGGGAAGGGCAAACCTGGCGTGGCTGCTTCCAGGTGTATTTACAGGCCCCCCGTACACCCACACAGGTGGTTTCATGGATTCTGTCTGATTACACCTCTGCTCAGGTCGATGTCGGGCGGAGGGGAAATATGTGCGAGGTCCCTAAACGCCATGTACCAATTAGGATGATGAGGGCGTTAATTGTCACGGCGAAACAAATGCAGCAAACGAACAAGAGAGTGCGACGACAGTCTGCACACACCCACACAGTCCTGAGGAGCTGAATTGTGTGTGTGTGTGTGTGTGTGTACATCGAGTGAAAACACCCGTGTAGGTGGACAATGTAAGAGCTTTAAGGCTGGCCATGTTGTAATTATAGTTCCAGGAGGTTCAGGATTTAAAATGAGCTTAAACCCATGTTGTTCCTAAACATGTCGTGCAGGTTCTGGTTGTGGCGTTGATGGTTGCTGTTTGTTTTTCTGGTTCCAGTTTGTCCAATGTGAGGATTTGCTGCTTTTCTCCATTTTATATCAACTGATACATTTGTGCGCTTGAAAACTGTTTTCTACATTGAATATCTTCATATATTAATCGAGAAAATTATTAATTAATTTTGAGATGAGATGAGTCATGTTGCCTATTTGTATAGTTTAATTGTTTATGTTTATTTATTTGTACAATGCCGTGTGGTGAGACAAAGCCTGCTGCACCTTTTCCCCTTTTCTTCACTGTAGTTTAATTTGGGGACGCTTGTGTTTGGAAGCTGCAGGCCTGTGTTTGAGGAGGGCTCGGGACTTAATGTGCGGTAATAGAGTTTGGCATTTAGACAGAAATTACACCCTTTAAATGGCTGGAAATAAAAAAAAATCTGAGAGACTTTGTGTATCAGGGAAACACATTGAGAATCACAGCTTTAGGCTATTTTGATAAAATATTACCCTCAGGAACATTTAGTTATCCACTTTTAAAAAGGAAAACACTTCCTTAGGCGGCAATCCCCTTTTCTGATCACCTGCTGGGTTGTCAAATAGCCCCAGCTTGCACTTACTCTTCCTTAAGCGATAGAAACATATTGTCTTCAAGGCAGAGGAGCTTTGCTCCACTTCCATCTCGTTTGACAGAGTGCATTGTAATCACCTTTTATGAAATGTGCCTCCAGCACGTATATGAAAGCATCAGTAGATGCTTTGAACACTTAGTAAGTATTATCAGCATATACGTGTGTCCCGTAGGAGAGGATTGATGCATTTTTCATACATGACTACATATCTTTTGCCTTCATTTCCTTCTTAACATTATTAAGATTATTTTCACCCCTGAATGGTTTACTGTTGTTTTCCCAATGCTGCCTCGTGCAACCACAATCTTCTGTTTGCAGCACCACGCTTAAATCATAACGCATTATGCACCCAGTCAGAGTGTTAAGGCAAGCCTCTAAATTGTGTTCTGCTTTTGGGCGTACATTTAATAATGTGTTAAGTGGTAACATCCTTCCACGGTCTTTACACCACGCTTCAATTTACACTTTAAACATTAATAATAATAATAATAATAATAATAATGCATTGAATTTATATAGCACTTTTCGTGATACTCAAAGACACTTCACATAATTATAACATCCTAAAAGCTAAAAAAATAAATAAATAAGAAAACTAAAATACAGGTAAAACAAATGGGGACTTTCTCAGTCGCTCGGACCCTAATAAATAAAAATAATAAAAACATGGAGCAAACAATCACACATAAAAAGCATTAACTCGTTGTCTTCTCTGCATGTGGTAAGTAATAATCTTAGATAGACACAATTCCATAATAAGTTTGTATGCATTATGAACTGACCTCAGAGGCAAAATGCAATGATGCAAATGGCTGTCCTCCTATTGGATTATATTTACATCAGAAAATGGTTGTCTCTGTCAGTATTGTCTCCATGGCAACGTAGGGTCAAAAGGATGAGTAGCTGGGCGGGGTTGACAACATCACATGCCAGCCTCTGTTTTCAGTTCATAAATACGTGCTGAACGGTTCACATTCACGACCCGGAGATTCAGACCGCACAATCAACAAGACGGGTTCAATTATAGTCCAATAACAATATGTGCTGTGACATTAACATGCAAAGTGTAATATGTTTGTTCACCTGCTAATACAAGGTCAGTACTAAGCTTCAAAGCTGATTACATCTGTTATCATCATGTTGTCATCCTGTTAATATGCACAGTAATATAGTCTGAATAAGTTGGTCAAATCAAATTGTTTGAACTCAGCTCGTACTTTTGAAGCTGCAACTCGAATATCAAAGGTTTTCCAAAAGAAGCCTGCCTTAGGAAACATGGACGTGAGACTTTTTTGGACTTTGATTCTTTTTAATACACATAAAGCATAATTAATGCAACATGTAATCATATATCTTTCACCATCATAGTGCCACCATCATAGTGCCAGATACAGTACTAGATGTGTGCTATTGGATTGTATCCCAAAAAAAAAAAGATGGAGACAGAACACAAACCGTCCTAATGTTTAATGTAAAAATTATGACCATGCAATTGGATCATTCATTATCTGGAGAACATTTTTAGACAACATTTTGTAATACTTAGAAGAGCTCAGCAGGTCCGTCTGAATCTCTCACTGACTTCAGACCAGCGCTCGATGTTCACCTCACTTGACACACGCTCCACTGTAACTAATGAATAATTCAGCTTTACATTAAAAGGAGGAAGAAGAATATTTTTCGGAGTTAAGATTGGGACCCTGGATCAAATTAATTTATTCTCCTTCTGTCAAAGATCAGCTGGTGAAACATTGGTAAAATAATCATTAATAGCCTCCTTCTTTCCTTCTACTTCCTCCTTCTTTCTTGTTCCTTCTTTATTTTTCCTTTTCCTTCTTCCTTCATTCCTTTTTTTCTTCGTCCTTCTTTCCTACTTCCTTCTTTCTACTTCCTTCTTTTTTCTTCATCCCTCTTTCTTCGTTCTTCTTCTTTCTTCTTCTTCCTTCTTCTTACTTTGTTCCTTTTTTCTTCGTCCTTCTTCTTTCTTCTTTCTTTTTCCTTTTCCTTCTTCCTTCGTCCTTCTTCTTCATCTTTTTTCTTCGTCCTTCTTTCTTCGTTCTTCTTCGTTCTTCCTCTTCTTCCTTCTTTCTTTTTTTTTCCTTCTTGTCCTCCTCCTATTCCTCCTCATTCTTCTTGTTTAGCAACTTCTGAGAATGAGGGACGAGTTGAAGGAGCGAGAGGCCGAGCTTGAGAAGAACATGGAAGACAAACAGCAGCTGAAGAACCAAATCCACGACCTCACATCAGGACTGCAGAACCTGCAGACTACAACCGCAGTACAGGTCAGAAGAAAACAAGCAAGTCAAGGGGAACATTTGTGAAATGACTTCATAGTGACTTTCAGTGCATGACGAATGTTGCATATTGTGAACATTATTTAACACTGGCTTCATTTCAGTGAAGATTTTGGTGCATTTAATGTGGCGTCTCATGATTTGTCCCTGAATCCACCCAGCACAGCAGAAGAGTCATGATAATCAAGCAGTAGATATTTGATATTAACCATGGCTTTACGAAATAAAAAAGGCAGATAATCTGAAGTACCTAAAAGAGCAGGTCCCTATGATGTAACCAATAATGTAGGATTCAGGCTTCTAAAATACAAGAACAGATAAAGAGACTGCAATACCAATCATCGTGTGATTCATTCTCTTGTTTGTCTGTTACATTCAAGACATCTATCAATCAGTAATCTGCCTTTTTCTATCATGCAATGACAGTTGTCTTATTTCGTAGTCATCGCTAAACGCGGCTTCACAATAAATTCTTCCTCGTGTTTTGCCAGCTGAATGCTTTTAATGTGAAGTACAGTAACCGTTGCCTGTGTGGGAGGAGGCATTTAAGGGCACATCAAATCTGTCAATGAACTTTTACACCCAAATGAGATTTATTTTACAGTATGTAGTTCTGAAGCGGAAAATGTTTGCATAGCTTGGCAAAATTACCCCCCGGTTACGATCATGCCATCCCTGTCATGTCCTCCATTTCATTCTTGTAATGCTGAATGATGATGTTGCGTCCTAAAATAAGAGATGGGTTTTTAGAAAAGCCGTGCCAGAAGGTAACTGAGATTAGAAACTTGAATGTGAAGTGGAAGAGAGAGTCGTCTCCCTTTTGTTTACCCTCAAGGTGTCCTTGAGTGAGGGACATAAGCGATGAACGACTCTAATGAGGCTGCTCGTACACTGACAGGAGAAGAACTGGGATAATACACAGTGTGTGTGTGTGTGTGTGTGTGTGTGTGTGTGTGTGTGTGTGTGTGTGCCTGTGAAGCAGCGTGTTGCTGTGTTCCAACAGTCCTGCGAAGAGACCAAACTGTACTGAGCCGCACAGTAAAATATCCACTGCGTCTCGACTCCAAAATCTACAAAGATGGGTTTTTTTTCTCCAGGTCATCTTGGTGACATGCAGCAAAGATTGCATTCGATAGCAGCTGTGCTCTCTTACCTCTCGCTGGCTCAGCGTGGTAACGGGGAAGAGAGCGGATATGAGATGGAGCCTCGAGTTCAGTCAGCTATGTAATTGGATAATTATAATACTAAAATGGTAGTGTCAAGTGGGGCCTGATGACTCTGGTGGTTTGCTGTCTGCTCTTGTGTCATCTTCTTGATTCACAGAGCTGCTGAAGTGTGTTTGCTGTGAGCAGGATGGAAGGTCGCTCAACTGCAGATATTTAAACTACGTGAATTAGCTTTTCTCTTTTCTTCGTGCCCTCTTCTCGCTGAGACTGATCTATACTGTACATGCGGCTCCTGGAGAGGAGCAGTTTCTTGACTGATGAATAGTCCCGTAGGTCTCAAGCGGTCGCACTGGACACTGCACTTCCTTGGGTCCATCCACTTAGTGTGAAGTTGTTTTGATGAACGGTTGTCAAGAAAATCAAAGGACCCTCTTTTTGCAACTGCTTTATTCATGGCGATAGTTATTTCCAGGGAATTATTCTGAAATTATGGATTCTGTAAACTTAAGTGTTAGTTACATGTCTGTGTATGTCAGTTATCGTGCAAGTCTGACTCCTGATGAGTAAGAGACTGCAGTTTTTCAGGAAATTATGTTTTTCTTCCTGCAGGGACAATATATGTTTGCTTTAGCTTCTCTTTTAGTTCCACTGGTTCTGCTGGTAAGGATTTATTTTCCCTCCTTCCATATGCATCTCTCGCCTTCCTCTGGAGGATTACCTCTGTATATAAGCAGAGCTGTATAGTAGCAGAGATACTCTATCATCTGGACCTCCGTGAGGATGACAGCATGTAATGTTTGACTATTTCTGTCCAATCACATGGCAATTATGTACAAGCTCTTCATGTCTCAGGAGAAAAAGCCTCCTTCTGGACTTAAGCTGCTTTCACATTGCTGCAAAGTGCTGTTTGAGTGCATCGCTATGCTTCATGTTGTTTTTCATAATATCCTGCCCTGACATATGTGGCACGCTTGGAGCTAAACATCTCACCAAAAGTTCACATTCATTAAAAGTTGTGCTCATGTTTGACTGACCTTTGTTAGAAGCAAGAAAGGCAGATTATAAAGGTTGCATGTAGCAGTCAACAAAGCCATAGCACCATCTTTGCTTAAGCTATAGATAATGGTCTATAACAGACAGTTATAAATGTTCTAAATAAGGCTGTGGCATCTCCATACTCTGTGATTTAATGACATTGTTTATTTACATTCTTGTGGATTGACGACAAACACAGAGTGTGGGAGGTTAAAGAAAAGCTGAGAGAGATGTGTATAGGAGAGGTGAAAGCGTCTCGGCTGGTGTAGACAGCAAAGTTTGGAGGAGCCCTTTGTCAGCGAGAGACTCACCAGTAGCAAGAACCAGTAGAGAGAAGAGGAACACGGACGTTGTGCTTCATCTGGAGCTTCATCGCTCTCCCCAACCTCTTGTTTCCCAGCAAGTAACCTTGACTACACGTGTAGAGCACACATCCCCAGTCATCCAAATGCAGTATCCTGCCTCAACTTCCACCACAACCCCCACACTCCCAATCCCAGTGAATTCGGCCACAGCAAACACTCCCAGTATCCCTAAACACACATTAAGAGGCTATAATTTATATTTTTATAACGACAATGTATCAAATGAGAATGTGAAAAAGGTGTCGCTCGTATACGGCTGCAACTGCAGCCCTCCATCCATGTTTTATGGAGCTTTGTAAAAAGTTTCAGCTCATTGTTTCGCTCTCTGGCCCACAACTTTTATTCTCATTGCTCTGATAGTCGGTTTTTTTGGGAAACAGATGTTGAGAAACATCTCTATAAACCCCACTGTATGCTACCTGCTGAACACAGTTAGTGACGAGCTGTTGAACAAAGCAGAACATTTAGCAGCTAAATTCATCAACTTAAAAGGTGATAATATTTCAATACTGTGTACACACTTTGTTTTTGCTGCCCCCTAGTGGCCAAAGAAAACAGTTATTACAGGTTTTAATATGTCCTGCTCCTACTATCTTGGTCACACTGCTTTAATAAACACATATGATGGATCCTTTATCAAAAATGTATCTCGTCAGTTTACCTTCGCTGATTCACAGTTGACAGTTATTCCTCACTGTGGCTTTACCTGTCTCATTATGTAATGAAGCAATATACTCCTTATCGTAAACATTTGGAGCAGCGTAAATATTAGAATACAGGAAAAAAATATATATATACAAAAAGTAGCAAGGCTTGGGCAAAAGGAAAAAAAGTATGCCATTTTTAACTTAGATGTGTGGATTTATTTACTAAAACCTCCCGTTTTATTTAACAATGGCAAAGAATCCTCTTGGCATACAGAAGGTGAAGAAATTCATTAACATACATACACTAAGACATCCATTATGCCAGCGCATTGTACGGCATCAGCTCCTCTCACGCAATGTGACAGTTCAGTGCAGTGTTTACGTTGGATGGGAGATTACATATTCATTCACCGTGTGCATTCATGCTATATTGTAGCTGTCAGCGCTGTATTCGTGCCTCACCCTGTGTATCTGCTTAACAATGCAGTTACCATATCTGTCCCCTAGTCTCCTTCACTCCTATTCTCAAGATGTACTCTTTCATCATACACCTGTCAGCACTGTTGTCATGGTATCGCGCCTTCAGCCAAGAGAAGCTACTTTCATTTTTAACGGCGTGTCATCTTAATCAGCGCGTTTCCTTTCAAATCCAGTTAGAAGGTATTTTTTAAGTCCACGTATTCTGTGTTGATGCAACTGTGTGTGTGTGTGTGTGTGTGTGTGTGTGTGTGTGTGTGTGTGTGTGTGTGTGTGTGTGTGTGTGTGTGTGTGTGTGTGTGTGTGTGTGTGTGTGTGTGTGTGTGTGTGTGTGTGTGTGTGTGTGTGTGTGTGTGTGTGTGTGTGTGTCTCTCTGAGGGAGTCAGAGAGGGATGGAGAGACAGTTTTCGGTGTGTCTTCTTGGATTAGTGGGTGATTTGTTTCTCATTGACGTTTCCTCTCATTTTGCTAATTGACTCTAGCCGGAGACGTTAAAGCAAGATGACAGAGCGAGCGAACAGAGTGCTAATCAAGTCAGTGTGAGTGAGGGGGAAAAAAAACCCTGAGCGCTCACTCCTCCATTTTTGTCTTTTTCCTTGTACTTATTTCACCTGCCCTCCTCCCCTCCACTGACATGAAATATGATTACAAGCCAACCTTCACAGGGCCTGTACTCGTCACTGACAAAATCACCCAGACACAACTGGGTTAGAAAATGAACGACCAGCACACAGTGCAGATATCGAGTAAACGTGCACACTCAAAGCACATACCTGCACACACTCTCACATTAAACCAGAACTTGACGACAAGGCCACTGCATCCCGATTAGACTAGACTAGACTCTGGAGAGGAAGCCACTTTCCTTCCCCACAATTCTCAATTTACAAACTTCACTCATTAAGAAACTAATGTCTTTTTCTGCCACACACACACACACTTCCTCCTCTATCCTCACTTCTGTGTATTTATCTGTCACAGGTTCACAGTAAACAACCGCTTGATCATTAACATCGTTAGCACTTCCTCCGTCGTGTTTTGCTTTTCCCCTTCATCTGAACTTTAACTGCTGACTTCATTCTTTCGCTCCTTCATCTTGTTCTCTTGTCCTTATTTTCATTGTGATTAGTTTGTGTTCATTTTCAATTTTTGGGCATTTGCTTATAGTGCAAAACTCTTTGCATGCTGAGTAAAACACCCTCAAATGTGAGAATGTTAACTACCCAGAGCCCTGTTGAGATGTTTCTGTAGCATCGGGGTTTAATTCAGCTACTATGTGGGTCTTTCAACATTGTTTTGTGATGTCTGTTTTTCTGCAGGATGTAACAGCATCATCAGTGGTGTCCTGCAGTGAGGACAAAGAAGGTCTTCCAGAGAAGAATCGTCCCAATCCGATACACACTGAGAGGGATGCACTGCTAGTCGGTATGCTGCCTCCGTCACTGCATTTACAAAATAACAATATCTTTTTTCAAGGTGGACATTGTTTTGTTTTTTACCACACATCCACAATATGGCATAACAATTAATCATACATTACATAAAACATTAATTACATAAAAGCTGCACGCTCAGACAAACATATACCTGTTGATTGACACATGAATATCACGGTTGGGACGAAAGACTTCAGAATGAAGCTGAGACTTACATCACAATAGGAGTTGTAAACATCCTGACAAACAGTTTTCATCTTTTATTTACTCTGTTTGAGACTCCGGCAGGTCCATGATAATGCTGTTGACAACCACATTTCAGTTGTTTAATAGTCATTTTATTCACAGTGTAATCAGCAGTTTCGGCAGTTTTAGCCGAAATATTGATAAGCAAATGTTAGGATGCTGTTTAAATAAATAACAATTGGTTGAAATCATTATGAATGATGGCGAGTGGCGTTATGATACAGATAAGAGAGAAAAGCTCACATATATAATGAACTCCTGTAAACATATTTAACACAAAAATATTTAATTATTTTATTTTGGTTTAAATAAAACCGGAAAATATTAAATTGAGCAAAAGAGGTAATGTTGATTCACATTGGTAAGAAACAATTTTCATTGAATAGTATCTCGAGCCTCGAGATAGATAGTCATGTGAATCAGAAGAGACGTATTTCTTGAGTTTACATCAGTGTCAACAGTCCGCTGGTAACGGCATACGTGATCGTCAATTTGGGAGGCATTGTGCAGTACACACTGATTGAGGATGTGGTAAACAGTACATAAAATTGAGCTAAGCAACATTTTCATTAGGCCACCGTGCCACCAAAACAATAAGAGGATTTGTCCCCGATAACAGCGATACCTTCCAATATAAAAAGTCCATTCCACAATGCAAACAATTATGGCCTCAACAGCAATGTAACAAAATAAGTTTCACAAAGGGAGTACAGGACATACAACACAGCTGTCGAATTGGATTGCATTATATTGTAATACGTTGTTCTTATTGTCCATCCTTTGTATAACATAACCTCAACATGCACCATTGATGCCACCTCTACAGCAGCTGGATTTCTCTGATTTGCTTCAGACACTTTGACGTAATAACTATGCATAATTCCAAAGCTATTAGAGCGAGAGATGAGGAAGATATGAAGAGAGAAGATGAGATTCAGCCCACTTTAATCATCGGATTACATAACACAATATGACTTTATGTTAATGAAAAATATGGCCGACATCTATCTCCCTAGTGTGTTATAAACTACATTATTTATAGAAGTAAACAAAGCCCCGTCCTATTTTGCTGCTTGTTTTCCGACACGCTGCATTTTCACACATTAATTGTCAAGGACATCCGTTGGCTCAAAGCATGAAAGATAAAACGTGCTGCGTCTTGTTAGGGAGTAAAAAGGAAATGCAAATTGTGCCATATATTTTTACCTTTAGACCTTTCTGTATCTGTCCATTTGGGTCCAGTTCTACGTTTCCTCCAGTGCAATACATGTCTGCATCGACTGTCTCATAGCAGGTAGTTAGGCAGTCAATGGTGCGTGTTCCCTGTTCACGCCCACTCTGGCTGTGTGCAGAGGAAGATGTAATATTAAAGATGCTGGCACCTTCTTATGTCCGAATCACTCTTCTTGACGTCTTGTTTGATGCTGAGTTAAAGTGAGCGCCGCGGGAGAAACCGGGCCACTCTGCTCCTGAAAGAAAACGTTTCATCAGGAAAACAAAGCGTTGCATCTGTTTGCCTTTTCACTCCCTCCGCTCTGTGAATTTAGATGAAAACAGGTGTGTAAGCTTAAGAAAAAGTATACAAGATGATAGCGTTTCAGTTTGTATTGTTCAGCTGCAAAAGCATTTCGAGTTGTTGTTTTTTAATGAGAAAGAAAACATGTTATGCATCGTGAAAGTATAATTCAGTTCTATCACAACTTGGGCCTTCTTTTTTTCCCATAATCAATAAATTACTTCTTTCCCTTTTATCCCTTTTGATAAACTGATTCTCCCACAAGATTACTTCCATTAACTTCTCAAACTAAAGTAATGAGTTTGAAGCTTTCTTTCAGCACAAAGTCTCTCCGATTTGAAATAGTATTTTGAACACCACATTGGATGTATACTATATTCACCTCTTAAACAATATGTAACAAATAAAGTAGTGTGTAACTTCCAACACACAATGACCTTATTGACAAAAGCTCAAATACAGAGGTTAGTTTGTGTCCATCCACAATTTTAAATCGGTAGGGTTCAGAATTCTCTCTGGAGTCCCACAAGGGTCAATCCTTGGTCCACTACCTTTTGATCTATACATGATCCCACAAAGTAATATCATCAAGAATCATCACATATCCTATGATTCATACGCAGATAATTCACAGATAATTAATCTTTCTTTCTCCATATTACCTTAGCCCAAGTGACAACCTTATGATGTAAACCTTATAACATGGCTTTTTAAGTCTTCATCATTGGTCTCCATACTATTTCCATCTCTTGAGCCTATTTTTGTGGCTTTTATTTATTTGAACTTTTACTTGTGGTCATTTTTTGTCATTTTTCTTCTATTTTATTGGTGTGTATTTTTTATTTATTTAGTCTTAGCATTTTAATGGCTCTGTAAATCATTTGGGCTGCATGATTGTATGAACGGTGCTATATAAATACAGTTGAATTGAGTAACCTAAATGCCAGTTAGCAGGTCTGAAACCTGGTTGTCATCCTAGATGCTGACCTTAGCTTCATCAAATATTACAAGATTATCATTCTACCACCTGAGAAAAATATATCAAAAGTTTAAAAAAAGAACATATTTCAAATGTATTCAGTGAAGCTGTTGCATGCTTTCATTTTCAACAGAATAGATTACTGCAATGCCCTTTTCACTGGAGTATCAAAACATTCAATAGAGATAATTCAACCTTTACAGATTCCAGCCAGCAGGGTTATTAACAGTACAAGAAAACATGACATTACTACAATATTCATCGGCCTTTTGGACTGGCCATCAACTAAATTCTTTAAAATGTTCTTAGTATTAAAAACACACACAAAATATCGCTGTTTGTTTGTTTTACTATTCAATTACATTTTATCTCACAACATTGTGGTCTAAATGTTCCATAAATTACTTTTTATACACTGCCAGGGAAATGGAGATATCCCTTGTATTTATGTTTATGTAGTTTTTGTATTAAAGTGGGTCATCAACCTGAAGGTAACCTCCATCACCACTATATGCTATGCACTCAGCAGTACATAAAATCTGTGTTAAGTTTGTTTTTTATTTTTCTCTCTTTTGTCATTTTCTTAATCATATCAATGCTTATTGACTAACAGAGAAACATCAAACTTGAACTAAAACCTTCATGATTTGTTCCCAGATTTCATCAGTTACGTAACTTCCAAAATATGACACGTTGTAATAAATCAGGAGCAATCCTCAGAGGAAGTTCCTCTTGTTGTTCTGTAGAGAAAGACTGAACTAGCTTTGCAATTATTTTCGCGGAGTTCATGCAGACTAACACATTTTGGTCAAATCATCTGAGACCCACCACCCAAATCTCAGCTGGTTTCAGTAAAGCGAATGAGAAACAACGGCATCAAAAGCCATCATCGAACACTCCCTCTAATCTGGAGCCACACTATGCAAGAGCCTCTTAACGGTGTGAGGAGTCTGGCAAAAGCCACTGAATGCATCCATTTTTCACTCAGGCAAGAGGAGGGAGAATAATACAAACTGATTTCTAGAGTGTTCTGCCGTGGCTGCCAGAAACTGAAAGGCGGGAGTCTTATGACGAGGTACGTCTTTGCTTTGTGGCAGTTTAATTAACATGTCTGCTTGACCTATTTGTTCCACCTCAGGGATCATTGCAACCTTCCTGCACGTTCACCCGTTTGGAGCCAGCATCGAGTACATCTGTTCCTACCTGCAGCGTCTGGACACCAAGGTAACACACGCACACACACACACGCACACACACACACACACACACACACACACACACACACACACACACACACACACGGTATCCTAGACATGGTGACACAGATTAAATTTCCCTGCAGGGCTGACATATGGGCCTGCTGTATGCCAGAGTCCAGCTGTGCCATTTTAGTCTCCTGGCATGCAAACAAGCCTGAGGTGCAGGTGAGAGACATCAATTACTCTGAGATTCTTTGAGTTATCTTTGTTTATCTCAGCAAAGGTTGGTGAACAGGCATATCAATTTAAAGCTGCACTGCTTCACACTCATACACCTGTTACTAGGGTTATAGACTAAAAACATAGTTGTCTTGTTGCCAGAGGTACACAAAAATGATAGTTTTCCAATTATTATTCTTTATGGTGAAATTGAAATACACACAATAACTCACTATTTAATTAATTCAGTGACGTGGTTGAAATATAATTACATTTTGTTGACGAGACCACTAGATCCCTGCCGGTATAATCCGAGTTACAATATACTGTACATATATTGAGCAGACATGAACAGATACAGATATGTATGTGTACAGATTGTAAAGCCCTCTGAGAAACTGAATTGAATTGAATGGTAGCTTTGCGTTGGTCACTCTGAGAGTCGCCTGATTCAACAGCGTCACCTGATCCCAACAGCTGATTAAAGCCACACCTGTTTCTGCATCAGCGTGGCAGCTTTTGGTGTTTTCTCCCGACGCAGAACGAAGCACCGCGGACTTTGTGCTTAACGTATTGATTCTTTATCCACCTTTTGGACTGCAATACAACTAGAACCTCGATATGAAGCTGACGTTTTCCTTTGCTCCTTTAGAGCCTCTCTCTTACTGTCGTGTTGCCGTTATCACTTTCTAATCTAATGGTATCACACATCCACGACTTATTGATGAATATATTCATGTTCTGCGACCCGCCTGCTGAGGCCTGCTTCTGCCAGTTCAGGCCTGATTTCTCTCACCAAGGTGACACATTTGAGCTGATTCCTGGTTTATAACTCAGCTGAGCTTTGTCGTCACCGAATCTCTAAGATTGTGAAATAGGCTCTCATTACCTGCTGCTGCTCAATTCCACCACATCTGACTGGCACTTCACAGCGATAACTCCAGTTGATATCGTGTTGTTAAAGTGTTTTTATTTTATTAATACTTGGTATTCTTACCAGGCACTCATCCAACAAAGTTGAATAAGATGGACAGCTGGTGTGATTTTGTCGGGTCTGATCGGTCTCCTTCCCTTTCATATCTCAGCTAATGTTGGTGGTATCTTTTCTTTCGCTAAATGACTTGACGAGGTTTAGATTTCATAGACAGATTTATTTCAAACTTGAAACAAATAATAAGGTGAACAAATGGGTGAAAATCATCATTTTCTCAGCGTGATGTAGAGATGTACTCAGAGGGTGTCAGTACACTGTGACATCACTTTAACACACTGTAAACTTTCAATCAGCTGTTTGGTTCTAGGTCCTACATTATTATATTGAGGAACATTGCAACTCAGTCTTAGACAGGTACACAAGCAGCAGAACATTTCAAGAATAGTTAATTTAAGAAATATAATTTGAAAAATATGCTTATTATTGCATTAGATGAGAAGATCGATACCACTTTCATATGTGAGAAGCGACAACATATTGTTTTTACTCTGTTTTTGCACTCATTAAACAAAGTAGCATGGATATATTAATTAGTGAGCTTTAAAGGTGCTTGTTATCAGGTTATTACTTTTGAAGCTATTGCTCTTGCTAGTTTTTTACCCCGTTTCCAGTATTTCCAGCTATGTCTCCTCCTTGCTCCAGCTTCATATTTATATGGCAAGCATGAGTAATTTAAATATTCTCATCTAACTTGCTTCAAGAACAACAAATGAGCACTTTAATACATTGTTAAAAATTATTGCTTAAAACTTGTGTGTGACATCATGTCTGTGTGGATGCTTGTGTGTGTTTTGCACGGGTTTGGCATTGTACATAAATGTGTTGTGTGTTTGAGATTTTGTTAAAGTGTGTGTGTGGCTGTCTGCCTGTTGTATCAGTTGTTTCCACACTGACTCTGCACATCAAGCTGGCTGGACAGCCCATCAACAAGCCCAATCCTCTCTGCTTATCTACTGGCTCCACACACAACACAGCTCTGTTGTCTGTATTGATACACCAGTCCCATCTCCATGACGGGGCCCTAATGCATCCTGACATCAGCACCGGACTCGAACAACCTAGCAAGACACAGGGAGTCGCCTACAGCAGCTCGTATAGTGGATTTCTGTCTCCAGTCACCTTCCCGGCTTCTCCTCAGCCCACACGGTGTCATGTAGCTCATATTGTCTTGATGCTCGCCCTTTTCATCTGAATTTAGTGAAGGTGTGAGAACTGAGTGTAAGCATAATGAAAATGAAGAGCAGAGGTGTAAGACGATGTCTGAGATTGTCTGTGTTCATCTGTAGTTTTGTGTGACCGATGTTTGTGTGTGTGTGTGTGTGTGTATGTTTGCACAGATCAACACCGGTGAGGTGGAGGCTCTTCTCTCTCGGCTGCCCTGCACCTTCAGACAGGAGCTGACCGGGGTCGGAGCCAGTCTGGAGAAACGCTGGAGCTTCTGCGGCTTCCAGGGCATCAAGAGCACGTAGCTATCGACGCCTCTGGGTGACATGGAAGAGACGACACTGGGGGTCAGGCACTGGGGGTCATGGAAGAGACGACACTGGGGGTCAGACACTGGGGGTCATGGAAGACACGACACAGGTAGACGAGTCCGCACAGGTACACGGAGGACACTCCAGAAATGTGGAGGAAGCCCACGGCTAACGGAGATGCTGGGCTCCACCTGCAAAGTCATGAGCACAAAATTATCCAGCGCGCATCTCAGATCAGGAGGGGTTGTTCTGTGTGGGTGGCAGAGAGATAAATATTCAGTTTTTTTTGTGATGGCAAATTAATTAGCGGCGTCTCCATGGCGACCAAGAAGTGGATGCATCTCTATGATAGCCACGTCATCTCTCACTCTCTCCTCTTGTTTTTTTGTTTACTCGTGGGAAGTAAAAGTCTCAATCTCAGCGGAGTCACAGGATTGGTCAGATTCTTGTACTCAAGCTTACTGTTGGCTCAGCGCACTGGCAGACGTCTGGACTAAAGGGCTACACAGGAAGGTCGTCAGGGTCCACTTTCAACCTCAAAACTCTCTTGCCTCCTTTTTTTGTCACTTTTTGAGTTTGTACAATCATGTGAAATAAATTATTATATTTCCTTCTACGTTCCGTGTTGTGTTTTTTCAAGTGCACACGAGACAGATGCAACGATCAGGTTGATTTTGTTGTTATTTAGACATCTTTGTATTAAATCACACTACTATGTAGTTCTCAAACGGACAATGAGAGTAATCAACAAGAAGAGTAATCAAGCCCAGGATGGGGCCCTAAAAAGCTGCAATTGTTAAAAAAAACACCTGTTATGATTACATTCTTTTATATAAATAAAAGTAAGAAGCAGCTTGGCTTTCAGACGACATTCACACAGACAGGCTATTTTCTTGTGCAATTTAATTCCAAATTACTAAATGTGAATAGCAACCAACTGTTTTCTTTTGCTGCATTCATGATTGTAGTTGCGGCCGCGTATACCCACAGATGATAATTGCGTCCCCTGCTTCATCGTAGTACAATGTGAAACTGAGCCTCCTTTTGTTTTTCCCTGAAAATGTATTCGAAGCACTCATTACAAACAGTTAATACATGTCTGAAGAACATTCGTGATGACATGGTCGTTGCGTTATGCTGGGAAAACTATTTTGAGCACATCAAAGGCAGTGAATTTTCATTTGAAAATTAGAGCATCAGGTGGTTTGTTGGCTTCAAAAAAAAAGTTTTTTTAAACGGATGAAACAAAATAATGTGAGAAAGTGAAAGTGTTGAACTTTGGGGCCTATCCGCGTCCTTATCCTAGTTTCTTATACTGGACGATATGAATCGGCCTAATTTTTTTCTGTAATATACTGATAAATATACATCCATCATCAGCCAAGCCTGATCTCAAACCATCCTAAAGATGAGCTTCTACTGCCATCTATTGGAGAAATTCCCACGGTCAGTCCCCTCGACTCAAAAAAGTTTGTGTGATATTCGAGAAGGTGCTATTCTGTGACTATCAGTTAAGTATTTAGCTTTGAATATGGAGGAGAATCAGTATAATGAAAACTTTTATTTCAGTTCTTTTAAAGGGGTATATTTCGTATAACAACAGTTTTGATTTAATCCGAACATTATTATGCACAGAACAAATTACCTTGACATGAACACAACACATCTCTTCTCATGTCTCCTCAGAATGAAAACGGACGTTTTTCACATCTGAAACACACATCTTGTGATATCCGACTTCAGTGTTTGGTGTTGATTTAAAAACTATCCACGTGAGGCGACACTTCCTTCTGCATGTTTTAACATTTGAAAAAAATCGTTTTTCACTTCGGTAAATGACGATGGATTTTCTCCGGGGGTAAAACGCAGAAGTCCTCTCATACACATCGCACTTCAACCCCGAGTAGGACGCGGACCAAGCAGCTCTCCGACACAATATTATGCGTTTGAAAGCGCATCAGAAGAAACTCCTTCGTGCCTATATTAAGTGAAATAAAGATGCAGCAATGTTACATATTTAAAAGGAAATCGGCCACACTGATGGTAAATGTGTGATGAGCAATGAGAAAGCGTCTGGGGGTGTAAATGATCGTCCAGTCACCAGCAGAGTGCTCGCGTCCACGTATTGAAGTCCAAATGCATTTAGGTTAGATGGCAACACATCCATTGAGTTCCGAGTCCGTTTCTCTCTCCAACTGGAGAAAGTGAATCCTTTCATAGGGCGTGCGCTATCGTTCTACATGTGCTGGGCGTCCATGATATCCAGGTACTTGGCGTCGATGATTTTGGGAAGCAGGCTGATCCTGAGATAAAACACAGAGAGATAACATACAGTTTCACATGTGTCCTATGGAAATAATACATACATATATAAATCATTTAAATCCAAGCATTAATTAAGACAATTTTTGCATTACAAAACTCCCTCAGTTTTTTTACGGCAAAAGAAAAGTGAGGTCTGTGGTTATTTTCTCAGACTTTAGAAAAGTTCCCTCTAGAGCTCCATAAGACCGTATTCATCTGTTTTTACTAGTAAACTGATCCTCGTGTGTAAAATATGTGGAGTGCCCTTTTAAAAACAGCTCAGCGTGAATCTCAGCCTCATGTCCACTCAATGCAGACGTTCACCGTGATGGTTTCCACGGCCCCGCTTTGCCCCCCCGTTGGCCCGGCTCGTCTCACCTGACAGGGACCAGCAGGATCATCATCAGGGGGAAGACCATCTTCATGTAGGGCAGAGGATACATCCCAAATGCACACAGGATGATCAGCTGGATCATCTGCAGTGCTGTGAAGGAGTGGACCTTCCTCTGAGGCACACGGCGAATGTAGTGAGTGGGAGGGTAGGAGGTCTAGAAGAAGAAGAGCGAGTGCGGTGTGGTTAGAATGCTGTATGAAATATTACATATTTTGCATTTGCTGATATAAAAGTGGATTGGCTAAAAAGCCATTGCCGTTGTAAAGGCAATATGTTTATGTAAATACTCTTGTTGCAGAACAAATTAAGAATATGGTGGTTTTCCATGTTGTATTAAGATATATTTATATATATGTATTGTTGTGACAACCTGTTATATTATAAAACTGTCTAGTTATTTCCCAAACTCAACATGTCTCCTTCAAACAGGAAACATTTAACATAAGTTGGTATGTTGAGTATAACATAGCAACCCATCCTATGAGAACTATAATTTTTATTTTCATGTTTTCTCATTAAAAACCGGAAAATGAGCGGGATACTTTTTATCATCGTGGTATGAAAGCTGAAGTAACTTTTACCCTAAACTTAATACATCTGGATACCAAACTGTTCAAACGTCCACCACCGGGTGCCATTCGGGACCGCCGCCGTGTGACGTTTAATTGATGAACAGGGGAAGCAAACAGATCAACCAATCACAGCGCAGCGTCCTTCCTGCTCACCTGTTCCTTCAACAGCAGGGCCATGCGGTCCACCATCTGGTTCCCATCAAGCGAAGTGGCTGCGATGTAGAGGAAGAGGCCGTAGAGGACGGGCTTTGGGATCCACTGCAGAGGGATGGGCAGCATGAACGCCGACAGGCCGATCAGGATGTTGGCTACGAGCGAGGTCAGACGAGTCTCCTTCACACTGACAATACTGTTTGACACAAAGGCAGAGAAAGGTCGCTTTTAATATACCAATAAACCCTTCTTATCCGACTAGAGGACGTGCACATTCTTAATCAACGGCTTTTTGTAAGCCCTAATCACGCGTTACGGCCTCAGTGGGATTGTCAACATAAGAATGATTTTAACTTTCGGGGCCTTTAAACAGATGAAAGTATCCAGAAACATGTCCTGAATCTAAATGTCTGTTTTTCTATCTTATCCCTTTGATCATCTTGTTACCCTTCTGGAGGTTTTGAGCGAAATGAAAATGACTCAAATATCTTGGGAAAATGGCAATTATAAATTAATTTCCAATCTACATGCAGTATATCAGCAAATATAATGCACGTTAATGTTGCGTTGTTAAAATGTGATCAAATGGTCAGCTTTCATTTTTTTATCTTTCTAAAAGTAAATTACTTCCATTTGTGTTTATAACTTGTTAGTTTGACTGTATTTCTATTTTCTATTGCTGCACATAAACATTCCACCATTACATCAAAAGACGACTCCAATAGAAAATGAAAGAATAAATAACGGACGGAGATATTTAGGCTTTGCACACTAAAATAAATCATCAAATCATTTCATCTATATTCTTTTTGATCAAACAATCTCAAGGTCCACTTAAATATTTTACAATGACTTTTGAAATGATTAATGCGTAATCTATCATAAATGATTCACTAAATAACTATTTAATCTTTTATGTCAGTGTCAGAAAACCTCCAAACTAAAAGGGTTTAGCCAAGCAGTTCTTTTTAAAATTTTTGATTTCTGTCCTTGTTTTAACTTTTCTCACGTCGTGTAGAGGTGTCCGTTCTCTACGTGCTGTTCCACTTTGGCCAGCTGACGGGCGTGAAGGGAGGAATGTGGGAAGGCAGCGTGCATCCATGGCAACCCCAGACAGGACATGAGGATGTTGATGAACCCAGTCAGCATTAAGTCCCAGTGGAACGCCGTGCCTTTTAGCAACCTGACACACACACACACACACACCAGTGTTGAAAGACTGCAGCACGATAATATAATATAACCTTTATACTTGACAGAAGATGGAACACAGCACATGCGATGAGAACACATTTACACGTCATGTTACGGTAATTGAAGCCCTTACTTGTGTTCTGGTACGTGTGTGAGTGAGATGACGATGTTCTGGTCAATGAAGATGAGCAAAGCGAGGAGGAAACCCAGACCAGCCGCGCTCAGCATGTTCATTCCTGACAGCTTATCAAATTGAGGGAACTTGAAGATGGGGCCACCGTGGACACTGAACATAGGAACTAATAGGTACATAAAGATCAGATTTATTAAACATGTAGAGTCTTTTATCAAGGTAAAACAATGACGACATAATAAGTAGAAATGCCTGAAGAGTGAGCTTTACTGCCAGTAAGCTTTGTTTTCTAAGCAAAGTTCAACCCAGTGTCTTTGACCCCCCCCCCCCCCCCCCCCCCCCCCCCCCGTGAAAGCTCTCTGAAGGTGAATATGTTCCTTTTTTCTTTTTTTACTCCTCCAACAGAGGATTTCTGAACAGTGAAAGGTGTTCTGTGCCAAGGTTGCGACCTCAAGCCTCAAGGGTACTCGTCTATCAGTTCTTTCATGTGGGAGATCTGTACTCACGCTGTATGTCAAGGAAAAGGTAGGAGCCAATGAAGGAGCATACCACCACAGAGATCGGCAAAGCACAGTCAGACACCACCTCCCTGATTTTGCCATTCAGATACGGGCTGCGGGGGGAAAGGGAGCAACACGTATTTCAACATCGTGCAACTCTGATGTGATGAATACTACAAGTTTTATTTAGTTACATTTATTTTACAGTAATTACTTGAAAACTAATGCCCAGGAAGTCAGACCTGGAAATACACCCATTTATCTACCTCCATTTTTACACTATAACACCAAAAGCATGAACATCTTTGCATGACTCCTGGGATGTAATTGTCTATCTCTTTTTCAGGTTCTCCCAGCTTTATAATTGTGTGCCAATATATGCAGTGGTGGAGAGGCACTAATCATGTTTACTCAAGTACCATGCATAAATACAGATTTAATAATTGAATGTACTTGGGAGCTGCCATTCATGCCACTTCATATTTAAAGTGGGGAGATCATTTATTTAAAAGGAGACACTTCATGCTTATTTCAGGCTGTTGTATTTTGGTTTTCTACTTGGAGAGCAAGTTATCGCTATTATGGCAGCAAACAACTACAGTATTTGCTACGTAAAAGACACAGTGGAGTAATGTGTGTTATAATCTGAAGCCGGGCTGGCCGCGTGTGCTTTTAGTGCACGTTCGTGCACGTGAGCTCTGCTCTCAGAGAGCAGTTACAGCTGATAGGTAGGCACTGTTATCACCGTTTGCTGTTGTAAATGGTGTGCTTGTAGGCTGCAAAGTAAAGGCGCGTGCCACTTCCTGCCTGCGTATATGTTGTATATCATTGAATTGAAATGGTCCGGTAGGTCAACGTACCTCCTCTTGATGAGGTAGAGGGAGTAACCCAGCCACAAAGTCCCCAACATGAGCAGCAGACAGAGGACCGGCCTTTCTCTTGTTGTCACCACCAGAGACTCGGGCAGGAAGATGGGCACCGTCTCATTACTATGCTCCATCGTCTGGTTCTTCACCTGCTCGAGAAGCTCGTTAAGCTGCTGAAGCACCACTGTGGCGTTTGTGGCCAGAGTGGGCCCGTGGTAGAAGTGATGAAAAACTAGGAAGGGAGAGAAGGAGGGAAAGACCAAAAGGTTTAACTGGGGACACACTTAATGCAGCGTATTGCTCGTAATAACGTTTCCTTTTTCAGTCCTTTTCATTAAAAAGGCAATATTTCTATGTACAATTACACCTGTTGTTAGAGCATAAACGTTTAAAACGGCAAATTCAGTGGAAATATGTGTGTCGATTTCTCCAATGTGCTTCTTCATTTTGGTATTTGTTCAAATTAATTCAGATTTCTTCTCGTGAGGGTATTGCTGCCACTATGCTGTCTGCTCTTTTTCATGTTATAAGTAATAATTTATGTTTTAACAACATACCAACCTGTAATGTTTGAACAAGATCTTTTTATTTTGTGAAACGGGACAGATTTGTGGGCATTAACAAGAAAAAGTGATGTGTTAGGTTAAAGGTCAAATATAATATTATATAAGTTATATTTAAGTGTAACATGAAAGACAAGAAGTTCTTTGCTATAATAAGAAACTGAGCAAATGTGTGTTTTTTTGTCACGGTGGAACAACCTGCTGCCGTACAAACAAGACTCGACATAGAGACACATTTACTTCTTGATACAATTCCCTTCTCATGTGTTTGTTCTGTTTATTTCCAGCCATTCAAGCACAATCAAGCGGTGCATTGTATTCAAGCTCTGCTCAGTTTGATGTAGCTGAATAGAAAACTACAGCCTGAGGCTTAAAGAGGAAAGCTGGGGAAAAAATCCATCAGTTGCTCTTCCATTATTTCCCTGTCTTGTGACAAACCTTCGTGAAAAATATATAAATAGAAGCTGTGTGAGAGACTGCATTATATTTGCATTATGGAGTTGTCTGTTTTTCCACAACAAACTGCTTGATTTCATGCTTGCTTTTCCACCGTGATGGATATGAATATTTGCTGAGCTACATTACCCCTAACAAATGATATGCAGGGTGTTGAGACATTCGCCTTCAGGGTGGAGAGAGAGAGAAGCACTCAAACAGGTTTCATGCAGTCTGACCTCGGCTTGACTTACTTTTGACGGTGCCTTTCACCGCATCCCCGACAAACGCTATAGAGATGAACAATGCGATGACTTCTTCGGTTGAGCTGGGAGATAACAAATGAAAACATTTTTTTTTATTTTTTTTAAAAAGCATGTTGTGATCATTTCTGTTTTAGAAAAATTTTGTTTTTTATAAGACAGTCATAACAGTCCATTCAAGGCCAAATGTTGGGCCAGATAGCGAGAGTGCACATTTGACTAAATCCATAATCATGTCTGAAAACAGGAAGTCATAACAGATCAGTGACCTCACCTCAGTGCATGGCCACACAGCTAGCTACATACATTACAAGTATGGGGCCTTCTGTTTGTGATATGTCACAGTAATAAATGTGGCGTTGTGTATTCACCGTTTGAAGAGTTTCATAAACAGGCTGACGTTGAACAAGCCTCCGAGGATGAGGAACAGACTGTTCCATAAGCCGATGCAGGCGTAGAAAGCGTTGAAGTCCAGATTGTAGTCGTCGCAGATTCCCCTGATGACTGAAAAACACATAAAAGACACGGTTTCATTGCATTATAATTGATAACATTTTCACATTAGCTGTCTCCTGTCTGGTATCCTAGCGACCAACTTGGTTGAAGCTGACGTTCAGCTTCAAGCTTGGGTTACAATGCATGAAATATATACAGTATGGTACGGAGTATTTCTGTTATTTTTTGCAGCTGCTGTGCTCCACAGATGAACTCCCCGGTTTAATCAGTAGGACACGACAATACGCACCGCTTATGAAGATGGCCAGTGGCGCGGTGGTCAGTGGAATGACGAGCGGCGAGCCAGCGAACAAAGAGTAGATCACTCCTCCGATGCTCTGGCCAACGATGGTCTTCTGAACATCTGTCAAAACAACCGTCACTTAGTTTTTATGCTTCCGATTTAACAGCCGACAGTGTTATTATAGGATGTTGACAGGAGTCCGTACCGATCTGTCCTCTCGTGCTCTCGTCGTTCAGCGAGCCGAAGGCGATAGCAGGCAGTAGAATAGCAATGTAGAGGAAGATAGCCGTGGTCGTGTACTTCAGCAGACAGCGGTCCTTCCCAGTCATACCTTGATGGATTATTTGAAGGCTTATTAGAGATATTCAACAGCCAAAATGTGAGGACATCTTCAAAGACCTCTCGTGATTTTGAAGCAAAGGCCATGAGTTTAAATAGATATGTTCCCACCTAGAGAGAGAATACAAGAACATATTCATACCGTCTGTGAAGTCTGAGGGGTAGAGGGGGAGTCTTCGACGGAGGTCGTCGTAAACACCTTTACCGGCCTTAAAGAAATCTTTGCACTGCGAAGAAAAAGACAGGATTTAGTCATTTAGACACGACGGTCAACTATCGAGAACTAATACTTGAGAGATGAAATACGTGATGAATAATAGAACCATTAGTTCAACAATGCACAGTGGTTTATATTGTGAGAAATCATTCTGTCTGTCCAGATATACATTGGAGAAATATAACAGGAAAGTACACTGTATTTAAGTACATATGATGTACTTTTTGTGCCACTTTATACTTTTACCACACTACCACACCAGAGACCGGAACTAGTTTTACACCACTACTTGTATGCGATAGCTATAGTTACTTTACCATAAAACTAAACGATTAATAGATTAACTTAATAATGAATTGACATAATGTAATTTGGAACTATTTTGATTGTTTAGTCATTTTTGTTAAAACTACGTCATGGTTTCAGCTTCACAAATGTGAAAATGTGATTATTTTTTATTTATCAATCAACTGATGTTATATATATATCATTATTATTATTACAGTCTCAGGGGACATTTGAATACATTGAGTACCTTTTACTTTTAATATGTTTACATTGTAAAATGTTCAATGCAAGACATATATATGTTTACAGTGTGATGTTGGTACTTTTACTTTAGTAAAGGATATGAATACTTCCTCCACTATTTTGTTTAACCCCTTCCCTCCCCACAGAGCTACTGGTGGACACGATCGTACGTTGAACATCACCTCTGACTGACGTTTGTGATTGAGAGAAGTTGTTAAAATATTTCATAAACAGAGAAAATTAATTTGGATTAAAACATATATTTTCGTACATTTGCGGGCTGGATAAATGGGTAATACATTTTTAGAGTCTCTTCCAGAGAACATAGGTGTATAAGATTGAAGGTACTGGCACACCTGAGTGTCCATCATTACTTGTTTTTCTATCACGCAACTTTGGATTTGCAGACCACTTGAAAAAGCTGCTTTGGCATAAACAACCTGCATTTAAATGCACATTGAAGCCAATCAGGACATCAGGTGTAGCCTCAACCTGTTTGTTGTTTTTGGTTCTTTTACAACCCAGCTATGTGCTTTCTCTCCAGGCATTATCTGGGTGTTCCCTCTTCTCCGCCCTCCCGCTGAGCCCACACATTTACTCTAAATGTAAACTCTGGACATAATGAAGTTTTTTTTTTTTATCAGTAAAATGGAGCTGCACAAATTCTGCTGCCAGAGCCGTGGCAGACTTGGCACCTTTTTCAGTTGGTTGCCCAGCTGCTTCTCGTTCATCGGGCCTGGCTGATAGTGTGGAAACAGCATAAATCAGATAATCTGGCTCAACTAATTTACTCTTCTATAAAACGCGAGGGAAAGCAGCCTGTAGAGAATATAAATGTTAGGTTTTTTTTACGAGTAACACACATTTCTGGCCTCATCGTTCTAAAGTTATACAACATCCTTTAGCCGTGTTTGTCAAGTGGGGTAATAGATCCCCCCCCCCGTCTGTTTCACATCTCCTGTTTCGCTCCTCTTTCACACCTGAAGTGATTTCCCTCTGCGTGGATCCGAGTCCTCCACTTCCTCCACGACCGACTTCTCAGTGACCACAGAGAGCCGCTGTCGCTGGTTGACCAGCTCCTGCTTAAACTCCTCCTGGGTTTTGGCCTCCAGAAGCTTCTGCCTGAAGGAAATGTCCGAGAACATCGTGGCAAATGTTCTTCCGAGCTCAACGGCCGTCTTGGTGCTTTTCTGAAAAGGGTGACAAGAAAGTTACTTTTTTTTTCTTTTTTTTGTGACCCGTAACAACAACTTCAACACACCTTTTTGGAGTTTCATAATCCCAGAGACGGAGTATCTTCTAACATTTGGTGCTATTTGCTTAGTGTGACCTGATAAATGAGAATACATTTGACATAAGGTCAGCCGCCAGATTCAAATGTCAAACCAAATCGATGTGGCTTCTCTGAATGCGCCTGATTAGGGTTGAAAATAACAATGAAGTATCCGTTTTCCATGAATATATTATCAACGCGGTTGCAGTAAGCCACCAGATTGCTCAGAAAGAAAGAGTTTGGAAGAGAGGAAGTGAGAACGGGCCCTTACCGTTCGAGGAGGGGCCAGGATGAGGATGACGTATCGGGCCTCGCAGCAGTTGACCCCCCAGTTCTGTGGCCTCTCCAGGCGGGCGATGCAGACATGACGTCTCTGCAGGTTCCTCACATTGGAGCTGAATTGATAGGGAAATTATACATTTAGGGTCAGTGGTGTCGAAATGATTGATTGTGCAGAATTCTGTAGTGGCAGGTGTAAACTAGAGCACCACTATTGAAAACGTTTCCAATGAAAAGATTCTGCTGTTGTGTTGTTGTCCTCAGCAACCACCCACAACACTCACTGAGGCTGGAGCAGTCGGTCACGATAGCACCCTTTCACGTAAATATTATTGCAGAGGAACTCACAGAATACAAAGCCAGGACTGCTGGTAATGAACGCCAGTGGAAGTCGCGGTCACGCCCTGAATGGTCTCTGACAGGAGGTGAACTGTGGGAGCACGAGAACATTTCCATGAGCGGACAACAAAGGCTTTAACGTTGACGTGTCAAGCATCCTCTGAGGCAAACCCTTCATCTTAAGTTGCCTCCAATATGTTTTTCCCCCACCGGTAAACTCTTTTCCTCCCGCGTCCGTGAACAACGAGTTCATGACCTCGTCCGCATCGCAGCTCCCGTCGCTGTCCTCCACCTGAGTCAGCATTCGCCTCAGGACCTCATCCAGAGTGGCAGCTCGCTCATCCAAAAGGATGCTCGCCTGGGCCAGGAAGCTGTCCAGGTCTCTGTGGGCGCGCACTTCCTCCTGGAAGTTCATTGGCTTCACATACTGGTGTGAGCCGAGGACAAGGGGAATTTGATTGATGATATTGCAATGTCATAGTGCAGATAGGTGAAAGGTTCATTTTCAGATTTTTGCTGACGTCGCAAAAATAGCAAGTAAATACACACATTCCCTCCCAGCTCAGTGCTTTAACTTAGTTCTCAGTGAGTTTAAAAATATTTAGCGTGAGCCGATTTTAGCTTTAAAATGGGACAGTTTGAAGAGAAAATCTTACTTTTCTTGTTGTGTTCAAAAGCCCAAACCCAGGACATTCAGCATCTGGAAACAAAAGCAAAACTCATAGTTGTACACTTTCTCAGCCTTCAACTCCAAACATTTTCTCTTATCCCCCCCACCCCCATCCCCGCACTGCGAATGGTTCTTTGATATTTATATTTCCTAGAAATTATCCTCATTCAAACCTGAAACGCCGGTCTGGATCTGTTTGTCATAGTTGTGTTCCCTGTGAGCGGCGGGTGAATCTTGCCCACAATCCTCCTGTTCCCCGTCCTGCAGCTCTGTTGGATAAAACAGAAGTGGTCACAGTCGAGTTCAGCCAGGTCTTAGTTTACAGAACTGTAATTGTAACTGAGCTTGTTGCAGTGCTGCGGTGTTACACTTTTGTAATAACAAAGTGAATTTCATAGATGAACCGAAACAGTGAGATAAAAGTGTTCTTTGAAACCGGGTCAAGACGCAACACCGGCCCCATTAACAACGTCTCCACTCGGGGACAATTTATGTTTCCCTTCCTCCCCTCCGCCATCTGTTGACAAGCACATAGCAAGAGGGAGAGAGAGACCCAATAAAAGAAAGAAAGAAAACTTAAACCAGAAAATGCAGCAATATAACAAATGCAGCCCCTCGTAAATTCCTTAATTGTATAGAAGATAAATATGGCATCTCGAACGCAAGCTTTTATGAGGGGAGAAAGAAACAGCCAGACCGAATTATAGAATTAACCCTAACCCTTCATGAGCAGAGCTTTGAAATATGGTTCCTCCCACTTCCATCATCGACTCAAGAGATCATCAGCCTCGTTATTTACCCATTAATTAACCCCGCCAGCGGCTGTGCTCATCAGCTTGTGAAATGGGTCAACGGTGAGCAGTATTGCATTAGCATAAATAGCTGTTGCAATAAATTTACATGTGAAAAAAGTCTCATACCCTGAATGAAAATAAACTGAATCACTTTCTCTGTGCTTGCAAAGCAAATCATATTGTGAACATAAAAGAACAGGACACATGCTGAGACGAGCACTCAAAGTGCATAATAACATGTATTAACGCTGCTACTCACCCATCTCTTGGAAAACATATCCATTCTTGGATCCCCGGTTGGATGGAGCCTCTGTAGGAGAGAAGACAAATATTAACTTCATACGTCATTTTATATTACAATGTTTCATTATTGTTTGTATTGATTTATTATCCCCTTGTCTTATCAAACAGTTTAACACATCAAGTTGATTTGGTGCACAACACATTCATTCATTTGAAGTCGTGTTTTCAGCAACCTGATGACTTTAAGTTGAATTTTCACTCTCTTTTGGCTCTGTTTTGGTCTCCACCAGCTCAACATCGGACTCTTTAGCTGCTAAATGCTCCACTATGGTGTCGAGTGGGTCATATTATATTTCTCTGTCGAGTCTTTTCCACTTAAAATAACAATCTGAGGCGGTCAGTGGCAAAAACAAGCTTGTTTTCGTTCAGGCACACTGACGACGAGGACTTATTAATAGGATTACATTGCAGCCTGTTTAGTGACTGCTGTCTGCAGCGCTCTCCCTCACTACTGGACCAATTTCCAAGCTACCCTTTTAATATTAAAATATTGATTATTGCCGCTTTAATTCTAAGATTTGATGCAGAATCTAAATCTTTTTTTTCCACCCATGTCGTCTTAAACAATGTGACACCATTGAGGACACGTTTCTGCCTCTGGCAATGTGAAGAAGTCTTTAACAGCATTTAAACCATAATAGATGACTATTTAAACATAATTTTTATGACTAATAGAAAATCATAAAATATTAAGATCATTTATTTTGTGTGTCTAGTCAAAGGTTTCGGTGGACTGCAGGGAACATGGACTCACAACACTACATTTTATTTATATATATATATGTATATATATATGTATATATATATATATATATATATATATATATATATATATATATATATATATATATATATATATCCCCATCTATTGTTATTTTATGAGTCAAGAGCCACCACTAAAAAAAATGGCAGAAAATGAGGGGAAAGAGAGACGGGGGAACGCAATGCAACAAAAATCTTAACCCGACTCAAAACAGGAACATTGAGGGTTCACGATCAGCACCTTAATACCATAACATAACACCATAACATCTTCAATATTATAGCATCGTCGTTGCGGACCAATTATTTTTTCAGACACAAACTGACCAACACATGGTGATAAAACTGTGAAACTGGGCTCCTGGTTGACTTGACCCCGTTGTGCAACAGCTCTCACTTCACAAGTGACAAAAACAATCTGCAAAAACAAGCCTTTTCTTCCGCTGCTCCCATCACACACACACACTGACATTTTAAATATCTGATCTTGTTGAATCATTATTGCCAGCGTGACGCACACTCGGACCTTTACATAGCGAGACACACTATTCACATTAAATTTACGGAGCTAGAAAGTGGAAGTCAGTCAGAGGACAGTGAAAAACAGCGCGCGCTGAGAAACTTAACGACGACCGCTTCGTTATCGGTTACAACACAAAATCTGACGCCAGCTGTGTCTGATGTTTGTATTAAGCGGTCATGTTTCTGTGAGACGCTGCCGTAGATGTACGGAGATGAGCTTTCCCATTGCCCGGGGCAGTGATTGGGCTCCAGGGGAGTCCCGAGGATTGGCTCTATCTCAAAGCAGATTAGACAGAACATTCCCAGGCCTCCTCCACTTCACAGGAGTCTGCAGACCACAGGGGGCCACAGGGGGGCCTTGCAGCTCCTGCAACCAGCTGTTTGTACCAAAGGATGATTTAGTCTGCCCGGTTGAGACCTTTACAGGCTCGTCTCGTAAAGATAAAAGGTCAAGTTTATTGGTAACACTCTCCACTATATCGTATCAGCATGATCAAGAGTGCAGACTACTGACTTCCACTCAACAGTAATAAGCACTTTCTCGTCAACTCCAACAGGAACATTTCGTGTGAAGACATGAGCGAAAGGTGTGCTGCAAAACCAAGTGACAAAACCTGTCTGCCATTGTTCAGTCGGTACAGACTGCTGCTTTAAGGTTGCGTGTTCCTGCAGGCCTGTGTGACGACAGTCTGCGGGTTTCCTGTTGGGGGGGAACGCCGACTTCCTCGTGCTTAGTGTGCAGTCCGGTGACAGAAGTGTAAGTCAAGCCGTTGACATTGACAGTGCTTCTTAAAATAGTCTTCTGATCCTGTTTGTCAACATATTTTGATCAATATAAAACAATATTTTTCTAAGTTCTAATCCTTACTTATACTGTTTGTTAACTTTTTCAATGTACAGATCTGGCCTTTTTTATGTAAAACATGCCAACATTTCTGATAACTCATTTTTAACTATACAGCAATTGATCGTGATTTGGGGTGACTAGCTGAGCCCACCCATCGTATAACACATCTGTTCTCGGGTCGTAGTAGCTAGCAGAGCGATATAATGGATCAGAGGCTCTGGATGACTTACACAATATTATCATAATATCAATATTACATTTTTTTAAATATATATATATATGACAATGTATTAACTTATCCCTCATATTCTTGTTCTTACAATGCAGATTAATTGCTTTATTTAAATGTGTCAGAAACACACAACATCATCAAGATAAAGACGTCGTGACTGCCGTTTCACCTTCATGTAAAATACGGAATGTTTATTTATTCATCGTCCCGTAATTTTAATATACACAAAAATGAACGTATTCATGATTTTCTTTTTTTCCAACCACTAATTGGTCCATGCTTTTTTTTTTACCCCTCAGAACCTTTAAATCTAAAATTGTGTGGTACCTTCTTCCTCTGACAACCCAAACCACCACTTCATACCAGTGATTACCAGTCTGTAATTTCCCATATCTCACTGGACAAACGAGGCTGCCTTAGGTATCTTGCTATCTAGACAATGACCTTGAGGAATGGAAAACAGGAGAATCCTTGTTGGGTCTGTGAAACCAGAGCGGCCAAACTGAGAACTCAGTGCTGAACTGCACAAGGTCAAACCATCAAGGCAGATGGGACTCGGTGTTCGTAAGTGTGCAGGCTCGTTGGCACTTTGACTTCTTTTTATATGAAGGTCTGCTTGTCAATTTTGTGCTCGGTAGTAAAACATAATTTGAGCATGGTTGGTGCGGTGTGTACTCTGTAGGGCACAATGTACACATTCATATTGAAATAAAGCAAACAACCGGAAGGAGGAACTACAGCTCATTCCACTTCAACACCTCAGAGGCCGACTTGATGTTTGGTTTACCAGCACGGTGGACCAACACTGACCATAGCCTGACAGGTTGTACTTCACTAACTAAAGTGCACACCTGAAGGGGATCGTTTCTCACTTTGACATCAAAGAAGTCGGTGAGACGTTTGGCATTAATCCATTAAAGTGTTTTCAGTTGAAAAGTTAAACGTGGACGATGTAAATCCTGCGAGACGGTTGTAAGTCTGAAGATAATAGGAGCAAAGGATGGTGATGCTGTAGGTTTGATACGATGTATTAAGTACTCCCAATTGTATCACATTATCATCAACTTTAACCAGAGAATGTCTTCAATAAAGTGTGGGAAGGCCAGATTAGAATATTAAAGACATTTTTCTGCAAGATAATCTTCTTAATCCTTGACCTGAGAAAGTACAAGAAACTACAAGTAGGACTTTTTAACCCTTTGAGGGCACTGACCAGAAAATACCCGTTTACTTGTTGTAGAGCTGCTACTAAACTACTTGTCGTTATTGAATAATCGGCCAATTATCTTCTCAATTCATTGATTAATAGAATTGTGAAAAAATTCTTCCGGGGCTACTTCTGGTTTTGTCCGAGCAACTTTAATAACACATTCAGTTCTCACATAAGGCAAAGAAAAGCAGCAAATCCTCACATTGGTGAAGCTGGTTCCATTCATGTTTACCATCGAATACTGGTTATGGAGTGAGAGTGGATTATATGACACTGTAGCAGCATCAAATAGACTTTCCAACATCATAACAGACATTTGTAACCAAATAAGTAAGAAGTACACTTCTGGATCGATTCCCTTCGCTGGCGTAGTGCTGGAGGAGTGTTGAAACAGCAGGTCTGCTGGAAAAACCCTTCTATGACAGACAAATGTGCCATTTATTGCCATACTGTAAATATTGACCCATATATTTTTGACTTTCCTGGCTGTAAAAGCAACTTTATCATATCACCTGGTTGTAATAGCAATATTATAAATACATTGGGAATTGATATAGCACCCAAAGAAGCAGGCAAATAGAGGATAATAGAAGAGTTATGAAATGATTATCTATGTAAAGATGAAAGCCCACACTACATATGACATACACAGCTTCATATGCTGCTTTCTAGAATCTGTAAGAGCACACACACACACACACACACACATACTCACACACACACACATACTCACACACTATGGAGAGGGTTTCTCCACGTGTTTGACACAGTTGGCTCAGGTTGCACCATGAAAGACCTTCTCACCCTGCTCCACCCCTTTAAAACTTACCAGATGGCACAAAATGGAGGACCTTTTTGGCTTCCATGTTCTCCAGGTTTTTAAAGGTTGAGATGCTTTCCAAAAGGTCAAGCCATCATCCTTCTCTCTGCTCCCAAACACCCTGAACTCCCCCGTGATCCCCTCTCAATACCTTTCATTAACACACACACACTCTCTCACTCACACATGCCTCCCCTCCAGCGGCACATGGGGTTGAGGGAGGAAGTAGGAGGGAAGGAAGGCAGAGCAGGGAGGGTGAGAGGCGTGTTCTTTTTCTGCTGGGTCCTTGTGCGTATGAACTGGATCTTAATACACAAGTAGGCCTAGGTGTTGTGCTCTGGCTCGTATTATTCTGATTTCACTGTGTACACACTCTTTATTTCAGTGCTTTTGTGTTTCAAGCTTCTATTGAAACGCAACACATTCTGCTTAATGACCGAACAATTGTCCTGTTTATGAACATATGTCAGTTCAAAGTTAGTTGGATCATTTTAAATGACTTTTTCTTGTTCATTTTGTTCAGTCTTATTTGGGGCCTTGATGTTTGGATTAGTTAGGGGGTCCTATGAGGGCGGGTTGGATACAAATATGTGTAATAAAAATAAAATAAAATAAATTTAAAGGGTGACAATGAGGGAGAAAAGGGAGGAAATTGCTGTGTGGTGTGTTATGTTTTAACTCTCTTTAAATATATATTGTGGGGGGAAAAAGCCAGCCAGCAAACTTTAAAGAAGTGACTTTTGATATCATTTAAAATAAAGCCATATGCAGAGTTTTTATAACACTGTTTTATTATTACTTTTAGATGAAATGTTTCTGTTTGTTGAAATTGTTACTTTCAGCAAATTCACCTCTGTTCCCTGTGGACACCAGGGTTGGAAACATTCAGATTTTACACACAGTGCTGTTTCAATGTGGAATTGTCCATTCTAAACGGTCAAAATAATGTTTACATGAAGAGTGTCTTACCCGGATGTAGTGTATCATGTGTGTCCTTTGGGCCTAATAAACTTGTTGAATATGTTTAATACCTAGCGAAACATTACCAGAGCGGATTTCGATTTCGATTTGTTTACATTAGCTTGCAGTGTTCTTCTGTCTCGCCTATGTTAGCACGTTGCTGCCTTTCATGGAAGGCTACTGCCACCTACCGCCAAGCAGCGGAATTGCACGAGGCCGCCTGAAGAACTCTGTAGTGAGTTGTGTGTGCGTGTTGTCCATGGTTCATTAAGTGAGTAGTCAATATAGATATCTAACATTATTCAACTTACCATAATATGTAGCAGTCCTACAGAGTCATTCCTTCATCAACTGTTACTTCCTGATTTGTTCTTCATTCATTAATTTAATTCTACTCAGGAAACTTTGCAGTTAAGTGTTTCCATCATAATATTTGTATTCATTTATTACGTCCAGATGGAAGGATACATAGCCAGACAGTTGGTACGCACATTGTAATGTATCGTGTGAATAAAAATGATTCATGACATACTGAAAACATAATTATATATCATTTGTTCTATTTTTCCTCTGTAGCAGGAGTGACCAGCAGCAGACTGAATGGCTGTGCAGAAAATTCTCATTCGAGGTGATTTGACTGAATAAAGCTGAACTGACAATTTGGGGGATCAATTTAGTTGCAAGGGTTAAATGTAAATACAAGCAGCAAAACAGAGAAAAAAGAAATGACCTCTGCCAGAGTAAATGTCCTAATCATTTTGCATTCAAAACCTACAATCCTTGTATAAGCTGGTGATATAATTACTCACATTATAGATGCTTGTTATTTTTTTTAGAAAATACAAACTTTGTAAAACTGTACATGGTCTTTTTAACTGACTTCATGGGCAGAATGAAAGGATAAACCACGTCACCAAATATTATACATTTTATAAATTAAAATGGTTGATTATAGGGTTGAGACAATTGGGACACTGGGTTAGCAGGCAGGACTTTAACCTTCACTGCCATGAGATGGCAGCACAGGCTGTTGTTCAAAACCTGCATGGCAAAAGCAATCCGACTCAGTTAAGGAATTAATGAGAAACTGTGTTTTTCATGTTGCATACTCACTGTGAAGGTCACATAGCTCAGAGTCTAGATTGGATAAAAAGGGCTTTTCTTGGTGAAAGAGGTCAGTGAGTGTTCACCTTAGAAGTTGTGCTTTTATCTACAGATTGGATGATTGCAAATGTTTTAGAGCAGACGCAGAACAAAAGTCTTGTTGAGTTATTTAAAAAAAAAAATTGTTGTGTTATGTAATTATTTTATGTGATGCTTTTCCTAAAGGTAACTTTGTGCTTTAGTTGCCTAAACCTAAGCAAATGTTTGTATAGAGTTTACAACATTTCCCACATGTATACTGCGATCGTAACCAGAGTGATAGAAAGTGACGCCAAGGGGTCGAACAAGTCGCTTATTTAGTTTAAAAAGCCACTTCTTGTTCTCATGTCCTGATCCAAAACACACACCAGAACAGAACCTTTATATTATGTGTACTTTCTTCTACCTACCCATAAATATTTAAACAATTCCGATCAAAACATCAGATTACGGAATTTATTCACCAAATATAATCAGAATACACTGCACATTCAGTGTGTATTGTGGACTTTCATCGCTGGCGTAGCAATAAGTCAAACCAACAGTGATCATAGCCTCACGAACAAAGAGGCCATGAAAGCAAAAGACATGCTGCATTAATAAAATAATGTTCTGTTGCCAAAGGGTTCATTTCAGGTGCACAATGAGTTTGAGTCAGTGAAACATTAATCAAACTCATGTAGGAGCACGTGAGGGCCACAACAGAGGGAAGCACGCGCATAAGAAAAGCTGAGGAGCTCAAAACATAAAACACACGCGTAACATTCACACGGTTGGTTATAACAAAGAAAGCAACCAAACATAATGCCCGAATGAATATTCAATTAAAAATGTGCAGAAAGGCTCGAAAGTGGTTGATGATTAAGACATGGGTGCCATATCAGAGCTACCGAAATATAATCTGTTGATTTTACTGACTGAGAGCTATAAATGTGTAACCGAGTGCACAGCAAAGGCTCCAGTGATCATTTTTGCAGTCAAACATTAAATATGTGCACGTGGGTGGAACGCCTTTGAGTGAGATTATGATTCAAACTGAAGAGCCATGAACTTTTAACTCCGTCATCTCTCAAAAATGTTTATGTTCCTTCTTATTCTCAATCAGTCACTGGAAATGTTGGTACGATCCATCCGTTGGACATGACTCACTCCTGCATGTATTTATCTGGCACCAAATAAGCGTTTCTCAACTTCAAGCGTGTGCCTAAAAACTTCCGTAAACTCCATAGAGGTGATGCGACGAGTAGACTTTAAGTCCAACGTAAACACAGTTTCTGTTCGCCTCATATCAAATTCAAATTGATCTGCTGCTCTTTGCATTCACACGGTGACCTTCATCCTTAAAGGTCATCACATCTACTATTGACTGTGTTCACTGTATATCATTCCAAGCAAGCATAATGAAAAATGCAATACACATTCTAGATGACACGGCCATTATGTTTCCTATTTCACAACAACGTGTATCACGTTTTCTTTAACAGTACGACTATTTTGCTCCAATAAAATGTATTACTAATAATGAATACATTTATAAAAAAGTATATACTTATATGAAGTGAAAACGAGCCAAGCTTGTACTCGGGTGGTACAACCCTCCCATAAGCACACGGCAAATAAAAAACACGACGGATCATTCACGTATATTATTATGACCCTTACCTTCATAAAATTGATTCTCAGTGACTCCCGGCATCTCCTCTGCCCCCTTTTTGATCTTCATCTACCCGGGTTTCTAGCAGTGCAGCCAAAAGTCTGTGATATTTTAAAAACACAGCAGTGAAAACTCGACACAGGGCTGAGACTGCAGAATGTGATTCCCGTGTGAGAGTTGCAGCACGAGTGGCCTTGCAGGCAGGCCCTCAGGTGAATGGGGATGGGTCACGATGAATGAATAACACCTTAATGGCCTCCCTGCCAATCACAGTGAAGCTGACTTTAAGTGCAAAAGGTAATGCAGAAAATGAAGGTGGCCTTTAGGGGAAGAGGAGACAAAGAGTAAGACCAGGAGATAGGGGGAGGAAGGTGTGAGGAAACTACTTCTACCTCTGCTGGGATTCTTTGATATTTTAATGCTACTCTACCGTGAGACATCTACCACTTTATTGTTATGCTAAAACATGAATGCATCCACAGTGTTCACCGGTATGATTCATTGCAATATTCATGCTATTCAAAGGGCTCAATCCAAGGAGCTCTACATAAGCAGAATCTAGCTCCACTTAAAGGCCGGGTCGGTAATCTTGAGTAACTAGCAGGAGTACGTTAGACTGTAAACATAAAAATCATCCAACCCGTTAAACCCAGCCCAGTGTTGCCAACTCCTTTCACATTAAAGGAGTTAGCAGCACTAGCAACAGTTGCCAAGTCGGCTCCTCTGACAGCGTGTCCCTTCAGGCCTCTTTCAGAAGCCTTCTCCCCCAAAATGATCATTATGAATGTTAACAACAGGCATGGCTATTGTTGGTACTTACAGCTGTTAAGCTACCAGGAGGAGGAGAATCATTACATCCAAGGCTGAATGAAAATGAAATGATTGGACAAGCTTCTTACAGTCCTGCAACAGCCACATATATCAGCATTTTTTCTGGGGACAGAGCATTTAATTAATTGATTACTCATATTTATCAGGAAGATTAACAACTCTGCCTTTATGCAACTATTATACTGTCCACGGCCACTGAATTGTGGTTTTGCACATGAAGAGCATACTCGCATACAGAAAATACTGTGTTGCCACATGTTACACAAGCAGTTCTTGTGAGGGGAGAATAATATGTTATGCTTGCAAAGAAGTAGTTTCTGTGATATTGTCTGAAGGCCACACTAAAAGACAGGGTTAAAAGGTGGCTCTCATAGAGGGAAGAGACACAATAATCTATTGGGACCACACTCACATTTTCAGATAGTTCCTGTTTGGTTTGTTTGGTTTTGTGCAAGAGAGGAAAATAGAAAAGAGATCTTAAGAGAGACCTTCAAAACATGTCAAGTTGATCATCTCCGCATTGCCTGTCGGTTTATAACTTATAACTTTATGAAAGTAACAGAAATTGAGAGACACATCACCCCTGCAATGTGTGTGTGTGTGTGTGTGTGTGTGTGTTATTGATGAATAATAGATCCCTTCCTTTCTTCCTTTTTCTTCCTTATAAATATGTTTGTAAGATAGGATTTAATGAGCTCAACTTTAACATCCCTTTTCTATACAGAGGTAACATTGTGTATAATATATGTATAATAAAGCAGCAGTCGATGAGATACATCACGTCACACAGATGTTACTTCACGGGACTTAACAGCAATCATCTACCTTCACGTGTAATCTGTCACTTATTATGTCAGCTTCCGCAGACAAACATCACTTTCATCAGAGTGAATCTATTCCCATTGCACAATATCTCTTTTCCACTCAACTGAATCCTCTTGCTGCCAAAGGGGTGCGCGCAAGAACTTTTTTAGATGTTTCAATTATCAGCTTTTTTATTATTATTATACCCTAATCATTTTTCCTTCTCGCACACAAGTTTTCCAACTGAGTTACTTAAAGTAAAAAATCTATTAATTGATTGTTTAAACCTATTAATAATACAGGAGGCATTAACACAAACCCCACCATACATACAGCAGATGTTCGGCACATAAGCTGATGTGTAGAAGGCATCGAGCTGAGCACTTGATTGGTAACCTTATGATGAGGGAAAAGGTTGATTCTTTCACCTTAACCATTGATGGATAGGCAAGGAGGAATACATTTGGTCCACAAGGCAAATGCTGTGGTGCTTGAAATTGTCATGAAAAAGTAAAACGAAGAAGATGTGCTCATTTCAGCATGCTGACATGCTGACAATGACAACGCCAACATGCTGTTAAGAATGTATAATAATTAATTAGTAATTAGTAATAATTATCTTAGTTTCATGCTAACATTTGCTAATTAGCACTGAACCCAAAGTACAGCTGAGGATGATGGGAATATCATTAGTGGCAGATATTTGGTCATATACAAAACATATTGGACACATTCAAGTTGTTAACCTGATGAAGGCACTAAATGAAATATTAAGGGATCACCAAAGTTATTACAATTCATCCTGATGGCCACATGAATGTCTGTACCAAATTTGAAAGCAATCCATCTGACGCTTGTCGAGTCATTTCACTTAAAACACAAAAACAAATGTGTGCCTCGTGCTGGTGTGAGAAGAAAAATCAGGGGATTACCAAAGTAAGATTCATCCTCCAGACGTTGTGGATATCTGAACCAAACTTCAAGGCAAAAGCTGTTGAGATATTTCTGTCTGGAGCAAAATGTCAGACCGACCAACTGATATCTGCAGCCATAGAGCTAGTGTGGATAAATAAAAGCAAGGGGGGAATAAAATGATACTAATTATGCATGATTACTATATACGTACATGCAGTTAGTTACACATGCATGATGACAACAGTCACTTGTACATCTAATTAAGAGAAAACCGTCTGAAAACAATGCCTACACATTGCAATGCTAATAATCTGAGAAATTCATGAGTAAATCCCCACTTCTCAGAAAAAAAGCTTCTTGTTAATAACTTCAATTCCGTTTGCTACTTCATTATACTAGTAAAACAAATTAGGAAGGAATATCCCTAACAGAAGGAAGTAGCATACCATGACAATACATTTTATTTTATAAGTTTAAGAATTTAATATCTTATCATATCTTGAAATGGCTGTTTTAACACTAAGAAAGACCGTTTTGTTCTATTGTGCTTTCTTCCGCAGCCTCATAAAATAGGTTCTGGGCATTCTCATTCCTCAACATTCATTTCAAACTTTCAATCTCTACCCTGCTGGATATTTAAAGAGCAATGATATATGTGCAGCGATCTAACCAGACAACCACATCGGATGAGATATTCAATGGGAGAGCTATTAATTTAATCTCTCTGTGGTAATTGAAATGACCTGTCATCATACGGTTCGGCCTGTAACATGATAACTAGACTCCTCGTTATGTAATTAATTAGCAGTGGACTCATTCAAATCTTAGTTTAGGATTATGTGATTATATTTTTCAGAATCACACTGGTATTGTTACAGACAGTACCGAGCAACCTCTATGTTTATTTCTAGACGAGGCCCAAAATACCAAACAACAAATCCTCCCACATGGGATTCTGCAGGATTGTATCGGTACCTTCTATCTGTATTTTGGGGAGATGGTAGAGTAGATTTTGGCAGCAAAGCAAACTCTAAATGTAAGAATATATTTGAAAATGTTGACAAGCTTCCAACATAGTAAACAAGGTCCCTAACAATTGTAAATCTGTATCTGTGTGCTTCACTTGGACTACACTCCAGGATCGTGATAGTTACTGTGGTGCTCGGTAGGAGGGGTTGGACTTCCAACTGTGCGGGAAACTGCATCATTTTGTTAAAATTGCTCAGTCAGGTTCTAATAAATCCAGAGGGAAAAAACTTGTCCTCACTGGCAGCAAGTCAGAAGAAACATGACCCCCGGTGACCCCTACAGCCAGTGATGGAGGCGGGGAAGTGTAGGGAAGCTGCAACGCATCCATCAGACTTCCACACAATTGACAGTGGCGTTAAAATACATCAGATTTAACCTAGTTACTGCTGTTTCATATATATATATATATATAAACACGCTTTTAGGCCATGCGTGACAGTTAGAATGAGAATCACACCACATGACATGTCAGCTGGGGTCCAAGCTTATGTGCAGATGTGTTTTGATAGCAGGTTTCAGTCTGCGGAGACACTAAAATAGCAATGTTGTGGGGAGAAAAACAAAGAGGACAGGCAGTCGTGAGCAGACCCAACCCACTCAGGTGCTGAGCTGTTACTAGGAAGTAGAGCCTAGAAAGGATCTCATGCCGGCTTCATATCTGTGAAATCTGATATTAAATGATGCAACGCTCAAATGATGGCTCAACAGGCCAGGCATCAGCTTTTGGTTGCCGAATCTGAAAATACAATTGCCTTTTTCAATCATCTCATATTTTGAGTCATTATGATTCTATTCAGTTATACGTATAAATACACCTAATAATGAAGATGTGACCGAACGGAATAAAAGCGTCTCGGGCCCGTGACCAAACAAATTGTTGGGCCCCTAATGGATTGGTTGACTAAATGATAATTTAATGAACCGATCATTATTTCTCCCCAAATAAATACACAAAAGAGTTTACCAGAGATGGGCTCACAAGGTTCTTGGAAATAAATAATTCAGCATTGAATAAGTATAAAGAACAACTGATCGACTACGGAACTCTGAGTCGACTTCTCCTCGTTTTGCTTTGCTTTGCGAGTGTTGGTGGTTATATTTAGATCGATGGTTTCTGATCGGGATGCCGACCCACTTGAGCTGTGAAAACGATGTGCTTATGATCCTCCGATCAGTTGGAGGAAACATTTCAGTACGTTGCTTTTACGTAATTATGACCAAGAATAGTAGAGCACATAATCATAATCAGCAGGGGCTTGAAATGTGTGGCCTCAGCTTTTATATTTAAAGCCCAAATACATTATGTGCGCCATTTGATTGGCTGTAGCCGGAGGCTCTCTGATATGGAAGCGTGTTATGAAGAGGTCACTGGTGCTTTGCAGTTAATGAGCAACAATTAGGTAATCAGTGACCCTGGATTCAGTTGACCCTGCCGGAGATGTTCCCCCTCTGTCTCCAGCAGTCTAGTTTGAACAGGATAATAGACCACAGCTAACCGTGAATTGTTAGCTTCATAAAAATGGGGACATAATGACACAGATAGGTGACATATTTTCTGGTTGAGCGGGCCTGAGGCAGCGAGGCAGCGAGGCAGCGAGGCGGCACTAATAAGGGAACGGAGGGAACTTGGATGGAGGTAGTTTCGCTGTGCGGCTGCCAGCTTCGTAACATGGGAGTCTTTTGTCTATAACACACAAAGGACAATATATATCAGCTTGTCTCTTTTATGAATAGCTTTATATTGAGGCCTTGATTTCCTGTCAGAATTATCTTGCAGTGAAAGACCCAGCGTCTAAGGGCAATAAAAATACTGAATCATGTAAAAGAAAGTCAATGAATTTAACTGAATCAAGTGGTATTAATTGTTATTCAATTACATCCCTAATTGTCTAGTCTTTAAAACATCAGAAATGAGTGAGACATGTATGTATTTCCTTCACTGGTCATTCCATACTTGCCAAACATAACAACACAAGAATGCCTCTAAAATGTGTCCTGTGTATTCCCTTTGCCGACTCTTTACATATTTTCAGCATGAAAAGGAGCTTTCTTCTTCCTCAGATCTTCATTACCTTCTGTTTTGCAGAATGCATAAGTACGTAATATAGTAACATAATACATTACATTTACATTTGCCATTTTCTAATGGCATTGCTCTTTTGTTTTGTATGCAACTTGACATTTCTGTAATTATGTTTGAGCACCTGTGTGTAGACTCGGTATGCGTCCCACAGGGTTGCCATGACAGCCTCAGTGTTTGCAGGTTGCTTTAAAAGCTCTGCATATATTAGACTGGTCAAAACTCTCAGTACACTCAGCAATAGTTTGATTTCAGTGTCAGAGCCACTGATGTGTCTGCATTGTCAACAGCAATTGTAATCAAATGTGAGCAGGTCTTTGTTTTGAACACAAAGTGCTGTTTTACTCATCCAGGGCATTAGGAGGCAGTATAACCCCAGTTCAGTCTCAGAAGAGCGACACACAGTACACTTACAAACCTCTTTTCTGTCCTTTTTCTTCCCTTTTTCTGGTGGCAAAATAAGTGCTAATGAGACTGTTGCCTTCCCATTGATTAACCGTTGTGGCAAGCAGTGGGAGTGAATGTTATAAAGACTGGCACATAAAGTCTAGTATGTGGGGTTGATTGTGTCAGGTCCTCTCCTGGTTGCCATGTTTTGTGTTTTGATTGCTAGTGGCTCTTTTCACACTTTTCACTCTGCTTGACCCGTAGTCATTTGCAAAAGAGACCAATGAGTCTCTGGAAAGAAACAAGTTATTTTTCTTTATCGTGATAGTAAACTGAACATTAGACTTTGACTGTAAAATATGTAACGAATGAAAGAAATCATTAGTTGCAACCCCTCATACTGAACAATGACATGAACAGCATCTCCAAAAACGTTGCACATGAAAGCCTGAGATGATATTCACTCCTTGTGTTGTTTCAGGCCAAGATAAAGAATGCAAAGGTGGTTTTATTAAGGCTGACTGGATAAGGTGATATGCCACCAAAGGGCAGGTGTTGGCTTGACTTACATCTGGAACCCAAGCTGTGGAAAAGTTGTTCAGCAGTCGGATGTCTGTAGCAAAGGGAGAGACAGGATGAGAACATGCTGACCTCCAGCCCATAAACTGTATTTGCCCATGCAGAGACTTCTCTTCGGGGCAAATGGCGGCTTGTTCTACTCCGAACAACTTTACTACAATGATAGTGTCTGAGTGAGGGCAAGGCTGCTATCAGAGGTGGATGTGACCTGACATCCCCATACACTCGACCCACCAGCCTGTTGCCTTCAGAATGTCTCATTAAGCAGTCGAGCAGAAACCAGACAGAATGCTCCGAAAAAATGACTGTCTGCGCAAGGTCACGACTTTAAACTATCGGGAGTGTGTTTGGTTTTTTTGTTGCGTATCTACATGGATTTATGCACACTGTGTAATCAGGTGGCAGGGTGGTGTTTCAAGTCCTTTGTTTGACCCATCCATCCGGCCGACTTCCTCCCTACGCGGGTTTAGTATATTGACGGCCGGAACAGTTGCTGAGTGTCCGATTAGTTGAAAGGCCGGTAAACGCTAGAGAGTGCCTTATGTATCGATATCAGATGAAGAGGGTTGTGACTAAGCCTTGGTATTTGACAAACTGGAAATGAGACCAGTTCGGATGTTTCTAATCGATGATAAAAAAATAGTTGGCAACACATTTTATCATCATTCAACGGACACACATTTGCAGAAAGAGAAGATTTAGTCCACACTAAATAGATGAAATTAGTTGGGAGTATAACGTAAAGTTATGGAGTTTTGGGAATTTTGCACGCTGTTAGTCAGAAAGTGAATCCTTTGATGCTTCTCAACAGAAACTTGAGCAACATCTTATCAAATATATAATAGTTACATTTCCTTTTCATTCTCAGTGTACGGCTGCATCCCCAATGTCAATGTATTTATTTCCATCTTTTGTACGCCATGATTAAAGCCGCTTTGATAATCAACCCAGAGGATTATCACCTGGCGTTTTAGTGGCTTTCAGTTTCCCAGCCTGGAGCTTTACTACTCAGGTCAGTCTCACCGCTCTCATCAAACTAGTTTCCGGTCGCAACAGGCAGCTGTTTTGGGGAAAAAAAGTTCTGACCGTAATCTGCTCAGTACAAACGAGTCATGACTGACCTGTTTCAACATGTGTATCTCTGTGAGGTCTAACCGTATGCTGGATGATTAATGCCAGACCCTTTGCACAAACCTTTAAATAAAGACCTTTAATTGATGTTAGTCTGGGAATATATCTGGCTTTGTAAGTAATTCAGCCACATTGTCCTTTAAAAAAAGAAAGAAAGAATGTAAACACCAGGTCACCCAGTTAATTGCACCAGAGGCCAATGTTCTGTTGCTTCTGTTTCCTTTCAAACTGAAAACATAGTGCCCTCCAATTAAATCCCAACAGACAAATAAATAAGCATGCATGATGATTTCATTCAATTATTGCACTTCAACTTCACTCAGGTTTTCAAATTATAGAACATGTTCTCCATTGCAGTTTAAAATAGAAGATAACGTGACATAACTGTAGATAACTGAATATATTGAGCTTGAACAGGAAGCAATCGGAAGAACTGCAACAGTGTTACCTCTTTAGGGTTTCTTTGCCTTAGCGGCAAGGTTAATGCTGAAAAAAAGACATTTTAGTCAGTGAATATGTAAGTACTCACACTTTGAAGCAACCATGCACCGGTGAACGGTTTATAACGCCTACCAGGGCCGGCTGGAAGCTGTGATCCCTGGTTGATCAAATATTATTAAATCCACTTAAATCACAAAGGGAAAAATGTGCATGAGGAAGTGTAGAAAAAAATGCAAAAAAACATTTTGTATTTTGAGTATTGTAGATGTAACTCAACAGAAGGTTGATGAGTTTCTGATATTTTGTGCACTGGATGTCTGTACCTAAGGTCACCAGCTGCACACACACTGACTCACTAAGCTACTGTTGGAGAAGGCAGAAGCAGCATTAACGATTAAAATGTAATTTAAAGTATGAGCCTCAAAGTCTCAATTCCCCACAACATCTATATATTTATATTGCGTATAAATCAGTGATTCTTTTTGGACTATTCATTTCCATATTTTGATTATTATTTAGATATCTGATACTTGTTAACTTCCTTAACAGTTTGATTTGAATGGATTTCATTTTCTTTTTTAATCAGGAATGTATGGTTTTTAAAATGCATACTGAACTGGCCATATACTCAATCTTTGCACCAATTAAAATAACTCTGTTCAAAATAATACTACCCTTATGTAAAACTGTTGTCCTGTATAGATTATAGGGTGGCAGTGACTTTGGTGGGACATGATTTTAGCCAAGGGATGATTGGGGATGGCATTTTTGAAATGTCAAAAGGGTTGAGAAGTGCAGAGCTGCCAGTTGGCTTATCTGTAGTTTTCCCCTGCACTCTATCATCACACTATCAGGGTTATGGATTATATTTCATGGGGGGATTGGATAGGGCTATGGAGAAAATTTAATATTATGATGTTGTGCGACCAAATATCCCGATAGTACGTCGATACGGGTTGCCTAAACAATAATATTTACACAATGAGATTGTTCATAGATATCTTTCACTAATGTGAATATAATGACTTAGTGGCTAAAGGTAAATAAGACTACTAGAACAGTCATTGTAACGCAGCCATATTACAATATTACTAAAATACAAAATCTAAGAAGATATCAAAATATCATATCACAATATCGATATATTATCAATAATATTGCTCAGCGTGGGACTGTAGGGGTGGGACTTCCTGCTTCTGCTGTAAGGCAAACAATTGAGAATATCAGAAAGAATCCACAGCTGTAACTGCACATTCAGATCAAAGTAATGTATTTCATTCAGTGTATGGCAGAATAAACAAAGAAGATGGACTGGACTGGAGGTGAGGAATCCAATTACCTCCTGATAGTGTGAGACACGTGTCTACAGTGCAGGCACATATATGCCTGCAGTCTATATGTTATTATGTTCCACCAAAATATTATTGACAACCTGCCCATTGTTAAGTATTTTTGAAATAACTGTATAACTCTTCTCATTAAGCTTGCTCATTAAAGGAATGCATTCAGTGTAATGCCTCATTGTACCGCCAGGATTTTAGACCTCATTACTCTCATTATATTGCGTGGACACGCCTGCGCACCAACTTGAAACCAACTGAAAGACGACTCAGCCTACGAGCAAACTATGCACCAATGTATTGCTTGTTTTCTTAAACCAATGGGGTGAAATCACTCCTCTTTCTTCTCCATATATCTACCTGTGTGCGAGGCTTGTGGGTGAAAGTGTGAGACAGTTAACTCACTAGTCTGTGGATCGCGGCAGCCTACGGGACCTCAGCTGATACCATACTCTGTATCACAACCTATTCTGACTTAATTAAATATGCTTTATTATAACCGTCTATCCGAGACGTCCTTCCTGCCTCTCTTGAAGATTTTTGAACAGGACAACGCCTTAACTTCCGGCTGTTATCAAAAGGAGCTCATTCTCAAATCTTCACACCCTTGAAGAACAGAAATCGGATCATTTATTTTCTGAAGTATTTCAAGGCCAGCGCAATCCTACTGTTGTGAATTGATAATCCTGCAGAACCTTGAATAATGTTCAGAGAGTGCTGCAACAACTAATTCATTATTGTACACGAAGACTAGGTGTTACACTGGAAATAAGATAACATAGATCAGATGAAAAATTAATCCTTTTTTATCTGTTTAATCAATTAATCAAAAATAATATTCGGCAGATTAATCAATTATCATAATAGTTGCTAGTTGCAGCTCGAGTTCAATGTCCACTTTTAAAAACATTCTTTCTTTCTACAATATTTGCAAATGGCATGATTAAAGCTGCTCTGTTTATTTTTTTTTCAATTGACCAAACGAATTTCTTGACATGCAAAGTGAAAGGTGTTGCTTATAGGGATGAAACCACATCATTATCACCTAGCATTTTAGTGTCTTTCAACTCATTGTTTGTTTTTTTACAGCCTGCAACTTTACTGCTTTGGTTCAATCTCGTTCACAAACCTCTTCTCCATTGTGTGTAATCTGCTCCGCACAAACGGCCCATAGGCACAAAGACCGACCTGCTGGTGAACTGAAATATTCTCCTCCATAAATTAATGGAGACCAAAACAAAGCTATAGATGCTGAGTGAATAGTGGACATTCATCCGGTTGTCAGAACTACGTTGGATGCTGGGCTGGAATATTGTTAGATTTCTCTACTTTTTTTAGGGGGTAAGTTAGCTCTGCACATTACTGTCATGGCACTGTGTACAAAGTGTCAACCAGCTCACTATGACATGTTGGGGCCATAATTGTGGAAGTGCCTCTGGGGGGGGGAGGGGTATTTGCTCTGAAAATGGTCTCCACAGGGAGAACTCAAGTACCAATCTAGAGAGTTCCCATGAGGCCGCACTCGGGGTCTATAGGGGTTAAAGGCCAGTGAACGATTGGTGAATAGTGGGCAGTCATTACCGTCCAGCTGCTGCCGCTCTGACGCTCTCCTGCTTGGGGACATGATGGCTTCTTTTACAGTACAGCTGCTGACAACTGTAACAAGGATTTATTCACGGTGAGATTAAAGTCTCGATGCTCACATGCAATTGTTCATTTGTACGGTTAAAATAATTGTACATGTGTATTACTGTAGGATCACAGAGTCTTCTTCCTGTCACAAAACAAACAGTAGGGTGAGAGGCAAAAAATAATATAGAAATCACCTTTACGAGACAAATCTGTGCACGTGCATTCATGCAAACACGCAAAGACACAGATATGCATGGACACACAGATTACCGACACAAACAGATGTCTGCAGACATACGCCTACATGCTTCACACTCATACGCACAAACACACAGACTTACATACGAATACAGATGTGAGCAGACAAACGTGAACTCACTTGTACATCTGGTGTGTGCTCTGCCACGCTGTTTTCAACTCACGGCGGCACTTTTCAGAGATCGAAGCAAGCACCATTTCTACCTATCGAGATATGCATTTTGGATTGTAAATGTCACACTGTGGTGTAGTGAGGACTTTGCATTAGATTTGCCTCGTTGTGAGGGCTGGACAGCAGAGGAATCTGACAGGGTAAACACAGTGATGCCCTTCAGACAGATTATTACTGATGCACTCACACTACTGAGTACGCAAGCCCCTTTCTGGGGATTACAGCCTCCAAGACAGAGGCATAATATGTCAATACAATTTCCACATGATTATTTTTTGTTCAACACTTAAAACCTGCTGCCTGTTTCGTTTGGATATAATATTGTAATAATTGTATATTAATGTCATCCTCTTTGCCAAGTAGTAAATAGGCTGAAGATAATTTCAGCTGCCATGAGCCCTTATGTATTTGGATACTGAAGTAGAAAACGGGTGTAAAAACATGCTGTATTTAAACTTTTATGGGAAATGTCATGATCTGCCACATAAAGAACTATTAAGAGAAACATTCTAATCAGAGATCCCGCAACAACCTTCAATTTGTTTTTAGCACTTGGAGTGAACAGTTACAACCTCCTGTTGCTCAGCTATTTAATAATCACCATTACTCATTCCCATAGTACATGTTCTCTTCTTCTAAGAGGGACCATCTAATAGCTTTTGTTTGTGATTGCAGTGAGCTTGAACCCCGCTTTTCATTGGGAATGAAATTATGTTGCAGCTACTAACAAGTTATTATGTTTGAGTGGGAAGCAGTGAGACAATTAGGTTGACATATGTCACGAGCCCTGCCTGTACTCTGATGCTGTGTTTACAGCAATTAGTGGGAGGAATCCATTTCAATTCTTCCTTGCAAACACAAGAGATGGAAACAAATAAATAATAACAGGAACAGCATGATGTCTGAAAATATGAGGAGTGTAAGTTTGTCGAGTATGTTGCAGGTAAAATGATCCAGTGGTAAATGGCAAGAGGTTTCAACACCCTTGAGCAACATTTGATTGTTACTATTGATTATTGTGGGATTCAAATCTGTCATTAGATAGAAACTGCTGTGCATGAAAGGGGAAAGGTGATGAGGCGGGAATAAATCCAAGCAATAGTCCCTAACATATTAAATTAAAAGAAAGGTGCAAGGCATATTAGAATGGAATGAAGCAAAAAAAGAAGTTTTGTGTGTGTGATATTTTACCTGCCCAGCCAGTTCCTCCATTTTGTGCCAATAATCTTAATAAGCATGGAGCCATTTTTAGGTCAAAGCTACATCAGTGTTTTGTGCCTCAAACAAGGTCATGGAAGAACCTAAACACAAAATCATGTTATATCTACAATGGAGCCCTTTAGCCCATCATAAATATTTGAATACCTACACCGTGCAATACTAGCATCATACAATGAAATACCCGGTGAGTGGGGCAGTTTATGGTGGATCTGCCCAAGATACATGCTGGGTTCTGAAAAAGCTTCACTTTAGTGGATGCTTAGGGCAGGGGCTGCTCAGTGACTCCCCCCGGCCATTTGGTGCGGATGGAGCATGTCAATTTGGTAAGAAATGTCAATATTAACATGCATTGATGTGTTTCATCACAGTACAGTCATTTAGTTTACAGCTCAAAGAACGTGTTCAAGTGTGCAATGCCTCTTTGATGTTTGAAAAAACACGTAGCTCTTTTCTGGATGTATTTCTGGAAGTCTTATCAACTTATAAACCGCCCTGACGTACCTGAAAGAGTGTTTTGTCTCCTGAAAACTGTATTTGATTAAACAACAAATAGCTTAGTCTTGACTTAAAGTCCTTCTTGAATTATGGATACAAACACAAATTTATTGCTGTAAAACACTCATAGAATAAATCTTATTATCACATTTTGGTATGCAATAAAACCCAAGGTTGTTACCAAAAATGACATTTATATTCAACTAATTTGCAACAGAAAATATGTTTTGAAATGGTAACTCTGTTATTTTATTGACATATTCACTATTTGTATTTAATGTACCTGCCAAGTCGCTAAATGTTAGTATTGAATGTATTTAGCGTTCACTAAAATGTGCATGTTGTTATTCAGACAATATATGCATGGTTAGGAAAAACTCATGTTAAAAAGTAAGACGGTGGGCAAGACGCAGGCCTTGGAGTCTGGCCTCAAAATATTTGTCAGAAGGGTTAGGGGGTCAGCCACTCTTAAATAACACTCTCATCCATTATAAATCTGAATTAAATTGTTGTTTCTTTTCATTAATGCACCCAGCCTGGTTTTCTGTATTCTGTAATTAGTTTACTCTATTTGCATTTAGTTTCATGAACAGACATATGTTCAGGTCCTGATTTGGGATTCAGAGTGTAATCAACTATAATCACTGCCAATATGCTGTAATAAGTAGATATAATGATCTTTTTTGATAAAGATACAATCCTACCAATTTAGCAAATTGTATCGAGCGTTATCCGAGATAAGAGATGAGAGTGAACTACTGTATGTTTTTTTTTCTTCACAATGCTGCACACCCAAAAGGAAAATGCATGACTCATGGAGTAATAAATCAGCTGAGAAGATCATATTTCTATTCAGATTCATCACAGCCATCTGTTTCTCATCTCTTAGGATAATGAGCAGAGTTCCTCCCTGTGGTGCTCTTATTTTGAAAGTCACTGCTCCGGCTGATGTCAGTGTCAGTGTCCTTGGAGTAATATGACCCGATGCAAACAAATTGTGGCATGCTTGCCTGACTTGACTTGCATGCTGAGTAAGGTTTCTCTTCTTGAGTCATGACTCAAGAAGATTCACCTGGGTAATTTTACTCATGACGTTAATATAACTTCTGCGCTGTTACTGAAAAGAGCTTTAACTGTTTTGAAATGACATCAGCATTCCTACATATTAAAATATAAATAAAGGTTTGCATAACCTGGAGAGCGACATTCAAATTGGCTTGAACGGAAGCAATTAGTTGATCAGCCAATCGATAGAAACTTCATCTGCAACGACTTTGACAATTGATTGTTCCCATTGTGGAACCAAAACAAAAAAGGCAATCTTTTTCTGGCTTTTGACAATTAACTGTGAGAATATTTTGCTTTAATGTATTTTTTGTAACAATAACCCCAGCTGAAAACTAATTTAAATGGGTTTTTAGTTTCATTTTTGAGGGATGCAGATCTTCATCTTGACATTATAGGGCAAAGTAGTGGAAGAGTGGATTTAGAGAATTGCATGATTGAATTGTGTAGAAATACTGTTAGCATAAGTTATTCAAGCAGTAGCTCACAATGGGTCAAGGAATGTTATGATCTGCTGTAATAAAGTCACTACATGTCACGGTCTGAAGTGAGCTATGGCAATATGAAAAGGATTTTTTATAGTTTTTTATATATATTGATGTATAATGTTTACAATACAATGTTTACAAGCCCTTCTGGGCTGGCTGGTATTGATTTTTTTTATTTGGCTCTTTATTTACATAATTATTTTGTTAATGTTGCCATTGATTGTGCAATGACTGAAAAACTGTCCAGTGTCAGTCGGGGGATTTAGGTCGAGGTGTGTTGCTTGCCAACAGCTCTGCTTCACACTTGTGGTCCTTACAACCATAATCTGTCATGTCAAGAAGTGCATCAGATCGTTTCTGACTCGTAGGGCTGCGGAGCCAGTGGTTTATGTATTTCTGCATCGTCAAACCTAAACGGACTTTGTTACTATGTATCTGTAACCTACTTCGTGTTGGCGGAAGTTATTCCCCCTGTGACCCTGTCGCTTAGCAACCATGATGACACATTAGTCTAACTTATTTTTTTTTCAGACACAGATCGATACTGAAAGCGCAAAGGAATTAGATGTCTTTGTGATATCTGGGTGTCATATCGGCTGTGAACCAATTAGACTGCTTGATTTTATCAATGTGTTTTGTAAGTTAGATTTTTCTAATTTTAGTAGTTTTAGGTTATCTTTAGCTCGGAGTTCAATTGTGTTTTTTAAATAGTTGTTTGAGCATTTGACTCAACACACAGCAATAGAAACTAATTTCACCCCTTAAAGTCGTACATTCTGTGTATGATACAGCTCTTTAAAGTACATTTAATCAAAATCAGTCAACACAGTCATGGTCCTTGACAGCGCTGTTAGTTTTTCACCTTACATTTAACGACACTAACAAGAAGATAATCGCATCTTCCAGGTGTTACAATCAAGGCTTTATTTATCCAGACTTGATTTGTTAATTATTTCTTTACAGCTAACAAAAGGCAAGATGAACAATGAAACAGTGCAGGGTTCAGGGGGACAAATTAGCCACTTAAAGTCATCACTTTACCTTCTGGGTGTAAGCAGAAACAAGTGAAACTGACAACTCTTTCTTGCAGTCACAGTGCTACTCCTGTCCATAATTCCAGGATAGTTTTTGCTGCCTGTGCTGCAGCTTTAATGCTAAAAATAGTTGAAGTTGTTGTGTAAGGGATAAATAAAAATGTACGACTTTAAGGGGTGAAATTAGTTTCTATTGCCTTTTAAACAACTTAATTTGAGATCCAGAAAAGCAAGATATAAGTTCAGTAGTTCTGAAGTGAAGTGGCTGATGAGCTTTTAGTGAGACAGATCAGTTTGAGGGAAGATCTTCAGTCATAAATTGCTGCATTATGCTAGTACTGTGGAAGTCATGTGAGTGGCAGTTTAGGTGAACATGTATTCCGGTTGTTAGGCTTCTGTCTCCTCAGACGACGTACCTGAGCCGCCCCCAAACAAAGCATTTGTCATTTAAGAAAAAAGGTGGATTGATGCTAATATGTAAACGTAATGATCTGAGAACCTTTATTTGCAGCACCTCTGGTCCTGCTCATAATTTCACTGGCACGTTCCCACAACAGAAAATACTGAATCATTCATAACTGTCTCATTTCAAACGGGCTGCAGTTGGCATCTCTCAATAAGTAAAATCCTTCACTTCCCTCTCTGGCAGAAACACTCAGAGCGCCGGAGCAATGTTCACTGGACACAGTGAGAAATAAAAGGGTATTACGCTCACAAACACATAGTACAGCAGCTACAGGTAAGAATGTTACTTCTTTTCTGATTATTTCCTTTCCAGTCCAAACGCTTGTCTAGAGATCCAGGACTATTTGTCTATGAACGCCTACTGGAGCTTGAGCAGGAACAAATAAAGTGGGTGTGAGATAGTTTGACAACGGGCAACAGTCTTGATGGAGAGGACAATTAACGCCAACGTTTATCTTGTGTACTCTGCTTGCCACATGTTTTCTAGATGGTGCTGCTGGACATGTAAGAATGATAGTGTTTGTCCTGGACGTCTGAGCAAAAGGAGCTCTATTCAGTCTCTCTGTGTCGCCACAATTCCTGTATGTTTCTCTTTCAGTCACTTGAAGAAAGTGATATTAAAGCCCCATTTACTCCAGAAGCTTTCCAATCATGCTGTTTGCTGAAAACAGAGAAGACACACATTTCACTGGTTTACGACGACCATTTTCCCTTACACTATTGCAAATAGAGCTTCTGTTGACCATACAAATGTTCAAGGGTACTGTCTTTTTGTATCATACATATCTGCAGTATATTTACATAATAACTCTTGAAAATGGATACAGTTGAATAGCTTAGAGCTGCGTTATTCCACAAAAGCGACACTCTGACTTCGTTTCGGCTTGGTTTGGTTGCAACGACAATGTACAAATGTACAGACTGGCATCGCTCTACGGAGGCCTCCCACAGTCTGAGTGAGAACACCGGCAGGTGGAACTGGACCACTTAGACACAAAAATAGAGAAACAGAATTGCTGTACATGTTTAGTTGGAGCAGTAACGCCGCACGGTCCATTTTCCCCTGAACCGACTGGTCCTCCCATCTGCTTGGTACTCGGAAGGTCGTCAGCACGCTCCCCTGCAGTCTTTAGTGTCCATTGTTGAGCAGATGAAGGAGCAACAACAGAAGGCTGAAGGCAGCTTGAAGCAATAAGCTGGGAGGTGAAGCAGAGTTTGAGAGGCTGTTGGATGACAGGGTGGACTGGCCCACAAGTAGTTCGTTTCCCAGGGCCTAGCAGGAGAGAAATAGATCATTTTATGGCCACTCTTTTTTTTGGATAGTCCAATCTTGATGATATTAAAGTGTTTTTCAAACAGCCCTTTGCGTTTCAGGTAATTATCATAACTCATTGTAGAAAAGCAGACTGATGATAATTTGTGTCGGGGTTCATTTCAGCTCTGAAGGTCAGGATTAAAAACAGGGCAACGGTAACAGTCTGACTACACAATGCTTTTGTTTTATGAGATGGTCACTGTGTAGGTTTAGATGATCATAGTCAGAAATTATTTCCAAGTCTAGGCCGAGAAACATAGCCATGTACACATTGGACTTTTTTCCCAGCTTGGAAGATGTACATATAGGTGGTCTTTAAAGTGCCATGGATTAACCTTACTGTTCCAATTTAAGTGCTGGTAAGAAAAAAGACTGGATGGCAGACAACAGTTCAGGCAACTATTAGGAACAGGTGAGGAATACAATTTTTTTTTTAAAACTACATCAGTTTACACTGGAATTGTCTCATCCTTCTACGAACACAAGTCCATCAAAAATAATTAGAAAAAATATAATCGTCAGATGGAAAATCCAACCGTAGTAATAAAAGCTGCAAACCTGTGTTGGTATTATTGTATCCAGAATGTTCTTCATCGTTTCTATGGTGTCTGGTGGAGATGCGGTGCTCCTGCTTTCTCTGCTGCTGTGGCCGGGTGTACTGGACTGGCTGACGGTTGGCTGCTGGTCTGATTCACTTCCAAACGCCTCAAGAGCATTACCTGAAACATTCGACAATATAGCAATTAAAAGAAATACAAACGAATAAAAACAGTTGTCAAACTTCAGCAACGTCTTATTTCTGTACGGGTTCCACTCGTGTAATATTGAATCACGACAGATGCCTCAGGTTCTGAGTTGTACATCTTTCATGAGCGTGTATGCTTGGCCAGAGCTATAGTTTGGATTTGGTCAGCAGAGGCAAGAGAGAGAGAGAGAGAGAAAAAAATAAAACATAAAATACTCAGTATTCTCTTCAAGTAGCCTATCCAAACTGCACCTGCCTCTCCACATCGACCTCATTAACTCATAGACCGTTTGCCCTGGCCAAACCACTCTGAGACCTCTCTCTGTATCTTTTCTCGGCCCGGCGCTCGAGGAAAGACTTGCCAAAGATTCATCTCGACGCACACACCAAGCAAAGATACTCATTGTGTGTACAGGTTCATTGATATGTGCTCGTCAATTATGAGGACCATTAATTATTCACTCTGCAGAGCAGAGGTCATAATAGAAATGTGAAGAAGAGAATGAGCATTAGGAAACAAGGCAGAAGATGCACTAAATTACAAGACAACCATGTTGAACTTCTGGATTATTTAGGATGATCTAACACTTGGGCTGTATGCATACAAGAATATTAAAGAAATGTTGATCCTTTTCTTAATTGGGATGATCATTAAGGATGATCTAACACTTGGGCTGTTTGCATACAAGAATATTAAAGAAATGTTGATCCTTTTCTTAATTGGGATGATCATTAAGGATGATCTAACACTTGGGCTGTATGCATACAATAATATTAAAGAAATGTTGATCCTTTTCTTAATTGTATTTTTTCTCACAATATGTATATAAAAAAAGAACCTATACAAGTGTTGATAAGAGTACTAGTATTGATAAAAATCCTAACGAGACCCAACCGAACTGCTACTGACGACGTTCTCTTCGCTTGACTTGTTCAACTGACTTTAGCAGCTTACATAACAGACACTCTTGCTGTTATTGCATTAAAAAAAATATTAAAATATTTTGGCCTGGCGGGGTTTCCCGTTGGCCGAGCAGCCAGCCTGTGACGTTTACACGTATGAGCTCAGTACCGTAAAGACTCTTTGCTGGAGTAGACAAGGGGGTGAGGAGAGATGAGATTGTTTTTTGAATGACGGCAATGCCAATACAATAAGCTGCGGTGTTTGCCACAGGTACTAGAAAAATAAAACCTGCTTGTTATTTTTAAGGTTGTTTTTAATCATATCTCGTGCAGTTTTGTGTACAGTTGAAAAATGTTTCGGCCTGTACATTTGGCAGATAGACCAAAAAGTCAATTTTGGACCCTGAGGTAATGTGTGACTTTGGTGATTGCCCGACGTTGCATCTAATGACGTCAGTCAATAATAATAGGATGTTCTGAACAATTTACCAGCAAGATTATGTTTATTAGTAGCTTTAGTGACGGGTCAGTAAAAAAGAAAGTACATCAGGAGGAGATTCAATAAATATACAATTAGTGAACAATTAGAAGGCCAGCTAACTTATAATTACCTAAGAAGTGACTGAACACCCAGGAGAGAGAGAGAGAGAGAGAGTATACTGTTAAATCGACATACATCTCACTCTGGGGTCGTTTGGGCATGCTGGGAAACATCTGTCTCTCTGCATCCCAACGGCTCTGTCCTGTCACTTTTGTCTATCACAGAAGTTATTTCCTTTGCTTTTCATATCAACTTTGTTTTTATGTCCCCTGTTGCAGGTCATCACTACACATTATTCTGATTAGGGAACGCTTTTCCTGTATTTCATGTCATGATTAAATTACTCTGGCTGTACCAGCAGCATGGGGAAATTATATGAAACCATAGAAAACCAAACAAGCACCTGAGGTATTTGTGGAACGTTGTAGTTTCAGCTCTTCAGTGATGGGATTTTCTTTATATACCTGTTTACTCTCTCTCCTTATGGATGAATTTACATCTCTCCATTGCACCTTATTAACTCTGCTTCCTCCCCGGAGTCGTTGTGACTTCACGTCTCATAGGGTCCATTGGACCTGGAGGTGTCTGATGCCTGGTGAGCCGGCCTCCCACCTTGGCCCTGCTGATGCCCCGCCCCCTCCTCTCTACCTCCTTCTGTTTCATGGATTGGAGTTCCATTCATACATTGCCATATTCATGTAATGTGTTTATGTAACTTTGTAAATGCTGTTCATTCTGTACACATGACATCTATTGCTTCTGTCCATCCGGGGAGAGGGATCCTCCTCTGTTGCTCTCCTGAAGGTTTCTTCCCTTTTTTCCCTGTCAAAGGTTATTTTTGGGGAGTTTTTCCTGATCCGATGTGAGGTCCTGGGACAGGGATGTCGTATGTGTACAGATTGTAAAGCCCTCTGAGGCAAATTTGTAATTTGTGATATTGGCCTATATAAAATAAACTGAAAATTGAATTTACTCTGCTATATTTACACTAAGACTGAAAGCAAACATATGCTTACTTTTTCATCTCAGGTTATGTAAATATATGCAGCATAAACAAAAAAAGTTGCTCCTTGGCTCATATTTCTAGTCTGGACAATGTCTAAAAAATTTTATAAAATTGAAAGATTTGACATTTTTTTTAAAGCTCTCGGTCAAGAAATTGTCACACAACCTACCGTGAAACTGAAACTTTTCTCACTGTACAATTTGGTTTTGTGTGGATTAAACATATGAGACATATCTTGTTAAGTAGTTAGATTGGGAGTAAGGGATGCTGGTCGGTGGATTTTGTTTTTTAATATATATTTATATATTCATGATTGTATTTTTATTTGAATATTTGCTTTGATTAAAAATGAATTCTTGGCACTATTTGTTTTAATTAAGTTTAAATTGCTCATAAATCCATTATATGGCTGTGAAAACATCTCCTTCAAACAACTGTAATAATTCATGTTTATTCAAATTAAATTTGACAAGATTACATTTGAACACTTAAAAATAAGGTTTTAATTAATTCGAGCCAAAAGAAATCTTTACTGAATAAAGCTTGAACAAATCATCACAAGTCATTAAAACTTCTGTTAACGTTAGCTGTTAGCTGTTAGCTCTTAGCTCTTAGCTCTTTTATTCAGCCAAGCAGGACTGACAGCTAACAACCAGCTTTCCTGCTGCTAAATTTAAACACCAATTTTTTGTTATCACAACGTAGCATTGTCCCCCCTCAACGAACTGAAACACGATGCAGTTTGCGTACGGCGTTAGGTCAGTGAACATGCACAACTGTCTGAAAGCATGGATTAGAGGAATCAAAGTCACAGACATGCGATTCCAAGGTAACTGACAACTGTAGGTCAACACACATACAAGTTGTAATTGAATGCTGAATTGTAAAATATAACCATTAGTGTGATAAAAGGTCGAGGTCTGAGTAGACTGTCATATAATATATTAGTGGAACAATCTGTTTATCGATGCCATCTGATGATGCAGTTTGTGTCCTTGGAGCTGAAGAGAAACTGTATTTTACAGTACACTTTGAAATGGTTGGTGTCTCATTGCTGTTGGCCTAGTTTTCCTGTCAAGAGACTCTTTTTTTTTCAGCAACTGAGTAAAAAAAAAAAAAAAATCAACATAAAGACGTCTGGAGTGAAGCAAAAACAAAAAAAAAGAACTCACTCATAACGGCTCTAAACAAACACAACTCCTCCCCCAAAAACCTGTGTTGGTACATTTCAGGACATTGAGTGAGACTCACGGAGACAGATGTTGTCATTGAAGTATCCAAGGAAATTATCACAGTCTTCTCTCCGGCTCCCACTGGCCAAGCAGGAGCACCACGGGGCCACACTGGACGTTGAGTTGTCGACATAGTTGGGAGTTATCGTGCTTCCTGCGGAGAGAACGCACCAGGCCTCAATCAGTATTAAATATTAATTTTCCTTTTGAGTTGGTGCACTGTAATGCTTTATTATCTGACACTTTAATGGACACTGTATTTCCTAAACTGACCTGATGCACAAGGTTAATCATATTCTAGTTTCATTCTATTAGACTCGGCTGTGCGCTGAGTCGTTTGATACAAGAGAGAGATTCTGGCGAATACTCCAGTTTTCTCTATTTTAGGTCATAGTCATGGTCTCTGGCGTTGAGATTTCTTTTTCTTTTTCTTCGGCTGTTTTTCCCCTTCAACATAGTGGAGGTGTGATTTCAAGTGCTTTAATAAATACAAGGCAGGAATGAAAATGCCAAGTGTATGTTTGTGCTGAAGGGCGTCATTTGAGGTTCTTGAAATGCATTAGGTTAGCTTCTCTCTCCAGTGTGAAGAAAAGAAGTGGATGTTCTTTTTTTACAGACTGTTATAAAACAAATTAAACGCACCTCACATTGTATAAAAAACCTCTGTTTTTCTGTGTTGAGATATGTTTATGCTTCTTTATCCTACCATGTTGAACTTTTGTCTTGGTTTAGAATTAGAAGTTTAATTTTATTCTCCCACTCACTCTTAACCTGTTTATTAATCGTCTCTCTTGCTAGCTTTCTCTCATTCCTGCCTCTTTGTTGCTGCGGCATACGGTGGGTGCATAACTTTCTTTAAATCTCTTTCTTCTTGCATCTGTTAATTATATGTTTCCATTTTCCCTTTCTGTGCTTCCGGTGTATCGCCTCACAGGTGTGCACCAACCTAAGAGCCCTGTGTAGGCGAGGAGACAGGCTCCATAGTTCCCTTGCATGCAGCCATTGGCAGACGTTTCGGAGGGTTCACAGTCGTACTGGAACTGCGCCAGGCGAGACCTAGAAAATAAACGGGCAGTCGTTAGCAAGATCATGATGGCTCACTGTATTGTTTTATCTAAAAAGTTAGCTGGTTCCTTTTTTGTATTCTTTATTTCTGCGCTAACTTTAATTTAATTTAGAGTTTGCCCCTATGACATAAAGAAATATTGTTGGACGTGGTGAAGACTGAAAGCATTGGACTGTAATGTGAAAGTGATAGAAAGAGTAATATATTTCATCCACCAGACCTGGGATCATTAGTGAAGCCTTCTGAGTGTAATGGGGCTGTGAAAAATAATGGCCATGACCAGAGATAGCAATGAGCGATAACTCTGATCCATCTGGCTCTTTATCTGTGCTAAATATTTAATGTGTTATTCCAACTGGCTCTCTGGGGTGTTCTAACCAATGGTGGTAGAAAGCTTTAGGGCGAAACAGTGGGCCATTTTGTTGATTGGTTGCCTGTTTATTTGGTTTCAAAGAGCCATAATACTAAACAGCACTGGTCCAAATATGTATTGTGTGTATATTTAATACCTATGCCCATGGAGTACTTGAATACACTGGGAGTAATTAAACATTGCCTTGGCTGATTTGGGATACTTTAAAAAAGAAAGAGTTCATTAAGCCATACAAAACGGGGGATTACGATCATATTGCAGCAATATGTTATCGTATCCTTAAGGGACCAAGTGGCTAAGTGAGAAATAACTTTAATATCTGTTACAGACACGAGAGAAAGACTGCCTTTTGAAATGATTGGGAGCCAATTAAAAGCTACCATTTCGCTCCCTTCTAACCTGCACACATAGTCAGCTTTGCAGATCCTCATCTGTGTAATGCAGTTGGGCTTTTCCACGCTTTCATAGGAGCAGCTGGGTACAATCGTCTGCCTTCGTCGCTCTGCGCATGCTGTGTCCGTACAGGGGCAGAAGAGCAGCTCGTGCGTGTAGTCGGCCGGGACGCGGTCAAAGAACCTGCGCAGAGCCTTGTTGCATTTAAGCCGATTGCACAGGCCGGACTTGGCAGTGGGTTTGATGCAAGCTGAGACATATTCTGTGCGGAGCTTCTGGCACAAGTCATCCACATTGCAAGCCTTGGCCGCATCCAGGCAGCGATTCACAGTTGTCATGCCAACATCTGAGTCTGTGGATAGAAGTAAGGTCAAAGATAAGCGTGGATATCAGTGGAAACATAATACCGACAGAGCAGGAAAGATGATACGTTTATGTGCGTAAGAGCGTATGTGACCTGTGGTATGTACTCAAGTTTTTTTATTCAACATGCTGAGATGTGTCTTTGTAAGAGGTTCAACAGTTGAGATCGGTAGTTTGGAAAGTGGAAAGTGGAAGTGTATCTGAACAAAGAATGTCGGCTCATTTCCTGACGACCAGAATAACAAAATGAGTATTAGGAGAGGAGTGTGGTTTCTATTTCTAGGCTTTGAAAAGTAAACAATTTCTTAAAATGAAAATAAGGACGCAAATATATTCTTTGCATTATTCTAATGCTAGCACAAGAACCGGGGCCACGCCTCTCCATCCTTCTGATCAAACTTGTCATGACGGCTGCCTACTTCAACTCTAAACTAGTATGTGCTGGAAGGGGAGGGACTTCGCCTCTCAATGAGAGAGTAAAACAAAAGCTGATTTCTATACGATTCAGGAAATGCCTAAACAAATCTTTAAAGTCAAATGTAATGACAAGTGTGACTTGAGTCAAGCTAGTGTCGCGTGATCTGCAATGAAAACAAGAAGACAACTTCCTGTTTTTTTTGTTGGGGGCGTGAGCGCGAACCCTGGTCCTCCGTGTGGCAGCTTCTGAATGGACCTTTTGTGTACATGTTGCCTTGGAAATGAGCAACAGGCTGACTTTGAGCTTCAGAGATGAGTCACCAGTTTTTTTCTGCAGTTTTGTAACTTCTGCCGTTTTGTAACATTATTGTTCTGGTCGGATTAGTAGATATATACTTATATATAGCCTACATATGCACATAAATATTCTAATGCAAGTCACTTTTTCATTCCTTGTTTTTCTTGTAACCATGAACAAACAATTACCATAACATTGAATGTTTTAATTCTATGAGATTGCATTGGGTTTTTTTCCGGAGGCTAAACGAAAGAAGTCAAGACTTGAGGATATTTTATTATTAAGTTAGGAGTTTAGAAAAGTGCCGGCATTAATATTCATGGACGGTGGTGCAAATGAATAAGGATGCCATCCCACAATATAGTTCTGGATGCTGGAATTGTGTTCAGATGAATGATAATATTTGTGTAAATGTGTCTAAAGAAAACAGAGGATCTCTATTTTCTTTGAGTCATGTATTCGTGCTCGAACAGGACTTATTCAAAGGGTAAAATTGTATAAAATAAGGTGAAAATTAATGAAGGTCAGTGAACTTGCCGGCTGTAATAGAGGCCAAGCGGACGTAGTCGTAATCCTTATGCACCGTCTCATAGGGATAACTCTCCACCAGGTTGAGCCCTGAAAGAATAATAGAAACACTGCTGTTCATCACAATTCATTTAAACTATATGAAACAATACATACCTCATATATATCACACATATTTTTTTGATTTAACCCCTTGAGACTGCAGTCAACTAAATTATAATGTATACTAGTGGTGCAACGGATCGTTAAACTCTCGGATCGGATCACAGATCGAATCAGCACAAAAGAAAAAAGATCCCTGATCACTTTTTTTGTTTTGAGGCCAATACTAATTGCAGATCATCGATGATACATAATGGCAGACACGGATCCCTTTGTTGTTTGATTGTAGCAGCTGGTATGCAAGGCTCCAGGCAATTTCTTTTGTTTGAAACTCTACGACTCTGAAGTCATTGTAAACCATAAACAATTCTAAATGTTATCCCTTTACTTGTAGTAATTTATTGTGTTCAGAATTCAAATGACAAGGAAATAAAAGATTGTATGTTTGATTAAAACAAATCTTGTCATTAGTAATTTTAATGATGTATTATTAGCTGCACAGAGCAAGTGTTAAAAAGATAAACAGGTCCAGTATCTATTGATGTTGTTGTAAAATTATCTCCTTCAAACAACTGCATTTATTTAACACTACATTTTACGAGATTACATTTTAACACATCATGATATCGTTATAATGTACCTACGCCTTACGCCCAATACTCAACTTCACTGAACAACGTAACTTTCCTTCTCCTGCGGTCAATTCATTATTTTCAACACAGACTGTTTGTTTACAGTGTAACGTTATTGGATATCGCCGATGTCCTGATCGCATATTTTACTGAATACTGTCGGTCAGTAAAAACTTTACTTCACTGTTTAAACGTTAAACTGTGTCAACAAGCGTACCGCACGTATCATGAAATAGGTGGTCTGTTACACCTCTAATTTATAACCAGATAAAAGTCTGCCTTTTATTCACATCTTTATTATTGAAACACCCTGTGGTTCTTCAGCTAATGAATGAGAATACAACACAAGTTTTTAATTATACACATACAGACAAGTGCTATTCAGTCTGCACTGACCATGTATGATGGACTGATGAAGACTCCAGTAGATGCTCAAGCAGTTCTTCTCCTTTTTCATGCCCCGTTTACACTGGCAGCCATGCAAGGGGCTGGACAGCAGGGCGGACACTGCATTGGCACACTGGCTCCTGGCACCGGGCCCCAGCTTCACGCTGCCGTTGCCCGCCACACACTGACGCAAAGTCCGCAGGCGTGGACTACAAGTCTCATCACTCGAGCACGAGTCTCCAGCCACCAAGCAGTCTCTGCCGGCCAGGATAACCTCCAACAGAGCTGTGAGAGAGACAACCAGAGCACAGCAGATAAGCAGAAAGATGAGGGCGGTTTGCGATGGCAGTTGAGGTGTAAAGATGAGATGGAACAAAAGAATAGAGGAGAAGTCTACTGAAGTGTGACACAAATGTCAGGAATAAGAAAGGATTAGGTTAAATCAGCTGGGCGGCTTATTGTGTAAGTCTGAAACAGGTGAGATTCTCCTGCCGGTGTCATTACAGCGCTCCTCTCACAACAGCCAAGGGAACTGTTGCTTCAGAACTTGAGGTGCATCATGCATCTTAAGTTGAGTGAAACTCTGAGAGGGAATCCACAATATTATGTGTGATGGACGTTCTAGAGTCCACTGTGTTCAGGAGGAGGGCCGATCAAGAAAGATTTACTGTCTGGTTTTGTATTTCATGGTTTTAGGCACGGTAGCAGACTAGCTCTAGGGATGGCAATGTCAATCTGTCTATCAACCTCTTGGTTCCAGACAAAGATAAACCCAACACATACTGGATGGATTGCAATGACATTGGTTATTCATTGTCCCCAGAGGATAAATCCTTGTGACTTTAGTGATCCCCTCAACTTTTTAAGAGGTTGAGATTTATTGTTTTTCCGTCAGGTTCCATCAGGTTTTAATGTGTCCAACACGTTGGTTTATTGCCAGATACCTGCAGAACTAAAGACATTTTCATCAAATGCACTGTTTAGTGCTAATTAGAAAACGTAGAAGCTGATAAATGGTAATAATATATTGCTTTACAATATGCCTCTGATTCAACCATTCACACACACTCTGATGGTAGTGAGCTACCATGCGTGGTGCTGGCCAACCGTCGGGGGAAATTTGGGTTTAGTGTCTGGAGGCGCTGGAGACCGAACCACCAACCCCGTGGACGACCAGTTCTACCTCCTGAGCCACAGCTGCCTGAGCTAGCGGCTGGTGAAGTAGAATAAAGAAAAGCCCTTCAAACTCATTCAAATAAATTATTTAACCACATATTTTACAATTGGAGGAGAAGAAAGTGACAGTTGAAATATTGGCCAAAGGAAGGACTGCAGCCTTTTCTCTTTGTATTTAAAAACACAAACACAGACTGTTGTATAACGCAGATCAACTGATTTGTCGGTGGTGCACATTTATAGCATTACTCTTATCAAGATTTTTTATTTTTTTTTAACCTTAACTTAATGAAAACATTTTTCTTATGAGCTGTTTTATCAAAGTATCCTAACCCATGACTTATATTAAATTGATAATAACTAAGCTCTAGTTTATTTCAATGATAACATGCTTCTTCACTCTTGACTGAATTTCTGGAACTACTCTTACTAATTTCTCGCAGTTATGAAACCTTGGGTTTTTAATGTCAGCTGAAGAGGCAGACATATACCAATGTGGAACCATGCTCTCATTGATTCTGACTGACTCACATTGTCATGAGTCAAGTTCAGCTGCAAGTCTATTCGGTGATCCAGAGAACTTGAATATTGTGTGTTGTGTACAGAATGCACAGAGAACGAGTGAAAGACTCATAGATGTATTCATCTGCTGCTGTGGTGAAAAGCCCAGTTCCATTTCAGTTTATTGAACTCAATCTCAGTGAGCCAACACAACAGCTGGTGAGATGGGAGCTGCTGGTATTTCTTGTGCATCGCTGGCCGTTATGGATAAATACTTTGGGTAAACATTTGGGATATAGAGAAAAGGGAAATGTATTTAAGTCATGTCTATACTAACTGTACTGGTAATTATAGAATACCTTTTAGTAAAGTCATGGGGGATGACAAAATGGAAATACATTATGACTGCATTATATGATGTTATGGCTCTTTGTTCTTATATCTAGCCAACAGCTGACACATGGAGGCATATTTGTATTGAATTAAAAAATGTAATTAACTGCTGAGGCTTTCAAATCCTGCTGCGTATCTTGAATTTGAGTCAAGTCGTCTCAGGGTTTGCCTCCTGAGTCCTGTCCGTGGTTCGGTTTATGCAACAAAAGCCTTTTGTTTAAGGTCGGAAAAGATTGTGGTTTTGGTTCAATGTTGACAAGCACGTTGTGTCATTTCTGTAATAAGCCAGAAGATAGAACTCAGAACATGAAGCGGTCTGATGGATGAATACAAAATGACTCTATTGCAGCCAACTGGGAACAATAATATGCAGGAATAGGAGCTCTTACAAAAACATAATTATAAGCATCAAGATGTTGACCCCAGGCATAAAAATGGAAACAATTAGCAGGGTAACATTTTCATTGGAGACGTTTTTGCCACACATTAAATACAGACCCTTGCTCGAGTTAATTGCTGTGGAGGTGGATAATTCTTTTAAAGAGCTGTCACTCTTCTTTTGACTCTTTCCTCTCTTGCTGTTTTTGTAGGTTTTATAATTTTTTTATTTTTCAGTTTTCTTTGTAGCGCTGCTGTCATTTAGTTTTTTTTTTTTTTTTTAAATGACGTGTTTTCATGTTGTTTTACACAACGTATGTCCAATTAAATCAGACAACTACATGGCAGTATTGTTATCAGAATTAAAAGTAAGTCATTTAAATTTGTATTCTCAGGTTATTCTAAAACAAATTCCTACGCATGACCCACAATAAGCTAAGAAGATCCCATTATTCAAACACTTTAAACTCATATCACTGTTTTCTGTTTTCTACCGTAATGCGGTTTAGATGTTAAGTCAAAAATATTCTATTTCATGCTGCTTTCATCCGCTCACAGTTAAGGTATTTCTTGGGCAAATTCGTCTGAGCTTCCGTTTTGATCTTCAAAACAAACACACACACACGCATCCTCCGAAAAAAGAAAGTAATAAACAAACATATTTCCCGTTCTGTTAACCATTCCATCAATAATATGTGCCTTTTTTAAAGGTGGATCTTTACTCAAACCCCACAGGTGAACTCACATCAGGCGTTATTGGCGCTCTCATCCTCTATGCAGCACATGTCAGCTACATGCATTCAATACTGGCGTGGGAACGCCGGGAATAAATAAATAAATAAATATATAAACCAACGGCAATGTCCGACCCAAGGCCAGATGGTCTGTTGCAAATTCAAGGCAGAGTTCCCAGACCCGTCCTGCTATGTGTGGCAGTTTGTGCTGCCTGGGCAGAAGCTGGAATAGACACCATACATCATGAATGCAAATGAGCCGCTTGATTTGACATTTCCAATAAGCCCGTCTCTATGTACCAGTGGGTTTAGCCAATTAACCATGTCAGTAATCAATGTGTTCCGAGGCTCAGTTAAGGCCTCAGTTTCCCTGCCACATAAATCACTTGCAGATTAGCTGATCAGTTACCCTTGCGCACCGGCTTAATGGTCCACTTCAGGAGAGATAAAATGGAAAATGAAACTTAATGAAGTCCGCTGGAATGTAACCCATACTCTTATATACCTACAAAGCAGTGAGGCTGTGGAGGGAAATTGTAATTTATTGGTGCACTTAATGAGTATCACCTTTGTTTCAGTGCTCTTTAAAGGTGCAGGGTCCGAGATTGTCAGCATTTTGATTGCCTCTCAACGTCTCCCAACGACTCAAAGCCAAACCTGCAAACAGGGCAAACTAAGGCGAACGTCCTGACGCAGCCAACAGTGTTTACCCGAGGGGGAACCAGAGGATGGACGCTACATGTTATCAGCTGTAACCGCTTTATGAGCACAGTGCGGAGCAGTTAAATAACCAGCTAAAAGTACGCACGGCCGGCCCGGCTGTCAACAAAGCAAGGAGAATCTTTACATAGCAAATAGGTGTTCGCTGGTATTAAATGTTCATAATGTCGATACAGCTCCTGCAAGATTGGCATTGGTTGTTGGATTAAAACTAGCCTCACTTTAAAGTGAGCAGCATCCAACAAGACTCAAGCCCGTATGTATTTGTTTTCGAATGTTGAGATAATTTAAGAAATTATAGTAACACCGTTTACAGATCAACAAAACATTGATTTATCACCTTTTAAGTTGATACAGTAAACTTGTTAGCAAAGCAGTTGCTTATTTACACATCCAGCAGTTACAGAGGAACATTCACCTCCACTATTCTCACCAGCTTGTTACTAACTGTGTTTGTCTGCAATCTAAAAATATGTGCACATTGGTTGGAGGTCTTGCCAAATGAAATAATTAATGCTGAATTTCTATATCTTGAATATATATATTTGATCATCACTCTGACTAATATTCCTTCAGTTCACGTTCCTTTTGCCACCTCTGCTTCTCCAGCGTATCAAGCAATTTACACAGTAAAATAATCTTTAATCTTTCACATCTTTTCTTCAAAAACTACACCTTTGTAGTTTATGTGTATCCTTTTGAAATATTAACTTGAGTGAAAAAGGTTTTTTGATAGGAGAAATACATGTATGGACTGGTAAATGTGCTCCAGCATTTTAATTCACTTGTAAAAAGTAATTAAATGTGAAGGGTTAGAAGTGACACACTTTAATGAAAAATCCAAGTGAATAATAAATGTGGCTTATTCTTTATTGATCTCCTGCTGGTCACATTAAGCTCCTGAATTATAACACTTTGCCTTTGAGAGAAAAGTGAAGTTCATCATATTGTGAAAGTGAGATGTCCTTCTTACATAGTTTGCTTTATCAGTGACAACTTCTAGGAGCTCAACATGTAAGTTACTGGCATAAGTGAAAATAAACAGTTTTACCAATGTCATCTTTGCAGAGATGTAGCCTGTATTTGTTTTCGATAAATTGGTGCTGTCTGTAAGACAACATCATTTGCTTTTATGGGACAAAATTTGTCCAAATTTTCAGAAATCAAAGCAGAGTAGATTGAATTAGACTGCAAAATATCCATCTGCATTCTAAATAAAACGATGTCAGCTCCACTTATACTTCATGTTAGACATCAAATTAAAAGTGCACAAGGACCTAGAAAAGAACAGTAATTTAACTTCAATGTATTGAAAAGAGAAGCACTTCAATCATACTATGTTAGACATGTGGTACATATACCTATTAAGTTTTCTTCTAAATCAGTTGATCCTTTTCAAACCGTGGCTATGTTCAACCTTCACTCAGAAAATTACATATATGCCATTTTAATGCAGGAATTACACACTTAGCTTCCTGCTCGAATCAAGCAGGAAGCTAATAGGCCAAATATATTACTCTTTGAATCAACAACCTACCATATAAGTTAGATCAATTCTTTTATTTTAATGTTTTTATGAAGTAAATTGTGGTACACAATGGTTGGAAAGACCTGGGTTAGCTCACCTTTTCCAGCACAAGGATGTTTGTCTCATTGGTATCAGCCTCATTGTTACTGTTTGCTCTCCCACAGTTGTATCCACGCTTTTTTTACTGCTAATTCAATCCAAACATTACTGACTGCTGCTGTTTCATAGTAAAACCATTCAACCGGGGTGGCTTTTATTGTAAAGCAGTCACAGAAAGAACAATGTAATAGTCACCAAAGTTGGTCATCGAAAAGGCCTGTTTAAAACGAGATGATGGTCTTTTACAGCTTGCAGGGAGTAACAGAAGAAGACGGAACAGCGACAGGACGTATTGAACTGCACTTGCTGTTCCCAGCAACCAAGGGTGTCGCCAGATCTACCAGGATTGAAATCTTAAGGATTACAACTTTAATTCAGAGGTCAAAATGCATACAGAGAACAACACATTTGATCCAATATGATTGAGTATTTTGAATGCCCTGAAAACTTGTATTTTTCAAAATGATATCTCGCGTCTCCAAGAAAGCATCAAATCCTGAATTGAACCCATTTAGTTGCTTAACAACCATCTCCCCTCCTCAACCTTCACCATCACCCTCGACTTTAATCAAATGCTTTCCCTAAGAGGAGCTCTGGCCGGAGAGGAGAGGTTTTCCAATTTATAGAAAGCTGAGACCAAACTCGCACTGCTTTCCCCATCTCCAAACATGGACACAAACATAATAATAAGTGAATAAGTGACTTTTCAGTGAATAACAAATATACATAATTCCAGGCACTCAGCTCCCAGAAATACACACTATTGCATATGCCTGCTCCTCTAAATCCACTGCAATGAATTGATAATAAACCCAATGTCGCAGCGTTAACTCCTTCAGCGGCCTCTTGTTGATTATGTTGTATGTACTTGCATCTAGTTGTCACAATTAACAAATATGTTTATTATTAATCTCTCCCCATTATAGAGGCATGATGTTGCCATGTTCTCACCATGTACAAAGGCATGTTTTATTTCAAATCTCTCTTTCCCGTGTGTGTGTTTTTTTTTACATTCTTGCTGTGCAGTTTGAAAAGCCCCCACAAACGTACAAATTGATCCCATAATGCAAGGCTGCTGTCTGAATGGAGGGAATTGTAAACAAAAGATTAAGTGCGTGTGTGCGTGTGTGTGTGTGTGTGTGTGTGTGTGTGTGTGTGTGTGTGTGTGCGCGTGTGTTCTCATTGTATCGAAAACCAGTTTGAGCTTTCGTTCGGAAATGAGAGCATTCGCAAAGGCAGGGAGGTGGGTGGTTAAGTTTGGGATTTAAAGGAGCATGAATTAATTTATGACATTAATCAATCTCTGATCAGCGACAGCTTTGACAGGACTCGGGCATAAGCGTTCAGTTAAGAGGTTCTTTCACACCTGTTGGGGGGTGGGGGGGTAGTTCTGGTCCAATTCATGTTCAAACTGACGTTCCATTTGATTAGTTCATCTCTAGTTATATACTTGACCATATACAGCTCAATTATAAGATTCCTTCCTGTTCAGATTTCGCAATAAGAAGATAGATGTATTAATAGTTTAGCTTTTTGAAATCACAAACCTCTGACCCTAAAATCCTGGGGTTGGTCCGTATGCTTTCACATCAGACCGCTTGAACGGTGAGCGGACCGAGACTCACCGTTCAAGCGGTCTCGGTCTAAATCCAGTTAGAACTGGGTAGGGGAGGAGCTTCCCGGCCAGCCTAGGGTTCAGCATGCTGATGTTTAGCGGGTATGCTGTTTACCATGTTCAAAGTTTAGTCGACAGCAGATGGGCTGAACACAAAGTTCAGCTGAGGTGGATTGGAGTCATTTTGCAGATATTTGTTATTAAGTATTGAACCAATTGAAATACTGAGCAGATGACGATAGAGCGATAGAGCAGAGGACAATTAAAGTGATTGCATTTCATTCTGAGAGGCAAATTAGTGTCTCTACCAAATGGCAATCCATCCAATATTCCTTGACCTTCTGGTGCTTCGAGGTGAAAAGTCAGGGGATCACTAGTTATAAGGATTCATCCTCTGGGCAACATGATTGTCAGCACAAATCGTTATGACAATCAATCTAATGGTTGTTTTGATATTTCAGTCAGGACTAAAGTGGTGGTTCGACCCAACATCATTCCCATTCCATTGAGCCACGGTGCTATCATGGCTATGAAAATACACACATATGTGTGTATTTTGTGTATATATATATATACATATACAGTATATATATAAACAATGAGATATTTTATAAATAATGATGAGTAATATGGATATGATGATTAAGTGGGTAAACACAAATGACAGAACAGCTACAACAGTCTGGTGAGAAGTCAAAAAGTTCAGAACATGACAATAATGCAGCCTTTTAGCCAGGAAAAGACAATAATTATGCCATCTTACAATATCCAATTTCTAGTCTCATATCACGATATCGATATTGGCGTACAAACAGTGCATATCTATAACAGGCGGATCAGAGTGGAAATGATTAAAGTGGGAGATTAAATCTAATATACAATGTTAACCTATGAGGTTATTTCACCTGTAAAACATTGCCAAAGGCCACGCTTTTATCTGCAAAATGTTATTGCTTTTATTGTTGTCTTTTCCATCGTTAGCCTACACATCATTTTATTTCCGTGTTTGTGAAGCACTTTGTAAACTCATTCCAACAGGAGTGCTGTAAACTAAATCCCTGTCATCAAACCAGCATCATTGCCTATTTGGTGTTTGATGATGATGGCTCTCTGATGATTTACAGGTGCATGTGTGATAAATTAAGACTGTAAGTAGCTGCAGCTGTGTGCATTCGTCAGAGGATTACTGCTCCGGTGCTGCAGGAGGATCCTAAACTGTGGTTCTTCTTCACTTGTTTCTTTACATTGAGCGACCTCTAGACTAGTGTAGGACACAGATGTCTGTAGGTACAATAGGGGAGGGGCAGGTGACCTAAAATCCATATCACAGTATTTTTTTGTCGGTTCTTGCGGTGATGGTATTATATCACGGTATTACAAAATGAAAAGGGACACGGCCTCTAAAACATAATTACACCAATGTCCCCTCTTTTGGCAATGTAAGGGAACAAATATTAAGAAAGAAAGTTTTTTTTTCTTTTACCTCATTTCACCCAAGCCTAAATGGGAATTACACTTACAACAATTGACATCACTGAAGGAACCAATAACATGACATGTTAAATCTTAACCCACCAGAAGAAAGAGTTCTGCAGCGTAGATGCTGTTGGACCAGTTCTGTAAAAAAGAAAACACATGGTCTGCCACAGGAACTGTGCTGTGGGTCAGCGAACGTGATATTGATGACGGCGATAAAAAAAAAACCCTAACGTACAAAGAGTACATCTGTGAAAACACATTAATCTGAAAAAAAATACTCTGTTCAGTTGCAGTCTTCAACCTACATGAGTTGAATGAATTTGGCTCCCGGTTGCAAATAAATGGTCACAAGGAAACATTAGAAATGCCAGCTCTAAGCCAAAAACCAATGGTTCCAAGATTTGTCGACCTGAAAAAACAAATGTCGTACCGGTGAAAAGAGGCTGGCTGAAAATCTCAGCAATTACTCCATAGTTCTCCTTTCTCTGTTATTGTTACTGAAGTGAAATAGACGCGACATATTCCAACAATGTGTGTGTTTCTAAAAGCTCTCTGAACCACCTGTGAGGCTTATATCACTGACGGGCTGAAACGGGGCCAAATGCGAAAACTTTGTTCGGCACAACATCGCCACCCGCTGACCCATAGGAAAAACCATACGACAAATCCACAGCGTGATTTGTTTCTGCGCCACGAGAAAGACAACAGGACAAAGCCTCTGTTGGAATAGACTCACTGCTGTGCTCTACAGGTCCAGGGAGCAAGTCTCAACAACACAGACGAGGAAACAAATCTTTCTCCCAACTGAGGAACACACATGCAGTTACATTGATATCAAGAAGCAACAGCTAAGATCATCTTTTTATGTTTAGGTGAGTAGATAAGCAATGTTAACTGCACACTTCCTTCCTATGAAAGAATAAGTCCATACTAAGCTGGCTGAATGTGAAATGTCTTTTCCCAATGTTGGACCTTCAGCTAAAAAAAGAAAAGAAAAGAGCAAATTATTGAATCGAGTCTGCAATTTTGGAGACAGATTTACTGTTCACTCTCTCACTCCCAGTGCCTTCCTATGTATACATCCATGGCCTTTCCCTTGCTGGAGTACTGTTGGCTCACACAGGACTGTACCGAGTAGTTTGTAGCTTCAAAAGTTTGTTCATACCGGTGTTATTCAAATTACCGTTATTCATAACTTAGTCGTTTTTTTTGTGCGGCCACTTCGAGCACCGCCAGCAGAAATCCTCTGAGGTTTTCAGGAAGGCGCTGCGCTCCACAGCACCCTGCCAGCTTGGATACAGAACCATTAGCCCCTTTCACACACAGATACAGTCGTAAAGTTGATTAGTCGTTCCTCCGGCTTTGCTTTTGTCAGACTGAACCAAACAACGGCGGCATACTGCCCCCCCGCCCCCCCTCCAGTGTGTGATTACAGATAGCACGTCGGCATCACAGGAGCAAAAGACGCGCATCCTAAACAATAACTGTGGGTGCGTGTTGAGCCCCTCTGCTCAGTGGGAAGGAGCTCCCAGACCTTGTTGTGTCCCAGATTGGGTGCCATTCTTGGTCGCTGTAGGTTAACCGCTAACCGTGTTTTTTTTTGTAAACTTATGAAACGAGTCATTAAAACTTCACACCCATTCTGACATACCGGCTGTCGTTTTCAGATGTGCACGACTCTGTGCCCCCCACTCAACCTTTTATACAGAAAGTCTGCGAAGTTCAATTAAATTTATTTTCCCAGATATAATAAAGGCTGTGTGTGTGTGTGTGTGTGTGTGTGTGTGCGCGAGCGCGTGTGAATGTGTGAAAGCGAGTGCAGGCCAATTTGTATGTCAAGTTCAGTCTCAATGTCACACAACAAACTCTGCTTTATTATCTTCACTTGGAAATTGCGACATTATGAGTGCTTCGGCTATTGGTATGTAATGGTTGCAATTAACTTATCAGCAGATCGTCCTTTCGTTGCAGAGCGGGAGAGCATGACACATCATGTTTTTCTCTCGGTGTGAAAGTGCTGGCTGTCTGTCTGTCTGCACCACTGAGCAGGACCGGTGCCAGCCAGCCAAACAGGGCATACAAATGATGGGCCTCCTCAAATATAGGGTTTCGCAACACAGTGCAAATAGTGAACCGGATTGGTTAAAGTGTAAGAGAATTGGTTGAAGAACAACGGTGTGCCTCGTGGCCCTTTCCCCAGCGCTCACGCGAATAAGATGGAGAATATTTACGGAACAGTAGCCGTGTCGCCTTTAAAGTGATTAAGTGTTCACCTTCTGTCGGGTCTGATGTTGTAGCAAGGCCATAATACCTGCCAGCTGTTGCTGTCGCTCAAGAGTCATTACAAGAGTGGGGAGGGGCCACACATTCCAATATGATGATTGATGTGCACTTTTACTGATGAGACTCTTTAACAGCAGAGTCCTCCGTGTCGCTCAGACTCCCAGCATGCCTCCAGTCCTTGAGACCCGTCTGTTGTGTTGTAATACCGCAGAAGCAATATGAGCTTCTCAGCTGATTGCCTCCTCGCAGCCACTGCGATAAAGAGATGCAACACAGCAATTTCCATAGTGTTATTTATATTTTTAAGGTAATAAATCTCAGGGCTTTTTCTGTCTTTTTCAATGTTATGGGTAGAGATGCACACTCCACTGGTGATGGGAAACAATTGTCTGTTTTAGCTGTAGATTATCTCAGTGTGTTGTTGCATTGCCTTTATGAAGCTGCACTGCCTTTACATCTCAGTTTGATTGAGTGTCTCCATTTGCCTCCGTGATCTGTAATTGGTGTCTTTATTTAAGAATATCAGTGCAGGGAAATTATCATTCACCCAGAGTCAACATTGAGATGACAAAAAGTGAAATGCGGGTCAGTGTGAGCAGATGTTAGCCTATTAAGATAGACTTCAGCGCACAGGACTCTGTCAATCATGCACGACCCGTGGGACTACAACAGTGGCTCAGTTACACCGCTTGTGATTCTTTTTGTTAAAGACTCAAATGAAAAGTCACAAAGGAATACGAGACACCAACAGGCATTCGGAGTACCAAGTTTGACATGGAAATGTGCATGTCATTCTCCAAGGATCTGACACCTGGCTACCTATTTGTCATCTTCAGAGTTTACACTATTGGTGATAGATGAAATTTACAGTCAGTTGGTGTTGAGCTGAATATACACAGGATAGGATCACACTCTCCTCATTAGCATGTCACAGGTGTGATTCACAACATAGCATGTGGCTGCTAAACCGTCTGTTAATGATGTATGTAATTGTTCAGTGTTTATTGAATGTGCTGTTCTTATTTATAATATAAAATGTAGAATAAATGTCCCATTCATTGATTTATTTAAAAGAAACTGTATGATGTATTCAAATGTATCTTGTAAAATGTTAGTTTTTAGAAATGATACAGTTGTTTGAACATGTTTTCATTAAATAGATAACGGAGAAGGAATTCTGCCCTGTTAAACTTCCTTATTTTTATGGTAATAAAGAAGTGTATGTTGAAGTACATTGGATTTATTGTTTTACTTTTGTGTTTTTTACTGTAGAATCTAATATTGTGGAATTTCAGTGGTATTGGTATTTGACATTCCCAATTGCAGCCTCTCTCTTTTTCTCTCTCTCGTGTTTATTTTTATTCAAATCTTCTGGTGAACATTGTTTGTGACACTAACTTCTACAGCTTCATCCTCTATTCACTGTTTATTCCATTATTCAGACCAAAACCCATTAGACATTTTGTAGAAATGATTGTCATTTTCTTTTTCAGTCACTTCAATTTAACTTTCACTGGCAATAAATTATAACAACGTGCTAATTAATTTCATCTCTGAAATTCCACGTTACTCAGTCAAACAGACAGCCTGGATTATGGCTTGTATGGTCAAACATGACCGAAGTTAAAAGTATAATTCAATAAGAGACGTCATCAACCATGTTTGCTGCGTTTCTGTGAAAGTGGTATGGTAAAGTTTCTAAAACCGTTTAGAGACCGACTAACAAGTGTTTCTAAAATAATATTTATGCATTTTCAATTTGCCAGAACTGCTCTAAAATACATGGAGACATATTTAACACAGCCCCCAACATTTAAAATGGTTTGAGAAAGACATTTAAATATAAAACTAAAACATTATACTGTTTATACAGTATGGTGGCTTTGTTTTTGTGGCATTGTCTCTTTTTTCCCCCTGATTTCCTATCCCAGTGGGCAAAAAGTTGCTATATTGGAGGAGTGATTCGAGGTGCCCCTGTTTCTGCTTCCAGAAGTAAAACTCCCATTCATTCTCTCTATATAGACGATGTTAAGTGACTCACACTTGGAGCACTTCAAGTATTGAATGGACATGAAAGTCTGCGGGTTGAATCATGCAGTAGAACAGACGAGGGCTGCAACAACTAATCGATTAAATCAATTAAAATAGATGATAAAAATAGTAGCAGCAAATGTCTTTATCGATTAGTTGTGTCTGTGATATGATGGTCTATGTTGGGTCAATGTAGTGAGGCACGGCTACGCCAACGTTTCTGTGGGGGCAGTAATCCTGCCAATGCTGCGCTTTGTGTCGATCACATTCTGTATTGCAGGAAAGGGTGCCGGCTCCTTTGCCTCTGGAGCATGGAGGTATGCTCTGGAGTAAACCTTGGAAAGGTGGCGCAGTCAGAGACTCACGAGACAGCAGCTGGAAGTGCAGATGCAAATGCACGACTAAAAACAATTGTAATGGACAGAAATGTCTCCCTTTTATTTTATCTTAATTTTGTGATGGGTCAATGTAGCCAACGCTTGATGAAGTTAAGCCTACATTGATCCATTACTAAATGGAAAGTGAACTAAATCCTTGAACCAAAATTCAAAATTATTTCAAAATTAACACAAAATTAACACAAATAAACCGGAGACGGCTGATTTAGTTCAAATTAGATCGGAGAGACACTAGAGTCAATAACGTTATGGCGTTATTGGAATATTTCAGGCCATTAGTTGAGACATTGGAAAAAACTGAGATTGCAGTATTTTTTTGTGATGTGTGTGTATATATACATATATATATATATGTATATATACATATATATATATATCACACTGTATATTGCTATTTGAGAAAATACCAGAAGGTTCTCTCTCGACATGGAGGCTACATTTGAAAGCAAATTAAAATAGGTGGTAAAGAATTGAATAATAAATTGGTTGGATAGATATGATGTGATTACATGACAAAAAAAGTCACACCTCTGGTTAACAAAATGGTCCGGTGGGTTCCTGTCGTGGCGCTCGGAGGCGGCGAAGTTTTTATTTGCACCGCTAACAGCGGCCGAAGGTGAGAAAATGTACACAATATAATAAACATGATTGCATTCCGTTTGGCATTCTTCGTCCTTTTGTTTGTTGTTTACCAACAGCAACAAACATTCAGATGTCACTATATATCCCATGATTCCCACTCTTTTATAATACCAGCAGTCGAGGCTCATGGGTGTTGTCGTTTTGTAAAGTTATCTTTTGTTTCTCGGGAAACAAAGCTGAACACAAGCCGATAGGAAAGCTACATTATGCAGGAGACCCTGGGGTGTCAATCATCATTGAAGTTACCATGCAAACATTTTGAAATGGAAAGTGTGGAAAGTTACTTTGAGAATCAGCTGTCTAAGGTCGGATGTGCGTTGCATGCTGGCTGTGGCGAACTGGCTCTTTTATCAGGGAAGGAAATTAATTTGATATCAACTTTGATGGTCATTCAACCAACTGCTGTTAAAAACGAGTAGAGACAGATCATTACTCAATGTATTTTAGTGTAATTTCTGGTGAAGCAGTAAAGTGGATGGAATTACACTGCAGACTGGAGTCTTTGTAAACGTTGACAACCAGAGATTAAATCGTCATAGTTGCTTTTATAAGTCCAACTCACATTGAGTAGACCCACATCTTATGAGATCTATATGAATGTAATGAATGTAAGGAACAATGATGGAAAGAGACAATAGAAGAAGAAGAATAGAGATGTAACCTCTTATTTTCTTGTTCCAATTCATACTAGTTGCTAATGTATCTGGGTGAAGCCTGTGCACTTATTCACCGGCAGTAGGTTACATGGTTCGATTTTGTTGTGTGCTGCACTGCCATCTGTATGATAATCACATAGATTGCTTTCCTTACTTTCTTTTGTCCCTGAATAACAAGACTGTCAAGGCTAGCTCATAGGCAATGCAATGTATGTCACCTCACAGCTGCCTGTTCAAGGATTCCTGGTCTGTTCATATCTTTAAAAATGAATGTGTAATGGCACATTAATGTGATTCACCTGCTTGATCAAAAATAGACTTTGCCCCTGAAAGTCCAGCCCATAAAACCCATAAATTTACCCTGAGAATAGTAATTAAGAGTGTATCTAAACGTACAATATTCACACTTTGAAATGTCAAACCGACATCAGTGGTGTCATTTCCCAAAAGGTTGCTCTGTTCTAATTTCAAGAAATACCATCAAATAATATGTCTCAAGTAATTTCCCTGAGAGACGTAGATATGAACTGTTCTGATTACAATTACAATTAGTCCAAGAAGTGTTTGTCCCAGTGTGTAGTCTTTTATCTTGTCGCTCTGCATAACCTTTCCAACGGCATGCAAGAGATACTTAGCGCGAGATATTAGTCTTGAAACAACCTTTGTTTTCTAAGACTGGGCTTGAATGATCTTGTGGACTTGTAATGACAGCTTTCACCTGACCTTTTGTTTCGCAAAACATCCTCAAACAGGTGTTAGCCCCAGGTTAGAAGGAGGAGTTAACCCTTCATCTAACAGCTCACTGTGGCTGTGCCTTTTTATTCCGTCACTCGTTTTGCAAAACAAAGACACACGAACAAAGACATGAAAATACCTGTTGTAAACGTATTCTGCAAGAACAATCGTGATTTGAGCTAACCACTGTGACGAATGCGTAGCGTTTCCTGTGACTGCTTCACAATAAAAGCCAGCAGTACGGGGTTTATGAGCCGTAACTTAATACAGTTGTGGTACGACGTAAGGAGAGTGAACGGAGAGGAGGACATCAATGAGATAAAATGGAAAACCTTTGTTTCCTGTGAATCCCATATGTGTGTGAATTTGAATCCAGCTCGACAATGGCGGACTCTGCCACAATCAATAAAACAACTATTATTTAAAGTGTACTGAATGTACTAGATACATTGAATTGGTATTGCAGAAACCAACCATGTATCGTATCAAATAGGGTGTGACTTTGTGAAAATCTTTTGAACACATACTGTTAATGTTCATGTTTTATTCCGTTATGCTCACCAACGTGAAGATATACAGTATATATATCCGCAGAAAATAACTTCCAAACCCACGGCAGCTTTCAAAGGAGGGTCTTGCTGCACCTCATCCCAGCAGCAGTGTTGAATCCCCCAGGATGTGTGGCAGAGAGTCAATGGACCTAATATGGAGTGATTCTTCTCCAGAGGCATATCCTTGGGAATGTGGCTCTGGTTTCACAGTTATCACTCACATGGAGCTGTCAAACGCTTAGTGGCATTCTCTTGATCCAATTAATTAGGGCCTAACAAGGCACGCAGAGTGTAAGGGATTCGGATCGACCAAATGGTGACAGAGTCACAGACCTCTACAAGCGAGGCCAACTTCGCGTCACACACTGGCCGCTAATGAGACATGTGAAGTACCGCCGTGTCGAAGAAAGCTGTGGATGTAGAACATGCTCACCGAGGTTTCCAACCACATGTAAACATAATACAGCGTGCCAATCTCCGATAACATTCAGATAAGAAGCTTGCCAACGTGCTGAAAGCATCTGATGCGCAATTCCAGCCTAGTTTCTATTACGGAGCGTCAAATGAATCCCCGACATCCACAGCTGTGTTTTCTGCAGCTGGTTGAACTTGTTTGGAAAGAGCTAACAGAAATCAAAAGCTACGGATTTTCCCCCATCGGATTATGTTTAATTAAAGGAATACATTATTAATTAATAGGGATAATCATAATAATACTGTCGCTTGATCAAAATGACAAACGTCGTCAGCATATAATTCTCTTTGCAGTTTTAAGGCACCTGTGCTCTCTGCCGGACGGTGGCTGTACTCAGCCAAAGATTGTTTATGAGGTAAACAAAGTGATCCAAACAGACTAAGGGGTATTACAATATACAAAATATAATATAAGTCACAATATTTTCCTGAAATACTGCTAGTTCTGGGGTGTTGCCATCTCTAATCTTATGCCTGCCAATGCCCCATAGGAGCGCTTCAAATGAGGCATGTCGATTATAGTTTTCAGTGAGTTTGGGCCTCAAGTTCTAACAAATGTTGAAGACACCAAATATTCCTGACATTTGAAAAAAGATTGAATAACTTATCTTCCTGATATTCAGTATAAGTAGCATTAAGTTGAAAGTGAGATGGGAATCTTCTGCGCACACAATTGGCAATTTGTTCATTTGTGTCTGAAATAATTAATCGAGGAGCGGGGAACGGAGGTGGCATCCTCTGCTGCATGGAGCAGATGTTGTAAATCCACTGCAGCTCACACAGACAGGTGCCCTCCAGCCGGTTCCTGTCTGCTGCCTTGGTAATGGCGTGTTCCCTTTCCTTGAACACTGGAGGAATCGAGCAGCACTCCGTCCAACCTCTATCATCTCCACATTACAAGGTTATACAGCACAGCAGGCTGACTAATCCCCTCCGGAAGGTTGCTTGGTGGACCAAAATGTACAGGACACAAATATGTATTGAATATCCAGATCAAAGTAAACTGATTCTGAGATGCTCTGCCGTACTTTTTACTGATCGGATGAATAAGCTGTTTGCATTAATTGGACATTCGAGTCTACGGTCAATCCAACGAGTCTTGTATCCAACTTAAGTATAAAGGCTACTTGCGGTGTAATGCCACGTGAGTCTCTCATGAATAGGCATGTTTAAACGCTTTCAGACTTGAGTCAGTTAAAGTGAACTAACACCTACTTCAGATTGTAGGTGTTAGTTTGCTCGTGGGCAGCATCTCGCAAAACCTCAAGACATTCAGGCCAAGGATCGCTCTCCTTTTCATGTCTCTCTACATCTATTCATCTTATTTAGGATGGTGATGCACAAAGACCCAACTAATAGAATTCCACTCGAACAATAGCCATTCATCCATCCGTCTTCTAGCCTGTTCTGTGCAAGCAAAGCAGCTCTGGATAGGTCATAGTCATAGCCAGGGGTAATTATGCAGTGCAGAAGTGAAGCGAGAATATGCTAACTAGGACCAGGATTTGAACCCAGGACCTTCTTGTTAGTGCCTATTTATAAGCCACCGGATCACATTTTGGAACAATAAATAAATATAGGAATAATGAATAATAAGGAAAAAAGCTTGGGCTGCAAAGCTGGAAACTGCAAAATGAGCATGTTGTCAAACACAAATCAACCTCAAGTGTTTCTGGTTGTGACCACAGATGATGAAGCACTGATCAAAACGTGTTGCTCTTATTAGTACAAATAAACTATCCTTGATTTTTATTCATGTGTTCTCTATTGCTCAGTGGTGGTTGATTTTGTTTTATGAATAATGAAATATACTTTGCAGAATCTGTTTTGGCATTATTGTATCACCTCGGGGAGCCTCAACATAATTTTCCCTGAGATGGGATCCAATGTCTCTTCCCCTTGCAGGCGCCACAGTAGTATCGGCAAAACCACGAGGGGACACCATACGAGTGGCATGGTTTAGAGCGAGGACACACAGTTTAGACAATAATTAAATTGATATTGTGCTAACACGCATTTCCAGTCATTCCTTTTTTTTTTATTGTGGCTAGGATGAGGCAACAGACTGATTTCACTGATTTGATTAACTGAAGAGCTCCTACTAGACATAAAGATGCCAAATTAATTTCAGTGAAAAACTGCTTGGTGCCATCGCCCTGCTGTTATATGGTGTAGTCTGGAAACACTGATAAGAAACTATTCCATTTACTGGCTGAACTGCAGTGTAATTCACTTGCCTGTGCATGTAAACAATGAAACGTAATTAAATACCATAAAGATTTAGGTTGCACTTATTTTAATCAAATAATAACAATAATAGGACATATAGTACACATGCACAGGTACAGTTATAAAAAAAAAGTGCAGTTAGTGATTTTATTCATCGTCATAAAACCTTGTGTTGAGTTCACGATGATACAAGGTTGCTGCTTCCAGCATTTGCCTGTATTGTTGTCGCAGTCCATTTTCTGGATTTTAGGTTGGTTTATAAACTTTTTTCGCAAAGTTTTTGGTTCACATCGCTGAAGACTTATGAAAACGTACAAGCCAACATATTGGGTCAATGTTTATGGCAAAAGTAAGTAAAGTGAGAGACATCATACAAAAACCTTTTCATACTGTTTTTTTAAGCAGTAAATAGTTTCCCCAAAAAGCTGACCACTGTGGCAAACCGGAGCACTTTACCACAGGAAAATTGGTAAGCAGAAAAAGAGAATGGAATATCAGCCTCAGTCATTACGGTTTGGAAGGAAAATAGCAGGAGAGATGACTGGTTCATCAAAAGGTCACTTTACCTTCTGAACCCTCTGGTTATTAATGCCAGCAAGTCAGATAGGAAACAGAAATGTCACCTTATTAATCAAAAAGAAGTTCAACATTGGCTTCGGGGTTATTACATCCGAATGAGCCAGAGCGCCGTTATTTACATACATCTGCTCATCTTATCCTTTAAAAAAAAGATTAGTCTCTGAATAACCAACATCTAGAAAGCTACAGTGTTGTTTCCAGGTTATTGCTGATGTCACACTGATGCTTGTCCATCTAAAAAAAAACATATGCCCACTCAGTCAGAGGCCGCATTGCTGGCCTTGTGTGCAATAAAAATACTAATTTAACACTCAGCTAACTAGAGGAGGGAGACCGGAAAATATGTCCTTGCACCTTTGTCGCATGTGGTCTTTCAAAATGTGCTTCCATCTATCTTCATGAAACTTTGCTCACTCCAAATAGATTTAGAAGTGTCCCAGAAATACAACAAGGAGGCTGTAAGTAAATTGTGTCACAATGGGGCTGTTGTTGCCTGGAACAGTCGTGCTCTCTGGATAACCACCGACAGGCTCTGAGAGTTAATGAGCCTCTGTTCGTCCCTTAGAGGCCACCGTAACCTCAAAAACATATTCTGAATTTCCTAACAGGTCTAATGGAGAGGGGGATGCTGCTTTTAGTCTTGATCAGGAGCCCTATTTATACAAGTACTGTGTCATGTTCACCTTCTAGTTTTAAACTTGGTCATCAACAGCAGTTTTTAAAGCCTGTGCGCTGTGCAGATTAAAGGAAGCCCATTCTGTGAATACATCACTGTCACTCGAGTTTAGATAATGACCACTGGTGCTTTGTTTTCTTTCATCTGGGAGACAGTTATATAGAAAGTGTGGAGTCTCTCCCTGTTTCACTTTCAAACTCAGCCCACCGGGCGTGATGGAGGGCATCGTCTTATAGCAGAGAATCGGACCTGAGATCTTGGACACTGAAACATGATAATTGAGGGTCCTGTTGTGACAGCCAAAGGGTTGAGGGTGTTTGGTGAAAGCAGATACTGTTGTTTCATCCAGCTCCAACTACAGCGGGGTCCTCTCTCCAGCCCTGTTGTCAGTGGTTGCTGTTCCATGGCCCGACTTTCTCCAAATAAGTAACAAGAAGCATTTTGTATAAAACCAGCCGCGGCTGAGTGTTATGTTCAAACACATTCAGAGGAAAAGGCAAATTAAAGAAAGATGTTATTCTGGGACTATGAGCCACTGTAAGCGTTGCTTGTAAATTACATTCATATATTAATAAACCATGTACATAGTTTTGTAAACCCCAATGTGCCATTTAGTTTTCCACAGTGGCTTACATTATCATTAGACACACATAAGTAGCGCAGGTGTCCTGGTACTAATTACAATATCTTAGTGCCCATCTTACACAATAAGGTCTCTTTACAGGTATTGGGGAAGACTACGGTATTTGTGCCTTTCGTGGCTCCAGTGGGAGACTAAGTTTAAAAGAGAAAAGAATCTAGGGATGTGGAGTTATGAAAATAAAACGCGAGTCTCAACCCTGACGGTACCTAAAGTGAACCTGCAACGACTTAATACCAAAGTATCAGTTCACGATCAATATAAATAGTCAGGGAACAGAAGCTTATGATACATAAGTGGTGTGTGGAAATATGAGAATGAAATTTATGAAGCAGTTTATCTGGAAGGGCGATATTTTGTTATTCTTTTCAAAAAAATGTGCCGACATGTAGGCATTTGGACAAGTGAATGAAAATGTATTAATATGAATGTTTAGACAATAAGGTTTTTATAGCTTCTACCAACTATTGTAACTCCCAATTAGAGTCCGTCCTATTTTTATGGGAAAACTAAAGCCACGAAGCCTCTTAAGACATGAAATATAAATAGACAAGAGTCGTATTCTTTGTCTCCCCCGTTACTTGTTGTTGGTCATTTTGTCCTAACAGAATGCGTTGAATTGCATGAATCTTAAAATGTAAACACATTCAGTAATGAGGTAACAGTGATATAACTGGAGGCCCTCGACTACAATAATGGATTAGGGCTTTACACTCAGAGTAATTTATTTTTCACCCACATTCATCACGCCTAATCAATGCTGCATCCTTGGCTTTAACCCTCCCCCAGCCGGCCCTGACAATGTCACCGCTTGCCTCAGTCTTTTAAACCGTTTAACTGGGAGCAGCGTTTTTTACACTGAACTTTATGTACGGTTTGAAGTTGTTATAGTTTAACAATATAGGCAGACAATTATGTTATAAATGTAATACTGTCACCAATAAAGGCCAGAGCCATCAGGCTGACGGACATCCGATGTATGGCAACGTTCCAGGTCCAGAGCAGATTTTAAAACCTCACTTGTTAATCACAAAGTCTTGAAGGGCTCTGAAGACGGCAGAACAGAGGCAGCACACAGGAAAATTGTAACAGCCATTGTGTCTCTAAAGCTTTTATCCCCCAGCCCTGCCAACGACTAAATGTAACTCACATATATTGATAGGCTTTAGATGGAAAACCTGTATCCTTTATAGTTTTATTTCCATTAGGACAGATGCATTAAGTCGTTATTGCAGCTATTATTTATGCGAGAATCCATAAAATGTTCCTTTGTTTCCTCACCTGTTTTACTACAGTATATAATCATACTTACGGTTAGGATTCACACTTCAAAACCCGTTTAGAAAGTTAAGCACAAACTCAAGATTAACCCAGTTATTACACAAATGGTAAATATTAGTGTGTGTCGGCAGAGACGTCACAAGAAATGTCAGTTCATAAATGCCAAAGTAATTTAGATTTGTCCACCAGTGAGCACTGACATGTTGAATGTTTAACTGTCCCACTAAGTAAAGACTGTAGCTTTGTCCTCACTCTTAAATAATCAAATTTAAAGGATGTTTATTTTACATATTAGCTGGCTTGATTGCTTTTAGCTTTTTGTCGAGCTGAACAACTTTCCACAGAGTAGGCTGTGCTAGAAATGAATTGGAGAAGAGTACCAATTGAGTCCTGCATTTTCCCTTGCCTTATAATCAGACTGAGTAGCCATTTTAAATCAATGTTGTGGATGGCTGGGGTCTGGAGCCATGCTACAGTTTCCCTCCAATCAGTCCAAATTATATAGTATATGTTCCAGGATACACTTACTAAGAAATCAAGAAAGTTAAGTATTAGTTCCTCTCTTGGAACTTATTTGGGCAAATGAAACAAAACTTTGATGAAAACATGTTTTATAGCCATGTCAGACATTATTTGTTCTCTTCTCAATCACAAAAATATCAAACGAATAAACAGAACGTCAGTGTTTTTATTAACATTTTGTAAGGTGACAAAAAAAATGCAATTAAATCCAATTAGTTACGGCACATTTACAACCAAGTATTTAACCCTGAACAACAGCAAAGTATGAAGGTTCAAATACATATTGTGTCATACTTAAAGTGGGATTTACGTTTTGGTGAAACGCCCATAGTCAAGGTTACACTTTCCTCTCACCAATAATATCAATATTTTACTGGGACCAGAATTACCTATCTGTCGCCCATGAAGACAGCATAAGCTTGTGATGGGCTGCATGTCCGCCATGGGTACTGCCTGTTTCAAATGAGATTCATGACAAATCCCCTACAAGAGGCCAGCCAATATGCTAGGTAATAGCATGCTTGGCAGTACTTATCTGTCTCCATTAAAGACACAGGTCATATCCCACAATGTCAAAACCATTAAATTTAAAAATAGAGCTTGATGGTAGGATGAAGCTGGTCGCTGTTGCAGTTATAAAGCATCTCTGATTGAGAAAGGAGGTTAAAGTACAAAAAATTAGAAGACAAACCAAAAAGCTGTGGCAGGCCATAATCAGAAAAATGTAAATGATTAGAAGAATTTGCATTTCCGTGTCAGCTGCTACTGTTTTTTCACTGCAACCCCGACCAGTTTGAGTGCCACTAGAGATCACTCCTCGGACTTTCAGCTTGACCCATTCATTTGAAATGCAATCACCTTGCGCTACAATTGGGATTTGATACAAAATGATGTGAAATTGGGATTTTATATAAAATGGTCGCAATTTTCACAATTTTAAGTTGATACTGCAGTAAAATGCTTATCTTTAAAAAAAAGAAAAAAAGAAGAAGACTTACACTGCACAGTTGAGCCTAATTCTATGTAATTTCGAGCCTCCATGGGGATCTGTCAATGTGAGTCTCGGTGCACATTTATCAATCAGATAAGATCAAAGCTTGGGGCAGTCAACGACTTGCCTGGGATTCATTTGAATTTTTTCCAATGCTGGAAGCTACAGTGGTCCAGTTTGTTCCAGCTCCACTGAATGTATCACTTCTCGAGGTTCATGTCCCAGCTGAGACCAACGTGGATCACACATCGAATGAGCAAGCTTTACCAAACAAAGCGTGTTGTAGAAATATTGGTTGATTTGAATCGATGGGAAAACTACGACCGGTATCTTGTCTGTATAAATGTTCTAGAGCAGCAATTGAAGATTATTTTCATCAACGATTAATCGTACGTTATATGAAGATAAAACGCTTTGCCAATAAAATGTGAGAAAATACCCATTACAAATCAGCAGCCCAAGTTGACGCCTTCAAATGTCTTGTTTGTTTTCCTGGAAAAAGAAAATCACTTGAAGTATTCATTACTTGGATTCGTATGACATCATTTTAAATAGATTAAATGATGACGTATATGTTACCATTTTACAATTTAGGCATATGCATTGGCAAAAGACCTCACGATGATGAACCTTCTTTGGTACGTACAACAACAAAAAATTAAAGATTTATTTGCATTTCTTCTGAAAAAGAAACTTTAACATTGTCTCGCTCTGTGTTTCGAGAAGTAAATAATGTTGCAACAAGATTTTCACCCAACAGATGGTCAACAAAAGCCAAGAAATGGTCCAACAACTACAACCACTACTCCCTGCTGAGAAATAAGGTTCATGATGTTTGCTTTCCCCCCCGCCATCTCTTTCTGGAAAATGTTGGTGATTTTGAGATCCCTCTGTGTTGGCTTTGGCAGCCAGGGAGCTGGATATTATATTAGTCCACATTGAGCCTTGGAAGACACAGCAACTGCCCAGGATGCCACATTAAAATGTTGAGTCATCCAAACAGTTTCTGACCTTTCGCAGTTTGGTGTAGGCTAATTGATTTGAGCAGATGGCTAAACTGCCTAGCATCAGAATCCGGTTTATCAGTAATGTATTTTGACTCGATTAATACTGCTGTGTTTATAACATACATTTAAATATGCAGGTTTGCAAAAACAAGCCCAGAGATTTGAGTTGTTTCCAGGCATATGGCTGAAGAACAAAACTGCCCCCGTCTGTCTCTAATCAGCCATGACCAGCCAAATCATACCAAATAAATGTGACCATCAAACGTCATTACAGAGAGAAAAGCTGATTCAGAAAGCCAACTGCATTCTTTTCCATTCAGCATTTCTTACGGCATTCATTCCTCTAATTCAGACCTCCAAATAGGATATTAATGAAAAAAGGGTTGAGATATAATGCATATTCTTGTCTTTGTTAATGAAGGAAAGTTGGTGCTAATTAAAAGGAGAATGCTCATAGCTGGTGCCATGGCGATTAGTGTAGGTATAATTATATTAATTACAGTTAGGACCGTGGCAGCAGGACTGAGATTGACACATTTGTGTATGGTGACAAAGAGACACTGCGAGCCAACAACAGGCAGCTCCCCTTTCTTAAGACTCTGGATTGTTGCCACAAAAATCAATATTCTAGATTTGCTCAATTGCATGGAGAAGAGGTAGCTCAGTGACACTGCAATGACTGATGTACTGCTGGAGGTGTTCACCATCCTGGGGTTTACTAGATTAAACAATAAAGCAATTGTCATATGAAACTTTGAATCCATAAAATGTTCGGTGTATGGGTGAAAAGGTATTGAATATATGATACATATTTTATGATGCAATACAGCCTACTTAAAATGTGGACGTGGTATACTGCAGTGAGTACATATGCATAACCAAGATCACAAAAAATATAATCCACTCACTGACCCCCATGAAAAAGAAAAGGAGCGTTCTTGGGCAGTTTTTATATTGGCACACATACAGAAACTCACGCGCTCAGACGCGCACGTGCACGCATTCAAGCACGCACACGTGCACACATAAGCCTCTTTTTTTCCCTTTTTTTTTTTTTTTGCACAACACATGCTGTACAACCCAGCTGATCTCTGAAAGGAAATTCGCGTACTTACATTATAATTACATATATAATAATTCAATTATACAAAGAGCGCTTTTTTACGTGATTAGTTTTTCTTCAAAAGATGTAAGAAACGACCGATAAAGTCCTTGCGTTTGATTCATTTGATGAGGTTAATCAAAGGTAAGGGAGGAGGATGGGTTGTTTTCTTCCACTGATGAAGACGCATAATCCCAACAATCGCTACATGTATTTATTCTCTCAAAGACACGTCTTTACTTACCTAAAGTTACGAGATGAAACAGATAAACTCCCCACAGATCCATCTCTACGTGAAATGAGAATCTCAGATGACGCGTCGGACCTCCACGTAGCCTTCAGCTGTATGATTACACGGCAAGAAGAGGTTACCCTGAAACGCGCGTAGAGATCATCATTGGCACGAGGAGATTAATGTCTTGAAAACAAATCCTCAAATCGTCTTTCAGTTCGCTGTTGCCGTGTCTTATTCTCCCCCCAAAAAAATCTCACCAGTTTCCTCCAAGACACAGTGTGCACAGTCTAGCTGTTGCGCGAAGCCAGAGCCGTGCGTAACGAAGTGAGTGGAAGTTGCCCCGCGCGCAGTAGGTCCGGTATGCTGAGCGAGAGCCTTCTGTTGCGCGTCGAGGTGGGAGCTCAAGTCCGCTGCTGGAGCGATGCTGACTGCTGCTGGGAACAACCACTGCCAACGGGGGGGGGGGGGGGGGGGGGGGGGGGTGCAGGAAAGGACATGAAACAGTCTGATAAAGCATAAAGGCGTTATTAAAGTGTGACATGAGGTTAACCAGCAGCATAACGCGTATTTTGGGTATTACTTCAGACACATGTGGTATTTATAGTGGTCTTAACCTGCTTTGTTGTTGGTTTTTAGGATGTTTTAGCCGGTGGAAGGGGATTGAGTACATGTATTCAAGAAGTGATGTACTATACATTTGTGAGGTACTTGTATACTTGAGTATTTCCATTTTCTGCTACTTTACACTTCTACTCTCACTACATCTCAGAAGGAACTACCTTGCGTTTTAGTCCACTACAGTTACGTGTTAACTTTAGTTATTATTAGTAACTTTGCAAAATACAATCAACAAATAAAATCAGATGTTACTTTATGTTGTTTACTTCAGGTTAAGATGAGAGGGAAATTCAGAAGCTAGCAGCATATGAAGTTATTGAAATTAACCCATTATTTACATTAAAAGTAATTAACACATTAATGCGTCCGTATTCATTTTAATCTAATGACATACAATTCAATTATTCTAAAATGGGCCATTCTGCATAATGAGTACTTTTCTTTTGGGGCTTTAAGTTAATTTTGATTCTAATACCTTTTTCTACGGCATTTCTACTTAAAGGTTCTCTATTCAGAGCATTAATATAGTACCAAACAACTACAGCTCCTGCAGGACAACTTTTCAGATCAGTGATTAATAATCTTGTTCCAAACATCGCACAAACCAAATAGGTTAACTCTGTTTACTTTTACTTTTGTTAATGTGTAATATGTAACATGGATTATGCTTGCTATGTTTTATATATTCGGTATTGGTTATTTTGTTTGCTTCAATGATTTGTATATTTATTTTGTTGATGTAGCCCTCAGGTAAACACTGTTAGCTCTGTTAGTGCTGTTATCACGGTTAACCCTCATTATGTTACCCAATAGAATATGTGGAGACAATAGAAATAATCTGAATTGGGAATTTAGCACCTTATTTCTGTCTCCAATAATATTGTTTTGCTATTTTCATATGATTTGATTGTTCATCCTATAGATTTTATACAACACAATTTAAATACAGTACACTATTATACTCTAAATGTGTTTTACTCTATTCCCTACTTGGAGGGGGTTTCAGCTGGCTTGCATTTTCATCATCAGCTCAAGGTCTAACACTTGTCATTGATATAATATGAGGTGTGAGTTTTTGTTTCAGAGAGTTTATAAAGGAAAGTGAGTTGAGAGTTTGAGCTGAAGTTTGAGTGAGTGTTGAAACCCATATTTTATCCTATTCTTTGTTATTTTGGGGCCCCTGTGTGTTCACATTTTGGATAACTTCATGGTCTAGTCCGTCCATCCATCCATCCATTTTCAATACCGCTTATCCTCATTAGGGTCGCGGGGGCGCTGGAGCCTATCCCAGCTGACATAGGGCGAAGGCAGGGGACACCCTGGACAGGCCGCCAGTCCATCGAGGGCACATGTAGGGACATACAACCATTCACTCTCACATTCACACCTATGGGCAATTTAGAGATCAATTAACCTGCAGCATGTCTTTGGACTGTGGGAGGAAGCCGGAGAGCCCGGAGAGAACCCACGCTGCCACGGGGAGAACATGCAAACTCCACAGAGAAGGACCGCTCCGACCGGGAATTGAACCCGCGGCCCTCTTGCTGTGAGGTGACAGTGCTAGCCACTACATCACCGTGCAGCCCTGGTCTAGTCCGGTCATATTTATTTATTCTTTTTTGCCTGTTGTGAAATGTCACTCTTCTGATTCAGGTCAGTCCCAATCAAATGTGTTCAAAGCCTAAATGTGAGACCTAAGTATTCATGATCAATGCTTCGCCTGAAACCTTTTCTAAAGGTGATGACTGCACTCACAGAAGTCTTTCAGGTCTCCCAGAAAAATCAAACAAACTATTAATATTGATACAAGAAACTCTCAGAAGAGGCAGATTGGGGGCACTCTCAAAGAGAAACCTTTTTCATTTCTGGTTCCCTGTGCACAAAGTTAGAGAGCTCATATTCCAAATTCATGTCGACAGCACACCTCTAATTGGTTATACAATAAAATGCCGACAGACAGGCAGTCCCTTTTTGTAGATTCCTTCCAAAGTCAGATAGCTTTAGATGGTGAGCTAACAAAATTGCAGCCATAGTGGCACTTAGCACTTAGCCAACAATGAACATATTTCTAATGTTAACGGGAGGAAAAGACTGCGACCAGAAAAGCAGGTGAACAGCCTAGTTTCCAAACAGGTTTTGTATAAAAATAGACTTGTGAAAGGTTTTTCCTTTTGTTCCATTAAGAAGCAATAACTCTTCTCCCCAACAGAGAGGTGGATCCCGTTCCTGCTCACAATACCAGAGCTGCACGGCTCCATTTTCAGAGCTGTTCACGGTTTTGAAACCGACAGTTATTGATTCTTCAGTGGTAAGAAATTCAACTTTTCGCACACCATCTGTTTAATGTATTGTTCAGAGGCTCTTTTCGTCAGAGGAGAACATCGGCGGGTCAGGGTGTGCACTGGAGTGTGTTGACTCACCCCTTTAGTGCGTCCCCAAACCAGCCACAACAAACAAAAGTTTCCAGATGATCCATGCAAACAAAGCTGGCGAGGAGCAGATAACAAGGGGTCACCGTGTTGGAACAGCCATACGCAGTGTGTGTGCTTTACTGTATGTGTGTCAGAGTCTGTAAAGCAACAAGAGGGGTCCAAGAGGATGATCCAGTTGTGTACCAAAGACAGAATGAAGACCTCTGAAGAGCCATTTCAGCCTGCTGGTGTTATCTGTAGTGCCATTCATGGCTGCTCTACGATCATGCTTCACTGGACTTACATGAGCTGGCAACATTACGAGTTTTCCAGAGCCTCGGTTGTTTAAAGTTTGTATTTATTTTTTTGCTTAGGCCTCAAATCAAAAAGACTGTAACTGCAAAAATGTCTTTACGCCTCAGCGATTGTAATTTGAACTCCCTAACAAGCTTGCAATGAGAATATTTGGAACAATATATTACCATCTCTATTGGGAGTTAGAGTGCTTAAATGTGGGGAAGATGTGCTCTGAAAATGCTTCATGAATCTTTAAAGAGTGACTCAAAGCCATAGGGAGCTTTGGGTAAAGTACATATTTGCAGTGTGCATCTGCATTTGTAATTCAAATCAACAGTAAATGTTGCAAGAATGAAAAAGCCCTGTCAACGGTTTAGGGAGAATTACAGAGAAAGTGTTTATTTTCTTCTGAACCATTTAAGTCTTTGGCTCCCTCCCAGTGGATCGGGAATGCAGAGGGGTTTGACTTCCTTATCCTCAAATTAACAAACAACCTAACGTGATCTGCATCACCTGAGCTGTGATTTCTCCAGCAGAGATGTTGCAGAGATCAATTTCTTAAACCAAAAGCCCTTGTTCATAAAACATAGTTATTTTGCCCTGGGGGTGGGGTATTGAGTTACTGTCAATAGGTTCAGGATCTCTTACTTCTCTTAGAATCTTTCAAGATGCAGAGTACGTGCTGTTTAAACATGGGAGATGGACAGCTCTCAGTTTTTGCTTCAGGCCAAGGAGCATTGATTTCCTATCTTAGTGAGCCGCAGCACGTGGACACGACATTAATGAGGGATTAGTTATTGTAGCTACAGTATAATCATTGCTGTGTCAAGTTGCCAGAACTGGGTGATGATGAGGGGCTTTGGAAATATTGGTCGGAGGCATTTAACAGCTTTGCTCTGTGCCAAATGGTGACTTGTACCTTCTGCATGACGAACCAAAGAGCACAGTGGCCTCATTTCCTTTTGCTTCAAAGAAGAGTGTCCCACATGATGCATGCCAAATTGTTGTTAGTTTAGGTGTTTCCCTTTATTTCGTCTGATTAGACCTCGTTATTTCCACTTGGTATAGTTGGAACGGTTCAAGTCATAACATTAACAAAGGCTCCGTTAATGTGTCTCAGTAAGCCATGCCAGTGATCTCACATGCACAATATCAGAACTCTGAATCCGCAAAGCTAAATGGAATTCAGCCATTAATTCATTGTTATTGAATTTCTTCAAATTTGGGACAAACATGCACTTGGACTCAAGAATGAACTGATTCGATTTTTGGTGGTCAAAGGTCACTGTGACCCTGGTCATGAATTCATATGTTATTTATGACAATTTCACACAAATATCTAAGAGGATAAAATGATGAAGTGGTGACATTTGAGTCCAAATCTAACATCAACTTGACTGGTTGGCGGAGGCATACATCCGCGAGGCGCTAATTCTCGTTTTAATTAGTTGTCTTAATTGTTTCTCTTCTTTACGTATTACCATAATTTCAGAAATCAGAGCTTCGCTGTCCTTTTAAAAATATGTCCGCTGCCAATCATTCGAGCGCTGCGCGATAAACAAGTTTCGCAGACTTTCAACATTTCCCAGGCCCGGATAATCCATCAGAGTAAACATAAAGCCTTCATCGTTTTAATGTTACTTCTTCACTGCACAAGTTGAGAAATGTTGTCTGAGGGTGTGCATTGTGCTACACTCTCACTCCTGTCAATCATCTGACACAAAAGGAAAGTCTGCAGCATGAAAATAATCCTTGCAAAGCTTATATATTTTTATTCTCTCATTCATGTCACCATATTTGAGACGTCTGTTTTGGCCCACACAGACAAACACAAGTAAATAACTCCTTCTAAGGAAGAAAGGTGGGTGAGAAGCGGAGACAAGTGTGTGTTGCAGTGAGCAGTGATGGTTCTTGTCACATGCGTTTCAGGACTTCCTTCTACACCTTCAAACAATCTCACCGTTGACTAAGAAGCCGGCCGTACAAACTGCTCCCAGGACAGTGGCGTCATGTCTATACTCGATGGAGAACAGAGTGGTTCCTGTTCTGCCTCAACCCCTGGGACACTTCCGCTCTCTCTCTCTCTTTTTACCATTCAGAAGACCAATATAGGACAGACTTGAAACAACTTGCAAGAACCTTTTTTTTTCTTTCTTCTACACCAGAGGTGTCATTGTCTCGTTCTTCAATATTTGAAGAGGCTTAATGTGGTTAACGAAGCTTTAATTTCTGCAGGCCAGGTAATATTGGCAGAAGAGTCTCTTTTAAATGTCAGAGAGAGGGGGGGGGGGGGGTCTACCTTGTCATCTCCCGTCTTTTTAACTGAGAGGGACTCCAGTATTTGTTAAGCATGCAGAGAAGTTTGAGTGTTCCTCAGCCAGTGCCATGCCAGATAGAGCAGTGCTCACGCGGTGCCAGACTGCGCGGTGGGCATTTGCACAGACGGTGACTCCGTTACCTCTCACTATACAACAGATGGTGTGTCTCATGCATACTGCGTGGAAGGTTATGTTACTTCTCTGCGGATGCCTCGTTGTGTCTTAAACCTAATTTGGACCGCGCAGATGCAGATGCAAACAGACACACGGGCAGATATGCATGAGCAGACACATACACGGAGAGGAAAAGAGAGGACGCCGCTGAATTAATCAAGAAACTGTTGGAGAAATTATCGAAATAGTTTTCTAATAACAAGCACAGAGAAGACACAGTTGCAGTGTCTTCACTGTGCCCCCCCCCCCCCCCCCCCCCCCCCCCCCCCCCCCCCCATCCATCCTTTCTTTAACAGTTGAATATAGGACACATGCATCTGCTCCTGACTTCACTGCAGTGTCCTTTTTAACAACAGCTTCCCCTTTATTTCACCTCAGAGTTCAGCTATTATCACTCATGTAAATAAAGATTAGTAGAGACTTAGAAGAAGAGCAGAAAGATCAGGTTGCAGTGGCTGTGCCAGATGTTAAATTCACGACACTTCTTTTTGTTCCAGCAGGGGCCATCTATCTCTGTGAGGTTTAAGGGGGGTTATAAGGTTATCCATGAACATCTATCACTGATTTCCTGACACTCCTGGTGGCCAACAATAATCACATGGCACCTGGATCAACAGCTCTACGTATTAAGATCCATAACTCATCCTCCTGGGATTTGTGAATGTGAATGCACAAACCCAAATATGTGTGGCTGCGTGCGAGAATGTGTGCAGATTTTTGTGTGTTCATAAATGGCTACTTGGTCTTTTTTCTGACATTTAGATGACAATTTATGCTGTGTACCGCACACGTCTTTTTAAGCTGGAAGCACTGAGCAGATGTTCGTGGGAAGTGATGCTACAATTCAAGACCAAATTGAAGTGCATTCTCCTCCAAGTTGAAATACGTTAAACTTTTAGAAAATAGGAATTGCAGCTGAATGCTCATTATCATGATAATTTGTTGCACTGTTGCAATGCCCTAGAGCAAAATACTTTGATAAGTCAAGTAACATTATTCTATTAAAGTTTGTGATATGAGCAAAATGTCTGACACACAAAATACTTTTGTACGTTGCTATAAAATACTCTGTCTTGCTACAATCATTTAGAGTAAAACAGATGATAAAACAGGGTAGGGTTGAGGGCGGGCTACCTTGTGATTGACAGGTTGCTACCACAGCATTGTCCAGTCTGGGAGTTGTCCGTGTATTCTTCTTACAACTTCCCTTTCATGGTGACGTCGTCCACTTCTCATTTACGGTCTACAGATGCAGCTTGTCAATCAAGTAGAAACGGTCCAAATGCAATCCAGTAAATCTAGTTGGAGTGACAGATTTAATGCGTTTAAAGGTTTATCAGATGCTGCACAGCGAGCTATGATACTATGAAATATGATACTACTGGCTCACTTCAAATTAGCCTTTTTTTCCACGCAGGGCTCAAGTCGGCTGAAGATCTTGGCCTTAGGGTTAATGAAGTAATCATGTTTAGGAAATTACAGCCTCAGAGACCAAGCTGTAATTTACACCCAACCAGACCAAAGTGGTTTGAGCTGACTGACCAACTTAACATTATTTACCAAAGTCTACACTGACTGCATCGCTCAAGCGGCATGTATATATCTATATATATATATATATAGATATATATATGTGTTCAAGCTTAAAGATGCCGGCTTGTAAGTTGGAACATAAACAGGCATTTGAAAGTAAAGACGCTGGAGTGAAAGCCCACAGAGCTGTGTTGGCAGCAGTCACAATAAAGTGTTTCTGTTGTGGGAGACGGACAGCTTGAAAACCTGAGTGATATGTAGACAGCCCCATTTCCCTTTGGAGGTCTGTGTTGTTATGAAAACGCTACAAAGAGCAGGCAACATGCAGCCTCAATAGCACACTGCTGGTATAGACAGTGAAAGATAGAGCTCATTTTAGTCGCATGTGTTTGCTATTGACCGTATCTCTGAGACTGACCTGACCCCAACACCGGTACATTGATGTTGTCCATGCCTCGTTGTGTATGCGCATCCCCATGGGGAAAAAAAACTATTAGCCAAATTAGAAGCCCAAATCTGGTGAGGGCAAAGGTCAAAAGGGGAGTCACTGCTGTTTTCCATGTTGGTTGTAAAGCAAACAGCTCAGCTGCAGTGTTATTTCTTGGAGTCTTAAGTGGATAGCTATTACTTATATGTTATCTCACAAGCTTTCTCACAGATACCGTATTGGTACTATTATGTTTCACCTCATCTATTGCTTGTCGAAGACCTACAAATCATACTACACCCATTACATGCAAGGGTACACACACACTCAGTGTATTATAGTTTCCATCGGGCATTTCACACAATTTCCATAATGTATTCAATTTCAGACTCTTTGAAGTCATCATCACTTTCATTTCTCCCCGAACATGCTAAAGTAGCAATTTACCTTGTGTCTTTATGTAATAGGCTGCAGAGTGAGTGGTTGAAGTTGGGCTGCCTGTCTTCAGCAAGATAATGAATTTGCAATGTGTAATGAGACCCGCTTCCATCCAAGTAGTTATTCATGAAATTAGCTGTTTGGCGGAGGGATGCGACTGTTAAAATTCACACGGTGGATTGCGAGGTGTCATTTTAAATTTCTTTCCTGTTAGTATGATAATGCTACTTGTCTATTCCTGTTAACAGGAAATTTAGCAGCTGCTTATTGTTAGTTGAGGAGGAGTTGGGAAGTTTCATGTTTAACCTCGTGAATTTATTACGAGTTAAAAGCACAGAGAGGCTGATTATTTGATAGTCTCCATATGTGAACATAATTTCCCGTTGTTTATACCATATGAAGGATGCATGTTGGGTGTATGTTAGGCCGCCTCTGTGTCAGACGTGATCCACTGTTTAGGCCCTGAGGCAAAGAGATGTGATCCTTCAAGTCATGAAGTATTCAGATCTACAATATGGAGTTTTCACTTTGCCTTGGATTGCTTATACTGGCCTGAGGTTAGCATGAATATTGCACCGAACCATGCTCTATGATAAACTCCATGTTGTGTGCAGTGTATCACATTACTTCATGAATTAGAGATGAAGGTTATGGCAGAGGGATACCTCACATTCAATGTGGTTCAGACCAGGGATTCACAGATCTTTAGATCTACCCGGATCAATATATCCATTCAATATCAACGATGCAACGTGAAAACATGAATATATCATAATTTCTTTGTCTTTCGTCTTTATTTAAAAATTCCTGTCATACCGTTTACATCACTCAACAGTCAGATATTTGAGAGAGAAAGATAGCGAGTGACGGTGAGTTGCAGTAACATTATGTTATAGTTAAGGGAGTTAGCCTTTGGTTAGCCACAACCAGGCTAACTTACGTTAGACTGACTTTTAAGGTGGACCGGCTATTCTCATTTTAGTAACAAGCTGCTCACCAGCTATGACTAGACAACCAGACAGAAAAACAGGTCTATTTATATATTTTTTTATAAAAAATGTTTTCATATAAATCATATTTTGGTCTCTTTCTTTCTTAAATGTAACTAATTGTGTCAAATGGCCACGTGATATTGTCTCGTATTGATCGCAGGTCCCTGAATTGAATCAAATCTAAAATATATTGCAGTGATATCAGCAAATAATGTATGATTGTCCAAAGCAACGATATGAGATCGATACAGAATCAATGTCATAAACATCGGTTAAGCTGTATCCTTCTGTATGTAAGTTTGCATGTGTTTCAGCCAACAGCTCTAGATTCAGTTTATTGCAGTCAAGTAAAAGTTAAGCATGTAAATGAACCGGCGGCAATATGTTTACTGCACATACGTTATAACTTGCACACATCATCCTAAATACCCAAAGCTAATAAAGACTCTAAATAAAGGACCAGTCAATAGAAGTGTAGTGGTAATTTTAACTTTACCCACCTCACCGTGGCGCTCTCATAAGCTGTCACTGTAAAACCATGTAACATCACATAATGCACAGCGAGCATATAAATAATAAGACAATCTGCTGGAGGTGTCATCCCCTCCTGCCTTAATAAATAACTGATCCAACTACTGAGCCCCGGATCTCAGAGAAATTACTCTAATATGACAAGCTTAACTATTTGTCTTTCCACAAGGAGGACATTTCCAACAGGATTTATAAACACGTATTGTTGTATGCTGTTGTATGTATATAATGTAATGTACATTTATATTGAGTGCATCCACATAGTGTTAGTTGTGAATCTACACAGTTTAACATCTGGCCCCTGACATATAGCAGCAATTGTAAAATATGTAATCAGCTGAGTGTATATGTGGGTTGTATCATATCGACATACTAAGAAGGCCACATGCATAATAGTCTTGTATTATTCAAAGTATTGATTTTTTTCACCATTTTGATTATTGGATAGCAATAATATAGCAAGTCCAGACACAGTGCAAGCTGAAGATAAAGGCCACTGCTTCTAGAGATTAATGATAATTGTTCACCCGACAACTTGTTTCTATTATAAATTCACCATATAATCCCATAACGGAGAAGGAATAATCTCAAAGTGTTAGTCTAGTGAGGCGCTGCATTGGCAAATAGAATGCATGCACGCACACATTCCTAGACTACCTCGTGTTAACTACACATGTCTACTGTTTAACACGCAATTGTGCTCAAGGTACATATAGGAGTACCAAGAGGGAAATTATAAGGTGGGAATTTTAATGTGAAGAGATAATTGTCCAGCAAAGGTAACCAGTAGATTGGACAAGGTGTCATAGCAGTGAGTTTTAGTACTCAGCTGAGCATTTTTATTTTTGTTTATTTTAATATTTAACTTTCTTTAATGCCCCAACGGACAGGATTTGACAACCCGAGAGTTTAAGTTTAAAGATATAATATGCAACACTTTCCTGAAAAGGTGTGTAGACTGATACAAAAGTAATCCCTCTCAGTAATGACTTAGGACTCAGTGGACGTGTTTGCAGACAGCGTCTGTATGTGCTGCACTCTGCCTGTATCTTCTCTTTGGGTCTCTCGCTGTGGCGTACGGAGGCTCAAGGTATTTGGAACTCTGATACAAAGCGGTCGTGAACACGGTGTTACATCATTGAGTGTTTGTATGTGCCTTTGTGTGTCCACTGTCGGTCTCTTTGTGTGGTACGGTCCTTGGGGGCTATTTCTAGCTGTGTTAGTGACTATCAAAATATTTTTGTTTTTTTGCAACCACAGATTGGAGGTTGCCATATTTAGAATGCGGAAAAGTGACGTAGTGAGGTCGGGTACTGCTCCGGTAGCAGCAGCGACCTGTCAATCACAGTAAGCCCGCCCTAAAGCATATATTCTTCATTGTGGTCTATATTTGACTAAATGATCATCGTGCTGTATTGAAGAAGACTTGAAACTAGCGATTGAGACCATAAACGCATGTTCATAAAGTTTACTGAGGTAATAAATCAAGTCAGAATAGGGTAATTTTCTCATAGACTTCTATACAATCTGACTTCTTATTGCAACCGGAGGAGTCGCCCCCTGCTGGTCAAGAGAGAGAACGCATGTTTTAAGACACTTCTGCATTGCAGAACCAGAGGTTGCCGCCTGGTTTATTTGTGCTTTAGAACGTAACCCCCGAGAAACAATTAGAATATGACATTTTAATCTTCAATGGATTTGTTTTCACTAATGTTGGTCCCTCTCTTTATTCACTCTCTAGCTCGCTCGACCACTGCTGCAGTCTCTATTTCACTCACTCACTCATTCTCTCACTCACTCACTCACTCACTCGTTAATCAGGAGAGGATAACTGTGTTTACAAAACCGCAAACCGCCAATGCGACTACGTATTATACCTTTAAGAAATCTGGATTTTTTTATAGGAAAAGAGCAAATTCATAACATTTCCAGGGATTGTTTCACCTTCGCCTGAGATGCTTAATAGAAGTGCTAATAAAGTGGAGGTACAATCAACGCTGATTAAGATAATTATGTAATAGCCATTAGCTTTGGTGAAAATTGGTCTCATTATGCTGTTGAGAATTGAAAAAAAGGTTGATGACTGTACTGGTTAAAAATAAAAGTTCACGAGAAAATCACTGTACTTTTTGTACATGAAACCGCAGCCAAGTTTCTTAAAAGCATTAATTATTATCCCTGTTAGGAGATTATGTAATTGGTTGCGTGTCTGTCTGCGTGCGTGCGTGAAGTGTGTGTGCATCTCTGTGTCTGTATGTCCATGACTAATCTTTGATACTACTGGACGCGCCAGACTAATATTTGTTGTGCTCAATTATGACATATGCTCAATTAGCGCTTGTGGTTGCAGTGATTTACACTTTTTTAAAGCATATTTTATTGGCAGCTTATTTCATTGACTGTTTTCTACCCTTATCGACTGCTGACTCCTCACTACTCTTAACCGGCCAGTTGGGACAGCAAGTAATTAACATCTGCTTCCGTTTGTAATCTAGTTTCCTCCTCTCAGTTTGTTTGGCTAATGGACTGACAGTTAGGAAGCATTAATAAATCAACAAAAAGCATTACAGAGGGAGATTATATTTGACTGCGCCAACACGATTGGCTGAGTTCATCGTTGGTTAGTATTGTATTTGTATGTGTGGTTGGGGGGAGGTGTGTGTGTGTGTGTGTGTGTGCGTGCGTGTGTGTGTGATGGTCGGCCTCTGAAGAACCAGACTTGGTGATTGTTGAAGCACTGGAAAAACTAAAACTAAGCCATTTTTATTTATGATGTGTTTAAATAAAGTGTGTTTTACAAAGAGTTAATGAGGCCATTAATCCTGTTCGGTGAAAGAGAGAAATCCAAAAGTTGTATGGTTGTTTTTTTTTTCTCTGTTTATGAGTTCATTTAGTTTATTTGTTAGACTAAAAAAATCTAAAGGAGCTTGTGGAATGTAGTAAACTAGCCACGTGAACAGCTGATATCGCAGCTGAAACTACACATAGACACGCACACGTCCAACCCCACTGGGCAGCAACTTGTTTGGGCTAAAACAGCTCACAGGGCTCGTAGAGGTAACAGCTACCAAAGCGTAACACGTGCTACTCTGAGTTTATGTTCAGGACGAAATGGATTGATTGAAATTGCTTATTTGCTCTATAAAGTCTCATGTTGTAATTGGCTTAATTTCCCAGAACACCACTTTGTTTATTTCCCCGTCGGTGTGTGATTCCCTGTCGATTTGTTCATATCAAATACACATTGATGTTAGTGAAAGAAATATGACGAAGGGAAATCAATGCCCTGTACCAGCTAAGTGCAGAAAACCGCAGCATTTAGTTTGATTTGAGCTCGGATCTATTTACCTACCGTGTGAGGTACAAGTATGAGAAGCTACAGCGGAACGAAGGGGCAGGCTTTACTGTCGAGATCGGGTTTTTTCACCGAGGGGTCATAAAATGTGAATACTTTGGCATCACTATACCAAGAAAAGCGTCCACTCTTAAGGAGGAGGCAAGGTAATCTGAGCCATACGCATTACTGTGGTACAATCGCCCTGCGATACATTGCAGAATGCAGTTATTCAGGTCCATGGGAAATGTGCCTCTGTGTTCTCAGGGGAGCGAGAGTGAATGGGAAGATTCAGGATCCGCTTGGCTGGAGAGGGATTACATCCCACAGAGTCTCGTGGGAGAAAGACACAGATGCTGCATTGATCCGGCTGATAAACACTGAATGGCTGTAAGCTCGAGTAAGTGTCAGGTTACCAAACGGAAACGTCAAGACGGCCCAGAATGAAGTTTAGAGCAGTGTATGGAAGATTTGCATTGTGGCAGAACGCAAGAACAGACTCTCAGAAGCCACGGGTGCATTTGGCAGACTAGGAAAAACCTGGAGCTCCAACAACATCTCAAGAGCAACAGAGCTGAGGCTGTATAACACATTGATGGTGCGAGTCTTACTGGTTTGGTTGGATCAAAGCAGTGGATGTGTTCCCTTACAAGTGTCTACGAAGAAACGTCTGTCAGTACTGAAGAGTTACTGAGTTAAAGAGCTGAAATTAGGCCAGAGTGAGGAAGTGAAGTGGTGGAGATGGAAGATGATTGGACACACACAAGACCAGAAAAACACCTCCAACAATATGGGTACCAGAAGGAAAAGGAAGAAGAGGAAGACCAAAGACTTCCTGGAGGCGCACCGTTGAGAGAAAGAAAGAAAGAAAAGAGGGAGGCTTGAATCCATGGATCGTGGTGCCGACCATTATATTAGAAACGCCCTTTTGAAGGCCATGAATATAGGTCACAGCTACTTATTTATTTATTATTATTGACCACTTTAGTCTCCAGTTCTAAAAAGCCCCATATCCTCTCATGTGTTAAGCTGGAACCAGCACACATTGGCACATTTCCTTAATAAATAACTAACAAATGGTTAATTAGTTGTTGATACCTATCAATAAATCGATTAATTGTCTCTGCACAAATCAATTAAAAGTAATGGAGGTTTGACCTTTAATTCTACTTAGGTTTTAATAATGATCAACATTATATATCCTGTTAATTTTAGCTAGGTTAATCGCACCATAAATTGTTTACTATATCAGCGCTTTCCTTGAAAGACGAAAGCCACCCAAAGGAAACAGTAAGAGACCTTCACCGTGTTCACTAAGTGGAACAAGACCCTCCTGACCACACAGGAGAGGACCCTTTATGGACAAGACAGGAGGCCGCACAGCAGAGGAAGCAAAACCATCTCGCCCCTACTGCTCTCTGATTTGCGCAGCGTGAAATGACTGTCCTGTTTGTATGGACAGGAGCGGTGGCCACCCATCCGGTAGTGTCCGCGGAGAGAGGTCCAAGAGGCCCTCGTGAATTAAGGGTACATTCATGGAGTCTCCGAGGAGGTCCACTGATTGCCTGCAGCACTACTAATTGATTTAGTGCAAGGTCGGAGTCTGAAAGACAGAGGGTAAAGGGAGGAATTTCCTGTTCCTGCATCTATAATTCAGTGGCTTCCTGTGTGTGCGTGTGTGTGTGTGTGTAAGAAAATGGGATATATACAAGTATTAATTCCCATGTGCCTGATATAAATATCTGCCTTATACGTTACAGTATATTTATGCTATAAGAAACTTTACACTGGATGTTATTTAACTTTACTAATGATCTGGATATTGTTTTTATACATATAAATGATCACTGTTCAATTCAACGAACGACAACTTCTGGAACTTTTCATTTCAACTTCTTATCCATAATGTTTTGCTCCCTAACTATTTGAATAACAACATTTCAACTATTTATCACCTGCTTTTAGCTATTATTAAATACTTTTAGCTAACAATGTTAACCATATGCACTATTTTTTGCTTTAAAAAAATATATATTTTAAACTATTTAACTGTTTTTTCATTATTTCTTTCAGCAAACCTTTCTTACTTGTTCTCTGCTTGTTAACTAGTTCTTACACACCTTCTTTATAACAGAAAGTTTAGGTTTCATTTTTTGCTCTTTAATCTTTCCACAAATGCTGAAGTATAAGTTCCTTTGGTTTGAAATGCTTGTTGTAAAAATAGATCTGCTGGCCTGTGCATTGCTTGCTCAGCCACACTAGTGGGTGATGCTGTGTGTGCTGGTCTGTTAACTGGTCTGTGTTAAGGTATTCAAGCTGTCCAAACCAGCAGTCTGCCAACACACCCGCTGCTCTGTCCCTTTGAAGGTCTGGTGGATTTCCCTCTGGTGTCTGAAGACTCTTCAACCAGCCACACAAACAGACTGCCAGCTTCATGAGAGGGGCCTTTGTTTTTGTTCTCTTCCTCCACAATGCTCGAGCCTTGCCATTACAATTGAACAAACACTGCAGTGTTGCAAAAACTGTTCATCAATTCTTCCAGCTAGAAGATGAAGATGGACAATAATCGGACACATGGAGCGAGGCTATTTTCCGTCAAGGCGCTTTAATAGCTAAAAAGTGTTTTAACAAATCCCAGAAGCAATTAAGTACGAGCAGAAATTACTCATATGAACCCAAAACCCATTTCATTGTATATTAGAAGAAGGAAAAGTGGTCCCTCTTTTACTTAATATGTGATTCCATTTTATTTTGAGAGCACCTTGCTTGAGGCTACAATGACCTATAACTCCCAAGTATTTTTGAAAAAAAAGAATAATTGTGGACTCTGTCGTTCTGAAGGAGAGGAAAAAAGAGGCTGAGCAGTTTATTGGCTCTCTGAAACAGAGGAGGTGTATTTCATATCAACATGCAAAACTTTCACAGAGAAAAGGGAGACTGGATCAGCCCAGGATTTCAAACAGCCCGAAGCAACGTGAGCGCCTCTCACTCAACCCCACAGAGTCCCCCCCCCCCTCCCATCCCCGAGAAAAAAAATAAAATAAAAAATACTTTCCATCACATTAAAGAGAAACATCTGTCACTTCAGGGGCCTTCATCCCATGTCACACTAAACAGGTTTATGTTAACAAAATGCTAAATGTCTCCTGAGGAACCGTGGCAGAATTACGGTGTTGGGTACGGGATTTGTTGGGTGGATCCCCGACCACAGAGGTTCAGGCCTTAATCACATTTCCAGCTTGTGCTTGGATCCAACTTTCTGTCTAGATGGACTTTGCACCTCTAAGCTCAATCATGAAACTTTTTTGAACGGTTCCATCTCAGACAACTGGGGCCTTCAGTAGCACATCTGACTGAGGAACAAGACGTTCACTGCGTCATACAGCGCTGCGTCGGACTTCTCTGTGGAGGATTGGGCATATGAAATTAAATACTGAGTCGTCGGGGAAATTCTGGTTGTTTGTGTCACATGGGTGATCTTGTTGTGTGCTGTGAAAACGGTCCCATTTAAATGTTTTATGTGTTCATTTCATGAACAAACGTTGGATGTAATAAGAAGCCAGAGTTAGATGACATGCGTATTGTTTGTTCCAGCCACGACATTGCTTCGTAATTAGATGATGTCCTAAGGTGATATTGATGATAAGAATATATTCTCCAATAACAGAGGCTCATCATGGCTTAAGATGTCCAATAAAGTCAGATCATTCTTTATTTATCCATTGTATTTGATAACAAACCGCACTAAAAGCAATCATAAGGTCATCCTTTGTATATTGAATGTTGGTTGTGTGTTGATGGAGGTCTTTATTATTCAAATTTGGATGTAACACTACATGTATGCAGAAAATGCTCACTGGGTTATCTCACCCTGAAAGCATAATTAAGGGACCTTGTGAAACCAAGGCTCCTATGTGGTCTTCTTATGTGTAATCAATGGAAATTGTAAGGAATTCCAATAACCACACAAAGCATTGCGCATGGACTTCCTCTCCTCTCCCCATGCTGGTCAAAGTGTGTCCTGAGGGTATATGGTGATGGGGGCGAGAGGGAGGGGGCTCACTTTCCCACACAGGCCATTTCATTTGGGACAGAGCAGTGAAATTTGCAGATGAATGATCATTTTCTTCTTAAGTTTAAGTATGGAGACCATAAATCTTGAAAGGAGGCTCCTGCCACCTGCAGGCATTTTCATCAGAGATTGATTGGAAGACACAATTCTCGCACGGGGCCCATAAAACGGGGGCCAAAGATCAATGTGTGAAAGCCAAAAGCAAAACATTTCCAGTCGTTCTGGTCAACATTTAAAGAATTCTGCATCTTTTGGCTATGGCCCTTAAACTACAACTGAAAGGATTATCCAATTAATCGATTAGTAAATGGACTGAAAAATGATTTAAACTAATTATATTATGGTTTTAATACAATCATTTCTTTTTATTCTATAAGGAAAAATAACAAATATTGACTAGTTCCAGTTTCTCAAATATGATGATTTTTTTTTTACAGAAAACTAAAATTCCTGTTTTTATTTTTTTGGGGGGGAAATATTTCTGTTGTACAGTTCATAAACCAGCTGCCCACAGGGTGAGAGAGCTGCTGTTGATATTGGAAAGTGTCATATCTAGCAAAGCTATCTTGCCAGCATGCTTATGATTCTGACTGGCAAAACTATGCTTCACATAATTGGATACAGTTGCTTCTTTCGCAGCTCGGACTTTGAAATGCCACAGCCAAAAGAAAGCATTAGTCTCATCCTGCAAGGATGTGTTGAATGTCCTGCAAGAGATGTGAAAATAAGATAGCGAGAGATGAAGCTGAATAGCCAAAGTGTTTCAAATGCCTCATTTGCACTACATGAGTCAGACCATGTTTGGTCTCAGTGGGAATGTCTGACTTGACCTTAGAGAAAGAATTCATCTGAGCATTTGCAGTTGATCACTGTTGATCTCTATCACATACACCCCAATGGTCTAATATTAATTGTCTAAGCCCTCAAACTGAGAAGTTAGCAAAAATGAAATGCACACGTCCTGGAGGTCTCAAACCACCGATGAGGGAGGGAAAGAAAAGAAGAAAAACCCAACTACCCATGCAGAAATGGAAAACCCACAGCTCCTTAGTTGTGCTCCGAAAAAAACGTTAAAAAAAAGAAATCGGACACATAATACTCCGCTCGGTATTTCCAGAGTCAACAGTGATGTTTGCTCCGCTGTCGGTCAATCTTTAGCTACTTTTCAGAAAAAGACTACAGGACTTCTCCAGCCACGTTGCAAGCTCTGTTAGGCTGCACAGAAGTGTTTGTAGAAGAGAAGCACAAATCACTTTCAGAAAGTGAACCCAACAGAGCTTATGATTGTTTCTCCTTTGTGGTCTTTTGTCTCCTTCGGTTTTTAATGAGGAAGTAGCACACTGTGTGTCACGGTCGAGCTGCTTTTGTCACCTTTAAGTGAAGCTCTGCTGTTAAAAGCTACTGAATTAGTCAGTGATAGTGTCTATTCCGTGAAGTCGGTTCAGGTATATGCAAGCATGATGTTAACGTGGTGTTAGCCATGTCCACCAATATGCTAACATGAGCTAATAAGTACTAAACCCTAAAGTGCAACTGAGGTCGATGGAAATGTTCTTAGTTTTACAGATATTTAGAAAGCAGGACAAAGGAACATTTTTGACCCAATGAAAGGCAAGGGATCACAAAAGAGAGAGGGACATGCATGGATTCAATTTCATGGCAATCCACCCACTAGTTAAACGGAAAAGACACAAGATCAACCAAGTCTGTAGGATTTATCCTCAGGGGAACATGAATGTGACAATTTAAAATGCCGAAATCATCAGGCATTAGATCTCTTTTGTTTTAAAGGCTGTGTTAATACAAAAGAGAGAATATGTCCACAAAAACCCTTCAGGTATCACACTCATGAGTCCTCACAAACACAGTGTGTAGATCCTGTTGTAACATTTGTGATGCTAAAGCCTCCGTTTGGGTGATTCACGGCTCAATTCTTCTTGCTCCGTTCCACTGGCTCAGGTCACGCTGCGAGATTTATGTGACGCCATTGAGGTCTTAAACATTTCTTCCTGAAGATGAATGTGATGTTACCGGGCAGCTCACAATGTTTCTGTTCGGTACCGTTGACGATTCGTACCAATTAGATTTTTTTTTTTTTTTTACAGAGGAAATGATTTCAGCAGAACTGAACCACAGAAATCTCAAACATTGATCAAAACCAGCAGGTCACTCGGCAGCCATGTTTGTGTTCTCAAACTGTATTTCTTACCCGTGTTTATTTGTATGCAGGGTGAGCTAAAGTGCACTAACCTTACTTGAGGTCGGCTGATTCAGTCGTTCATCATTGTAGTTCTGGGGTAGCCCTCCAAGGTAGCAATGGTATGCGTTGTGGTAACTGATCCTGACAGCGCTAACGTAGGCTGGAGATTGTTTCCATATGAGGCCTGGTTTCCAGCAGAGTCCGTTTTGCTTGGGTCTAAAAACCAGCTCCCATTTCATAGTTTGCCCACTTCGAGCATGCAATATGAAATAGTTAGACAAGTTTCACACCAGAAGTCATAACAACGCAGTCCACCTGTCACCTTGGCAGATAAATCACACAAAAGGTTGCAGGAAAGTCTTCAGTTTAACAGTTGGGATGAAACTATAATCATTTAGAATAAAGTATGCTTAAAATACGAAGCCCAGTCCTTTGAGGACAGCTTTTCAAAAACAAAAAAGTAACTGACAACAATTCAAGGAAACAGGGACATTTAAATTGGAAAAGTAATCTGCAATCTAATAAATAATAATAGAGATGAAGATGGGGTTGAAATGTATGGAGCTGAAACAATGAATTTAGAGTAGTCTGTTGAAAGTCTCAAGTATTAATTAAAAACTAACTGCACTCTTGTTCTAGCTTCTCTAACACAACTGTTGGTTGGACATTTTAATACATCCTCTTGCTCTGGGAGATTGTTACAGGTACGTTTGACTATTGTAATCACATTGTATTGACTAAGCGATACAACAATCAATGTGAAAAGTTGATTGATTAATCTATAACTAATATAACTGTTTGTTGTTGCCCTACATTAAATATTTACCCTTATAGTCAGCTGTATGATGGTCACATTTTTCTAGCCTGATGTTATCATCTGAGTTATTCTATACCTTCTTTAAAAAAAAAATCATATATAATTCAACTTTATAGATTTTAGGAGAAAAACAGCAGGAGCATAGAATGATGTTTTCACACATTTCCACCTGGTGTTAAGCTTCGGATCTACTTTCCACAAAGAAGGCCACACGGACACGAGCTGGGAATGCTGATGAGGCGCCTTCAGGATCTTTTTTTTTTACTGCTTGCGTGTTTCTCCTCGAAGCAAACGGAAGTTCCCAAAGCTCGTCAAAGTTCTCCCTTTTCGCCACCCATCGTCGTCTGCGTTAGAAAATGTTGGATGCGCAGTGACGAGCTAAAACCTGCTACACTGATTCTTTATTAATCCCGCTTTATTCGAGAGTTTGCGTGCCGGATCATTTGTGTTCGCCTCATCAACCATGGCCGAAATAATCCCTTTTGTCATAAATGCAGTGTCCGGTTTCATAACATCATCGAGGTGCCATCTGTGAATATCTCCGGCCTCTGTTCTGATGGTCTGCCTCATAACATCTGCTGATTTGCTACAGTGGTGTGAACCCAAAATTAACTGATTTAACTTTGATTTCATTGCAATAAAATGATTTTTGTTTTTAGGATGCCAAAATAACCACATTATGTTGCCGATTTGTTAAAAGTCTGAATTACTGCATCATCAGGTCTGTCGACAGGATGACAAGTAACCAACTGGTTTTCTGAATGGAGTTTGGAGCGATCAGTGCTAGGCTATGCTAACGATGTAGTTGCTTCATCAACAGTCAAAACTCTGCCATCTCGGCATAAATAAGGCAGCAACATCATTATTTATACCAGAGACAGCCTATAGTTTACACAAACACATTATACACATAGGCTGGAGGAGAATCTCAATGCTGATAGGCTTTCGCGACACAATCATGTGAATTCGCACAAATATTTTGTTAGCGTTCGGTGTAAACACGGCATCGAGAGGTGTTAAAAAAAAACAACAAAAAAAAACACATTGATAATGTGTCTTACAAGTAATAGGAAGACTGCATATTTCCTGCACTTAATGACATATTGAAAAAAAAAAATGCTATTTTTTTTTTTTCTCTCTCAAGTGCTCTCCCTCCAGCTGCATAATCTGATAATTTCAGCAATATGCCACCTTCAGATCATTGGGGTCTTTGAAATGTGTCTGAAGTGTTTGGATCTTGGTGTCAGAATAAAGGACTCTTTCTCTGCATAGTCATCAGTGCCTCCTCCTCCCCCCTGTCCTCAAACACTTGCCTAACTTCCCACCCCCTCAGTTCTCAAATGAGCCTCTATCGAGACCTCTTCTCTCAAGGCCGACTCTTTGACCTCTCCGTTTTCCGGACTTGAAGCCGGCCGCGCTGCGTGATGTGGAGGCCTCTGTGTGTGTGCGCGCCCGCCCGAGCTCGACCCCTGAAGTGTGCTGCCGCACCAAAACCCACTTTCCACAGTTACAGAGCTCCTGCAGCGATTCTGGCATGGCTTCAGAGGATGACAGCCGACGGTGGGGGAGCTTCAAGTGGAGGATGTGTCCAGAGGTCCAGCCTCCCATCATGCTGGGTCCCAGGTGTGCATCCTTTCATGGACATCATGTGTTCTCACAATTTCTCCCCCCCCCCCCATCCCATTTCTGTTTTGTGCATTCTGGGTGAATTAGCCTGTGATGCAAGTGCAGCTACAACTGGGAACCGGACTAGAGTAAACCGAGAGGGCTAACGGAGAAATGTCAACCATAGACACCCGGAGGCACCGGGGAGAAGTATGCTTAACTTTCCAAAGACACGTTACTGTAAACATATTTGTATCCAGTATCCGCCGGCACCGATTAGACTGCACTTTATGTCAGTGTGCACAGTGATTGATTGGCAGGCATCAGGAGTAGAATACTTTGTTTAATCCATTTACTAATTAATGATATTAAATGAGATGTGTATCTCTATATGTGATATGTTAGAAGTGCCTTAAGCAAAAGGCTGTCTAGAGAGGGCGAGCCATAACACCCAAACCCTCTTAAGGAAGACAATTTGAGAAACGATTTGTGGTTAATATGCAAAGAATTAATACATATTTGACTCTTCTTTAGCAAAGGCAGGAGGTGTGTAAACCAGATAAATGACTCGACAGACATCCAATTTCAATGGTTTATGCCACAGTAGTAAAAATGACAACTGCTAGGCTGCGGTTATATTTAAATCATACATGTGACTTTCACATTCTCCTGTGCCACCGTGCTGGATGTAAACAAAACAAAAAAATGTGATTACTCATTCGGTTTCTCCAATCTTTGTGGAGTAACTGAAAATATTGGGATTTGTGATTACAGTCATTGTTGTAATATTGATTCATGTGTGGGCAGCAGCAATTTGACTCATGTGGAACTGCGGTTTGAAATACAGTCCTCAACAAAAGGGCCAACAGTTACTGACAAAGCAATTTTCAACTCAAGGTCTCCATAATACATTAAGGAAGGTTTAACTTAACCCCATAGATCATCGTATGAAAACCAAACTATACATCACCGCCCGCATGCCTCCCACATGACAAGACTGTAATTACAACCGAATATAAATAAAAAGCCTCTTCAATACAATAATGCATAGTCATGTAAGAAACTCCTTAAGTGGAGGAAAAACACCTGAGAATCAATTGGCCTTGGCTTTATCACTTTGCCTTGTTTGAGAGGGATGATAACACATCCTCTGAGTTTGATTTAGTGGAGCTGAAGGTCAGACATTAAGTATCAGGACAGTTTTCTCCAGCACATTGAGTTATGTGGAACATTTGAACAGGTAAGACGGTAATGTAAAAGCCGCTGCAATCATATATTAACAATGGATTAAAGGACTGTGTACGACCACTCAAAGTGACAAACCTTCAGAGAATAATCACCCTCCTCTGGAGTCTTTGAACTCATTTTTGTGATTTATTCTCACCGAACTTATCAATGACATTTCCAGCAGCGGCAGGCAGCTGTTAAAAATATATAAAACGGTTTACTTGCCTTCTCCGGTTTGAATTTGGTTTGCGTTTTTCACCTTTGACTGCCAGGCGTCGTCAGAAATATGCTCCGGTGCATCTATAACTAAACGCGGTGATGTCAAGGTGAACTGGAGTCCACTTGAACGTCACTGCATCAAGGAGAGAAATGTGTCCACTGGAGAGCAGGTGTTCAAGGGGTGTTTGGTACCTACTTAATGAGGCAATAGGTCATATTATTAATGTAGATATAAAAAAAATTAATTAATTAAAAAAAAGGTGTTTACGTTCACATTTAGAGGTGGTGAAAATCATAGCCTTTGTTTTATTTCACCCAGTGTGCTGAAGTGCAGCAAAAAACCATCACTGTCCTAATACTGACATCACATTTTTCTCCAAAAACAAGACAAAGAATGAGTGAAATGTGTCAGGTAATTGTTCATAACTTTTCCCACACATTTGGACAGTTCTGGTGAAATTAACTGGTCGTTATCCCTCGGGGCGTCATGGTTGCTTAGCGTGGTGGCAGGAAAGGGAGCGGCCAACCACTATGAGCAAGTCTTTCGTCAGACATCCGTCATCTCATCTTCCATCTCATCCCCCTCCGCTTCACCTTCGGCCTCGCCTTCGTCTTCCTCTTCCTCCTCTGACGTCACGTCCAGCTCGTGCATCTGGGAGATGCACTTTGGACATGAGCAGACGAACAGGTAGTTCTCCCTGGGGAAGAAAATGTTCCGCCAGTCACATTGTTGCGCCGCTAACAAGCGCTGAAATTAAAACATTTTACACTCGGCTGTTCAGAAAATCTGAAGCGTTGGGGTGTAATCCAAAGATGGATTGACATCATGTTGATATTTCCTCTCGCAACTCTGTGCAGGAATAAGTCCGTTAGCCCTCTCTCGCCTGCAGCTTGTTCAAAGACTCCTCACTGGTGCCAGGAAGATAAACCACTAGCTTTTCACTAGCTGTATGAAATATAAAATACTGAATTGATTTTTTTAGGCACTGGCTGGACCTGCACTTGGTAACACCTTCCTCCTTTAAGATCGGTTGGCCAATTACTGCTCTCCAGTCCAAGGACCCAGTTAAAACCCCAATGGAGGTCGAGCATTTTAAATCGTTGGCCCTAAACTGTGGACTAACACTTCGATTTGATTGATACCTTTAAAAAAAAAAGACCCATCTCTTTTTCGGAGCCCCTTATTTACCATCATGAAGACATACCTGACCACACTCATTTGGAATGAGATTTGATCAATAATCTAACCATCATCTCTTATTTATCTGTGTGGTTTTATTTGATCAGTCCTGATATATATATATATATATGTTTTTGCGGCTTAACGTTTGTCGTTTTGAAATGCGCAATAGAAAAAATAGCCTCGACTTGACCAATGTGTAGCCATTAGATGCATTGCATCCCTGCCTCATTGCTACCGCATTATTGCCTGGAGGGCTTTTTATTGATCCGGACTTCGTAACAGCACAACTCTGCTCAAGCGAATCGGCGGAGGAATTACCGATTCTTACCTCAGAACTTTGTGTCTGCTATGACGGCTTCGGTCCCGCTGACAGCAGTCCAAATAACTGATGCAGATCTCCTGAGAATTGAAGAAAACAACAGTTGAACTGGCTGAAGGATGAACTGGAATTCTTCAAATGGCAGAAATAATTCAGGTTTTCTTTCCCCCCCACTTCGTGCAGGAAGTCCATCTTTCTACGAGTGGAATATCACACAAAGCGCTCCTGTCTTTGGGAGTTCTCAAAGGAGAGCTTTGCTGTGAAAGCAGCACGGCTGCCGTGACATTACTGCGCCGCACAGATGTAAGGCTTCTCAATCTTTCTGACAGCTTGACAAAACCAACTCCAATCCTCAAAGTCTCAGCCTTCTAATACCAGCTGACAAGGGAGCACACAAAGCTAGAGAGGGATGTTCTGTGCCGTCTATCCCCGGCCGGAATTTATCACTCCGAACCCAGACGTGTCAGCTGACCTCTCCTGGGTTGATGTCACTAAGGGCGCAGAGCTGGAGCAGGAAATTGTTGTCGGGGAAGGACGCCTCTGCGTTGGGTATGCAGCTGTGGTTACCTGCAGGGGTCAAAGGAGACAGGAAAAGGGGGGGGGGGTGGGGGGGAGGGGTCATTGGGCGGTCTCTTGACCAGAGTAATGACGTCTTTGAACTGAAGCGACAGCGCTCACAACATGGAGATCATCTGCACTTACATGAGCTTTGAAGCAGAAACAGCCCAGAGCCCTCACAGTTTAGGAAGTCTCCCGTTTCTACGGAGATGAGACACACGTGATTGTTGAGCTCTAAACACAGATCACATAACACTCACAGCAGTGGCATCGGGGTCGGCACAGACGATAATGAACACTCGTGCAATTGTCAGTGTGCTCCATAAATAATTGACATCAAAAATGAGATAGAACTGTGACCTTTCTCGATGTCCTTGTACAGCTGGTCGATAAAAGAGTCCAATTGCTCCTTCTGCTGGGCAGGAAGCTCAAGTGCATCACAGGCATGAACCCACCGACTCAAAGAGCTGAGCAGAACCATGGGAGCAGAAAGAGAGCGAGCGTTACTCGAGCCGAGCCCAGATCCAGGGCTAATAAAAAAAAAAAGGGAAGGACGAGAGCGGCGAGTGTTTACCTCGTGCCGATGCCTTGTCCGTTGGTTCCCACCAGAGCGAACAGAGAGCGGAAACCCTCAGGAGCAAACCACTGCAATGCAATCATATCTTTACTCATCCATGTCGGAAAGTCCATTGAACACTTTTAAAAGTCGATTGGTCGTCAACTGTTTTACTCTTTTCAAATTAACTTGAGCTCAAGTCTAATATGACCGTACACTGAAGACCCTTTTTTAGTTTGGACCATCAGTCGGACAAAACAAGCAATTTTAAATTAGTCCACTTGCACAACAGATGTTAAGATTTCTCAAGACCAAATTATTAATGAATTCAAGAGTAATAGTCGGACATTTTGTAGTTAATATGAAGCCAACGCCAGGCAGCGGTTATCTTAGCATACTGTATACAGACAGTCAGCCTTTGTGGTGGCGCTAACCAGCTGTTTCATGTGGGATTATGTGCGTGAGTTTGTCCGGGCAGTGACCTCCTGGGCCCTGAGCTTCAGAGGTGCTGGTGGCTCGAGCTTTGTACCTTTGGACAGGGTTAGGCCCAACGGATTACCAGACATGTCCAGTCTTTATGCTAAGCTAAGCTAGAAAGGTGATCCAACTCTAGGCGACGCTAGGTCAGACTATTCATTTGACCAAGAAATTAATATTTCAGACACGAGTGCTGTGAAGCATTTGGTAAGACATATGGGGGAAAACATGGAGAAACATGCAGTGGATGCATTTAAAAAAAAAAGTTCTTTCTCACCCGACTGAGATGATCGTCATGAAGTGCCGCTTTAAAAAGGCTCTGTAGCAAAGCCAGCTGCCCCTACAGAAACAATGTCAGGGGGATTAAAAGGACATTTTACATAACAGAAAACCAACATCATCAGCATAGACAGCCACAGTGGGAATTCAACCTCTTTCAGGAGGGAGCAACACTGACACGCTTTGCTTATTGAGCCATAAACGACTAATTAGCATCAGAGCGTGACATTATCTTTGAACTGCCAGACATACTATGCTATTACATTTTTATGACATACTATGACTTTTGACTTATTTCTGATATAATATACTAGGATTTTTTTAGGGCATACAATAATTTGGCCTTTTTTGGAACACACACACACTTTTTTTATACATATTGAGTAAGCATTGTTGGAGGGAGCCTGAGATCCAAGATGCTTTTTGGTATTTGTTGTGCTCATGACCATAAGGAACTCAAATCATTTTACTTATTTTATCACATTTAAATGGCTTACAGTACGAGGCCTCTCCTGATAACACAATTTTATTACTTTTTTCGACATGCTATATTATTCCTTTCACATTTTAATTACTTTTTTCGACATGCTATAATTTGACTATTTACATACTATAATATTTATATTAACATTCATACTACAGTGACTTTTTCATTGCTTTGTATGACTTTATATTACATTTGTATTGCATCATTTACTTTACTTTTATCACTAGAACTTTTATGATGATTTGTATACCGTGACATCTTTTATGACATACTTTAAACTATGACTTTTTATATGACATCTTCATGGCATATTACACTGACAATTTAAAGATTTTTTTCATGGCATACTATATACTGTGACATCTTTCTGACATGGTCTACATGCGGCACCTCCTCCTAATTTACTGGTAACTTACTCTGAACTTCTCTCCCAGGAGCTTATGGGCGATCTCCTCTTCCTCATTACCTGTCCGGCTGCAGAAGTGGGAAAACAGCTGCTGCCAGTGTGCTTTGTCTTTGGCCTGTATGACAAAACCAAAAGTTTTCAAATGAATATGTGCATCACATTATGTTTTGTTCCCTGGAAGTCGCCTGAAGACCATGACGGCAAAGTCTATTAAAAACGTCCTCTCACCTGGTTGTCACCTTCCAAAAATAAATGTTCACGCCCAGGGTTCTTTACTAGGACATCTGAATTAGTCACGGCGAAGTTAATTTCAAGCTGAGTTTAACAACCATGAAAAAATGATGTGAGTAGGCAATAAAAATCTAATGCCTCATGTTATGTCGGTTTTCCGACAAGGCGTTTGTATTGTGTATCTAATAAGATTAGGACACACCAGAATTAATCCAACTGTAGCACCCCACCACTCTCTAGTAGGTCTAATTACCTTCCTATCACTTACTTTGTCCACCTGGCTACACAACCAAAAATGGAATACTTTTATCTCCTAAATTGTTGTGTATAAATAGACTCACTTGTTTGACAGCAGCTACCATCCTGGCCATAAGCATGATGCTGGAGGTCTCTGGGGGATAATGCATACTCCTGAGGAAAAGACACATCTTCATTGAGTGGATGACATTTTTTTTTTTTTTTTTTATAGAAAATGTGCGCACTCCAAGAGGGTTCACAATGAAAATCTGCATCGAACGCCCTCTCACCTCCATGCATCTTTAAGCTTGTTGACAGGATGGTCCGGATCGTCATGGGAGGAGCCTAAACACAGAACTCGATGGTACTGATCTGCTGCAGCTTGTCGACACTCGCTGCTGCAGTACATCACCTACAGAGGTACAACAACAACAACATGCAAATCCTTTCAGGTGACGGGTTTGAAAATATTTAGGAAGTGTATTAAAAACTTCCCCGACATACAGCCCAGTTTCTTTAAATCAATAACTGGACCCCCAGGTCTTCATCGCCTAGACAAATTTAATCAGGAAATGAGTTGTACAGTTTATTAAACACCTCAGAAAGGTGTTGGGATTTGTAGCTACAATAGAGCTGACTCGACTAACCTCCAAACATGTTTTATCTGTTTGTGTTGTTTTCAAATCAATGGTTTTCAATGACTCCGAGGACACATGACAGAGCATCTCACCTCAAAGCCGTCTCAACAGGAACTGAATTGTTGAAAATACCATGGCTTCTTTTACCCACTAAAAGTGACGACAAACAACTTTTTCTTTGGTCACATCAAATAAAAATGTCATACAAATATTTTGTTATATACTGTGAGAAAAATGAGGATTTGAGAGGTTTTCTTAAGTGATTACATCTGTAAAAGTATGACAGCTGCCCATGTAATTCATTCTTACTTCATGCAACTATTATATTGTACTTGATAATATAAACACGTTAGTTTAGTTTAATTCTGTGCTTTTACAGCATTTTTTCTTTTTAAATGTTATTTATTTGAAGTGTATGTTATTCTAATCTTAATTAATTGGGTTTTATTGGTCTGGTCTTTTTGAAGCACTTTGTAATTGTAGCTAATACTCAAGTCATTAAAACTTAAATTCACAACGCTTTGCTGCAGTTAAATCTTGTCTGAAGAAACCGCCACGGATAAACAGTTGCCTCAAGAAAATTGCAAACCACTCGGGAGAACAGCCGGCTTAAAATCAATGAGTTTCTTGTCTTAAATGGATCTGAACACTCTTATTCTCCTTCTGTGAGATACAAATGAAAACCTCTAAAGAAAAACGTTCAGGCTTTCCAGAGCCGTCGCCAGTCAAATCCAATCGTCAGTGTATCCCGCTTGGACTGACCTGGCACTGAGGGCAGCCTTGGTGCAGCTCTGGTCGAACACGGCAGAGCTGAGGATGAGGGAGGCTGAGTCCAGGGATGCCGCTGAGTCTCCTCGCATTCTCCTCTGCAGTCTCCAGAGCGCGTAAGCAGTACTCACAGGCTGCGAAAGGAGAACAGGGCACGAGTGGAGCAGAAGGTAAAGCATTCCTGCAGACCCTGTTGGTTTAATACGACGTCAAACTCCTCCTAAAACCCAAATTAATACGGTATTTGACAAATCTGGCAAAGAAACATGTTTTTGTTGTCCCCGTCAAGAATATATTTCTATTAAAAGTTAAAAAGTCCAGGATGTGGGGGTGGCACGTTACTGTGAACAAACATTTCTTGGACAATATTTTGCACCAAACATTTCAGCTCTTGAAACAGACTTATATTTTTATTGTCTTTTTATTTATGCGTGTTGATCTACTCTGTTCATAATGTAGGCAAACTCCTTGGATGTCCAAAACCTACTCAATAAACCGGTTTCTGTTTTCTGATGTCCAAAATGTGCACGGCTGACCAACACGTTGTTCCTCCACTAAAGAGTTGTTGCGTGCGCGTGTTAAAATGCAGTCGACATCTCACCTCTGTATTTATACAAAGCATTCCACTGGAACTGAGCAGAGACCAGAGGCCGCTCAAGAAAAAGGGCGTCTCCCTTCTTGATGCTCTTTTTGGCAAAGAGACCTTTGCCCTGAAACAACAAAACAAACATTTATGTTCTGCACCAATCTTTGAAAACACAGCAGTCTTCGCTTCATTTAAACCCACCTGGAGCCGAAACTCTTCCACTGAAGTATCAGAGATAGAAATGTACTCACAGATGGAGACATTATCTTTCAGGTCATACGCATTTCCTTACTAAATGTTGTGTTTGCTCATACCATCAGAGGCTTAAAGGTGTTTTAAGTGGAGGATTCCTGCAACCCTGTAAATAATATGCATTGTGCATGTGGCTGAATGGATGCATCATCAGCAGAGATTACAGTAGACAACACTGACTGAAATAATGAGATTTGTTCTCCTGAGTTAGGGACACCACCTGCTTCATTTCAATGCCAAAGACATATTTATTGGTTTATTCTGACGTGAATCAGCTGCCAAACTAGCGTTCTCTCTGCCCTCCAACACAAACTGAAGCTAAATTGAATGATTTGGTTTCTTCTGGACCCATCCATCCATCATGTCTGGGTGCAATGACACAACAAAGTTGCATGCTCCATGCGCATCATACCACGATAACTTTAATGGAGTAAAAATGGTGGATGTGACTCCTTAGCGGGCACACTTTGGGTAAGAATGGCCACAGCAGACTGTACTAACTGGTAGTTTTGGACACCAACAGATTTAGTATCAGACATGCTTTCATGGCCCAGTCCAGCTGCTCCGGTCCTGTGTGAGCCCATCAGGCTGCGCTCTCCCCGGCTGGGATCCGCACCGCCAGCCGACACGCGTCCTCCGCATCGCTGCTACGGAGCGTCTTAAAGCTCCGGCTCTGTGGGTGTCTTTAGTCCGACCAGCTGTGAGCCGCCTTACCTTCACGTTGTTTATAAATCTAACGTCCACGCAGCTGGAGACTCTGCCGGGGTCCACGCAGAAGGAAAACATGTCATCCACGGGAGCAGCCATGTTTCTGTCGACCTTTCCCCTTTCAACTCTGACCGACTCTGACGTCTCATCTCCGCGTCGACGCAGCAGCGACCTCAGGCGGTCAACACGTGAACTGCATGTTTCTCGCAGCTCAACACCACCATAGGGCGAATTGATTTATTGTAGTCTACTACGAGTAAGCTTCAGTACAACTATGTTGTGTGCTGAAATACAAATATCAGAGTACATATACAATCACTAGCTCCAGAACTGTCCGAATTATATGCAAGATAATCAATAAACATTCACAAATAATATCATTTAGTATCTAGAAGAGAATTATTACATGCATGTGTGTATACACTAATAACTACTTTTGCCTCCACTGGTCCCAACTGGCAGCTAAAAGATACAACCTTTTGTTATTTTGATTTGATTATTTTCTTGATTAATTGCTTAATAATTCTTTTGAAAATGGTGAAATCTTTCTGAATCCTAAGGGGACATTTCTTCAAAGCTCTGAAAAGCTCTAAACAGCTGAAGCAAAATGTACAGCTTACATACTCAGAAATGTCTGGAAATAAAGTTTTCAACAAAAAAACAGTAAATTGGGAAAAGTTTGTTATTATTTATTTTTTGGATGATATAGATAAATGTTTTACATTGTTTGACTAGCAAACATTTAATAAACTTGAAGTAGAAGTATTATACAAATAATTAAAAATACTTAGTTCATAATAAGTAGTATACTATATTGTTTCTACTTGTATATTTAAAAAGAATTTACAAAGTAAAGCATCAGGAATACAGTAGTAGTAATATAAACAGTCAGTAGTGGAGTCACATGTCCTTCCAACAATTTAGGAAAGAAAGTTAGTGTACAGTGTTTGGTTATTAAACAAAATGTTGTTTCACATTATTGAGGTTGAAATACCCGTTGCGTGATGAACAGAGTGTAAACTATCATACATCTACAGTACGGTCTCCACGTGGTCCCACTGACATTTACAGAGTGGCTTCACACTGGCAGTATTGTTACAGAGTGACTCAGTCCTCAATCCCTCGTTGTCCTCAGAATACAGAATATATTATCAGTGCAGCTACAGATTAGTGCAGTTTCTCTTCCTTCACGTGAGAAATATAAATATTTTATCTGATGCAGTGTTTCCTTTTGTCAACTGTCTCCAATAGAATACAACAGACTAGACCCCTGCCAGCATATATATATATATATATATATATATATATATATATATATATATATATATATATATATTTGCCGTTAGCAGCTTATTATAGATGTAGATCAGCATTTCTTTTTTTACAAGAAATTCTAGTACAGGAAGGCAAAAGATAATTTCCAATATGTTTTGTTGTTGTTTGTCCAGCAGAGGGCAGTGATGAGTTTTTTCATGGTCAGAATTCTTTAATTAAATAGTTTTAAGGATCCATGTTAAAAAAACTTATTTAAGGAAGTTTATGTTTTTATTTTTCATCAGCTTCAGAAATCCAGTATTGTTCATCATGCTTTAACAGATGCCTCTGAATCAAACTCAGAAAGAGATGCATAATTGTAGATTTAGGATAATGTCATAATCTTGGGGTCACAAAATGTATCTTCGGGATAATTAACAAAATCAACATTTTAGCAGCATTAAATTATATCATTTCTTTTTCGACCCATCCCTGAGCATTGCTTTTTTTTTCTTGTGAAAGATAAGAATAGTTTTCCTCTTCCAGTCTCTAAAAAATTATATTTGTGTTTATGCAACCGGTGACGAAAGTTACAGGCCGATAGAACTTTTTTTATGGACCACAAGATTAAAAAAAAAAAAAAGGTTGAAAACCACTAATTTTGGAGATTTGGGCTTCAAAAAGAGACGGAGTTGAGAGCCAGCTAAAGAGTCAGTTATTGCAGATTCAAACTGTATTCAAACCCGTGTTATTGGTTGAAAAGCAGCCATGTGTGAGAAACACCGCTTTGTAGATATATTAAAATCATTTCATTAATACTAAAAAACTGATTTCACAGTAAATATATCATAATTTCTATATACAGAGCTTCTTCTTTATAAACCTTGGCTCGATAATTTGTGTGATCTTGAGAACCGTGAAGTAGAAAACAACCCTGTGTTAGTACTGATGCTCCACAGGCAGCAGAAAGACTCTCAAACCTGTCGACAGGAGGAACCCCACTAATTTCTCCACGACAGCCTCATCTCCGTCCCCACGCGGCCTCCATCATAAACCCTTGTTGTAGGTCAACACCTTGCAATCTGTTGCCATGGCGATCTCCGGCTCTAGGCAAGACGCCTCAATCTGTGACAAAAACAACAAAAAAAGCGCAGAGACTGAGAGTCAAAATGCGTCGCTCGACATCGCTCTGACTTTAAGCTTCGGAAATCATTGACTTTTAATTACACGAGGGAAGAGACATCTGGAGCAAGAGGTGAATATGAGCTCGTGGGCCGGGGCTGTGCATGTCAAGTGGTGTATGTGTAATTTGAATTTCTCCCCAGCTGCTCCCTCTTTTTTTCCGCCATCTGGCCTGGAATTAGCAGTGGGAGCGGTTGAAGCAACGTTTCGCCGTACCTGAGACATCTGGGGGAACAGGCTGAGGGCCACGGGCAGGGAGAGGCCGAAGGTAACCAGGCACACGAGGCCGTGGACGGGCAGCAGTAACCGGCGGTTGCTCTGCAGGAACCGCAGCCTACGCGAGATGGTGAAGAAAGGAAACGTGAGCCTGCGCTGTGGATCGATCCCAGATGACTGCTGCAACGCCACGAGTTATTTTTGGATCCGGAGAAAAGATGCGTGCAGAATTAGGGGGCGGAGGGGGAAGCTATTCTCCACAATTAGTGGGTATGTGTGCAAGTTACAGTTCTGGGTTCAATGAGTCAGACTGCACTTTATCTGTCCTTCTTTATTTAATAGAGACAGAAAGTCTGTTACATTTTGTTCATTTTTCTTTACGTTCTCTCTAGTTGTGGCCTCCTGCTGAATAAATACATGAGTAGCACTGTGGGGCACAACATATGTCGGCTCATGCTCAGTAAACACATTATTTAGACCATCAGACCTTTAAAGACAGACGGCAATAACGAACAATAGAGAAAGCATGAAAGAGGTTTTTGATGCAGGAAATAGATCAATTACTAAATGTAATGTTGTAATTTAAGGCGTTCTGTGTTTTGACGTTTTAGAGCAGAATAAAATCAAAGGCTTTATTGTCCACAACTTCCTTTAAAAATATGCTCAAAGGAAGAATGACAATTAGTTTTTCTGACCCAGTTTTTAAAGAATGTTTAATCATGTTGGCCGCCAGTTCCCAAACTGGGGGCTGGGACCCCCACAAGGTGTCGCAAGATAGATCTGAGGGGTCGAGAGAAATAAAATAATGATGTTTACTTTGCTTTTAAGCTTCCGTTTCTCTACTGAGATCAATTAATAGTTCACTGCTAATATTCAGGCCTCTAAAATCAATATCACTGATTGGTTGGTGACCAGACAGGTTGAGAAACATTGATTTCATTCTGAATGATCTCTCGTAAAATAAAGAATAAGAAGTTGCTGTTTTTCAGTATACCTGAATACTAACAGTAACTTAGAACCTGTTCAGGGTACGTTGCTGAGTTTTTAAAGGAATATTCAAAGCAAAAAGGGAAAACAAAAATCCTAATTAAACGTGAAAATGTTCTGTTTGTCTTATTCTGTTATGTTAGTACAAAACATTAAAAGAAATTTTAAAAAGACTCACATATCGCAAATCTTTTCACATTTGACATACGGACCAACCGATTAATTGTGAAAATAATCTGTAGATCAAATCAACAATGAAAGTAAATGTCACAAGATCTTAAAAGTAAATACCACCTATATGTTTCTCTACAAACCTCTCCAGGTAGGACATGATGATGGGGGGCAGGACAAAGATCGGCATCGGGAGGACCACCCGTGTGAAGGCGGTCTCCGTGATCGCCTGGGGGGAAAAGAGGAGAACATTGTGCACACGCTTCATTTCAAATACTGCAATGAGTTGGATTTCATTTTCTCTTTTATGGGATCAGATGTCTGCGGAGCGAAAAGATGCATTTTCCCCATCATCAGCCGCCATCCGAGTGAGAGACGGTAAGTGTACGAACATATTCAGTGCAGTCGAGTCACAATTAGCCGAGTATGAAAAAGAGAAAAACACTCACATGTCTAGCAGCAATTTTGGAGGATCCCACCACGTTGCCGTTGTCGTCCACCACATCAATGCCTTCCGACAGCTCGTTGTGTCTCATCAGGCCCACGTTACAGATGTTTGCACTAGCTGAGGATGGGGAGAGAAAAAACAGCTTCTATGATTTAATGCATTTACACAAGAACACGTGCTGAAGACGAGAAAGAAGGAATTCCCTGAGATATCTTTGTAGGAATACCCTAAAAACACTGATAATATTCAGATATATAGAAATGGCATTGCTGCAATTTACAAGCTCTGAAATGTTAGATGTACGCACATAATTGTCTCATTTGTAACATGGTAGGATAAAGTGAGTGTAACGTCAGTCAGATGGTTTGACTCCGACCACCAGAGGGCCGCGTGATGATAACTGGTGCAAACATACCGACAGCTGGGAAGGGGACCAGTCTCTGAATTATCATTCTGGTGGCAGGACTCAGCTTGTTGGCCTTCTTAATCAGCACACTCAGCCCCACCTAGTAAACACAAAAACACTTTAAAAAGAAAAGCAACATCTTAAAGAAATCTATCAAAATCAATGTTTGGTCAAAACTTATGTTACATGCTTTAAATACTTCTATACAGCAAAGATGTTCTTTGTATTCGCATCAGTACCAAGTGTATTACTGGTCGTGTTAGGATCCTTATTTACTGTCACTAATACATTTACATAAACACTCGAACTATACAGCTTAAACTATTCCAAAAGATAAATATTACCATCATCGCTTATGATACCGTCTATAAAACACAGCCAAAAACATCATTACAACTTCTTCTGTAGGCTGAAGAAACAAAACAGCTCATGATGCTTTCGTGTACAGGTAGAATTCACGAAGGAAAAAAAGTATAGTATCCTGAAAGAGGATGATGAGGTGATTGAACAAGAAACCCGCTCACTGCAATAGAAACGGCGCTGGTCACAGCTCCGACATACCCTTGAAGAAACTTGGATGTTGGCGTTGGCTGAGGAGGCAGACAATAAATATTGTATCACAGCTTTATACATGGTTTTCTCCCTATAGTGGCATTTTGTATTTTATATATCGGCATGTAATGTCTTAAGATGGTATTTAAAAACACTACACATAATATCCTACTATCTAAAACCATAACATAATAATCTAGACCAGCCAAAATTAATATGAATATGTAAAAAATATATATATAATAATCTAGATTATTATTTTTATATATATATATATATATATATATATATATATATATAAAATTATATATTAATAATTATTATTATTTCTCTCTCTCTCTATATATATATATATATATATTCTTTTGAGTATTTGAGAGAATAAAGCTCTGAATATCCAGAGGTGGTAGTTCTCACCTTTGTGGCGTTGCGGTTGGCAAAATTCACACAGGCATTATGACTCTGGTTCAGCCACTATAGGAAAGAAGGGATGAACAAAAGGAAAGAAAGGAGGCAGATGGAGGGCATGAAGGAAAGAAGGAAGGGAAACAAAGGACAGGAAGAGAGGAAGGATGGATACAAAGACAGACATTTACATATTGACATGTTTCTTTTTAAAGCAACAGCTTGGAGCAAGAAGCACAACAATGTTCTTAAGCACTGCATGTACACATACGAGTGTACTTACCAGATGTTCAAAATGTACAAAAAATGCAATGGTTTGATGTTTTTACAGTACCTGCCATATAATGGTAGACACCACAGTCTGATTTGGAAGAAGAAGGCCAATGACCTAGATGAGACCAGGGAATAAGAGCTTATTTCTGGGGCAAAATAAGTCCAAAGTCTCATTTCATCTGTCCCCAAACACGACCATGTAAACAGACATCTGCACAGCCATGATTTTAAATGTATGATATTGTATATGAGACTCACAATCGGCGTTCCAAATGGTACATAACCTGCACAGCGAAGAAATGATGTTCAGTGTAAAAGAAGAAATAAAAATAAAAATAAAAGAAGAACAAATGAGGACAACATGGAAGTAAGTTCAACAACTTCAGCAAAGATCTTCATCCGAGGTCGTACCTGACATTCGAAATGGCATGAAGATCTTCTCTCCTGTGTCGGGGTGAATGATGGCCTGCGTGCAGAGAGCATGGCGTCATCCTCATGCTGCCAGGAGCCCCGAGGCCTGAATGTATGGAGGTGCAGTTCACCTGAGCCCACTTACGGGTATCCCCGACGCATCACTTACCTGCTTGATCTTCTGGGCTTCCCACAGCTGCACAGGTGAGCAGAGAAGTATTATTTAGGTTTATGTTTGCTCTGTTTTTGGTTAGGACACGTTCACTTTTTTTGTGTGTGATAATTGTGCGTTTAGCTTCAGCCTTTGTGATGTGTACTTTGTTTCCTGCCTTCGTGGCCTTATCATACCATCCTGCAACATACTCTGAATTGCATCACATCAGTGTGAATAAAAACTCACCTGAAGATCGGACATTCCAGGTGGAAGCTCGCCATGTTTGTGGTCATCGAGCAGTTTCACGCATTCTTCCAATCGTTTCTACAGAACGACATGAGGCTGTGTTAGACCGGTTTGGAACGTAATGAGAAAAATGAACTATCAAATGCTTTGTCAATTTATAGTTTCATTTTTTTTTTTTTATGTCAGCAAATAGTCTAAAAGCCTAACATGGCATCTTGACCAAAACCCCATAAATGTGTAATTCACTATCATATAAGACAGTGGATCCCAAATGGGGGCACGGGAAGGCACTCCAGGGGGTACGTGAGATTTATTTTAAATATATTCAAAATTAGCATCCATTCAAAATTCCTTTAAGAATAGTTATGTAATACATATTCAATAAGATAGAAGTGCATGGTTAGAGGGTACTTAGCTGAACAAAATTATTTCACAAGGAGTACATCACTGAAAAAAGGTTGAGAACCACTGGTATAAGAAAACTAAATCAGGAAACAGTGACATTTGAGAGGCTGTAAGCAGCAAACTCTCTTTAAAAAATAACGTTTAATTGACAATTAAAAAAAACGTTCAAACGATCAATGAATTCAGCTCTACGAATGTTTAATGTCGTCAAAACAAGAGCTGCTGCATTAGAAATCTGATCATTTGTTCCGTGACAGTTTATGATACTCTTGTGGATGGAAGCTTGAAGTTTGTACTGAAACCATGTCTTAAAAACGCCTGTCAGCAACATGTCAACATGCCAACATGTCAACAGTGTTGCAGGTTGTTACCTCGGACACAAACAGGGTGCTGGGGTCAATGATGTCTATGACGTGTCTCAGCCGGCCGAGGAACGAGCCCTTGAGGAGACAAAGTTAACTCTTAATGAAAGCACAATATACCAAGACAACAGAGGACCATCCTCCCCTCTGGGAATGGATCATTTACTGCAGTCTGAGAGGAGCAAATAAGGCATATTTACACATGCTAACACTTTGCTTTGTCTGTTGCAGAATTACATTTATGTATTTATAATGTTACACAGTTTATTGTATATTTCTTAATACATTAATTAATTTAAAGCTACATTTGGTAACTTTTATCAAAATAATGTTTTATCATCTTAAACTGTCTCTACATCCGGACTGATTATCTGTGACTACATCCGGTTCCTCTGCCTCCTTTTCGTTCTCCTGGTGGAATTTGCAAACCCGAAGAAAAACGAACCAATCAGAGGCGAGGAATCTCTGATGCAGCTGTCAATCAGCTCGAGAAGCTCATGACCAAACTGTCAAACTAGGCGGCGCTGGTTTTATGTTAATCAAGATGATCTTACTGTATTGCCAAGTCTCAAATATCTTCAGAAACCTATTTTAGTGAACTGTCCTATATAAACTTAAGTAAAGAGGTAAAAATGAAACACCAAAGTATGGTTCTACATGTTGTACTACCGTGTCATTTGCGAGTACTGTCATCATTTAAAGTGTTATTTGTAAAAAAAAAAATGTAAACATTTTTTTTTACCTGGCCGCCATGTTGAAAACCATCAGTCAAGTCATCGTTGCTGATCATTGTGCTAAGATAATAATACATTGAATTCATATAGCTTTACACACAGAAAGACGCTTTACATAAGGCATAGACATACAAAACTAAACTAAAGATAACCTGTTGCTGGTTGTAGCTTCATAATTACGCAACAAACAAAAAAAATCCTGTTTGCCCGAAAGCAAATAAGTGCATTTCCCAATTTCCCCCGTTGCTGTATGAGTACATTTCCATGCCGGACTAGTCCACGCTTATATTCACTATAGATGAAGACCATGAGATGCAGTTGAGAGTTCTGACTACGAGTAAAAAAGACTGTCTCAGTATTTTGTTTCCAAAGGTAAAGATTTGTGCAGATACTTTGACGTGCCGTCTGAAGTTTTAAAATATTAAAAACACAACCAATTATCAAAAGTAATAAAATGGGTGACAAAGTCTCTCCGCTATCACAACAGAACAATCTCACTCAATACAACCGAGAATGTAAAAGTGAAAAATTCCTTTTGAGATTAACTTTTGAATATATATATATATATATATATATATATATATATATATATATATATATATATACACACACTAACAATCTGAGTGAGTTTACATTTACCAAACATTCTTCCAAGTGAGGCTTGGAGCCCCGTTTTCTGTCCCCTCCACACACTCTTCATCAGCATGCCAATCGCTAACGACGAGTGCCAACAGTCTGAAAAGGCCCAGCAGCAAAGTATGCCAAGAGTCTCTTTGGCAAACCAGAGGGGAGAATACATGGCAGCTTCAATCAGATTCCCTCGGAGACATTAATCAGTTATGAAGGGCAGAAAAAAAACAGTGGAAAGACAGAGGAACAAACCCTGCTGGATTTTAATGATCTGTTCAGCATCGAGTCCTAATTGACATGACTGGAAACACCACCCAGTCCTCCAAAAGACTGTACATACACCATCTCTGCTGCACGGTGACCCTGGGTGTTCTGCCACTGCCGTTCACATGACGGGGCCATATGTGCTGCAGTGCTGTTTTGTAACAGTCAGGGTAGACTGAGGATCCATGTGAGGAGCCCGCTTTAATTATGCATGAGCTTCAGCTCCCCGGAGAGTACACAACAAGGCTCGCAGAGACGGAGCGCGGCAGAAAGCACAGACACACTGAGCAATGCAGATTCAAACACTGGCCTAATTCTCACTGCTTTGACGCAAGCAACCAAAAGTGTTATCGCCCCGACGTGAACTTCAGGTTTCAGATGGGAAAATAAAAAAATAAAAAGGTTTTATGATGGAGACATTATTCATTACCCTCTTCTCTAAAATGATGGTGATGGCAAAAAGAAGTAATTCACAGGAGACAAAAGGTTTAAATTAACTATTAATTGTCTGAACCAAGCCACATCCTGTGTTCCTGCGTCATATTGTCCCTCAAGCCACCGACATAAAAGCAAAACCCCCAGACTGAAAGACACACAATGGCATCTCTTGAGGCCATTTTGCATTGGTTTTGGGTTGTTTTGCACTTGTTTTCTGTCTCTTTGTAGTTATTAAATTGACTTCTCAGCAGTAAATGTTAATGGTTCACTTCAAACTAAGACCATCGGCGCCTGTGGGCTCAACATGTAAGATAAGCTGTTTGTCTCTGGTGCCTTTCAGTAGTATTATTTCCATGTTGACATCCTGCAGTTTAGAGTCATAAAAGTTGCATTTACAGCTCATATCAGTTGAAGAAATCGAGGATCAAAAAGTTTAGAGACTTATTTACACAATCCGTTTAATGACCTCTGCAATACTATCTGGGGAACCTTTGAGGTGCCGTTTAATAAATGGCTCTGAATTATGATGCCTTATAAATGTAAATATACCCCTCCTCCCCGGTAATAAGTCGACGTGAAGGTCACATTATCTCTCAGGGCTGACCAATGCAAATTCAGTGAGGATGGAAAATTGAGTAATGGGCTTCAAATAAGGAAGGACACGCCATTAATCTCGATCACATGTGAGGCCACATTCAATCTGCAGAGAGCATCCTGAAGGAGAAGAACACTATCAGATGTATGAGAGAACAAATGATGCGCAGATTTGGAGATTGTATCAGAAATCTCCATATTAAAAAAGGCAACAACAACAAAAATATATATATACATTCAAAAATGTTTTATAAATTATATTTTTAGATAATAATCGTGATAAACTGCCTTTAAAATGCCAAGCGGGGTCTCAGTGTGCCGCGGCGTCTCCACGGGGACGCAAAGGGTGTGAAATGTGCCAAACAGCGACGTGAACCTGCCGCGCGACCGCTTCTCTCTCCCGGTGCAACGAGAACCAAACTCGAAACCGATCCAATCAAGAAGTTCATATTTCAGTTCAAAGTTGTTGCGGCTTCACAACAAAGAAGCGGCACCGCACATCAAAGACAACTTCGGCTCCAAAGTGTGCGCAGCCGGAGGAGCAGCCGGAGCGGAGGAGCGGAGGAGCGTCGGGGCGGTTTTACACCCGCAAAGCCGGACACACAACATGTCATTCCGGCTCGTTTTAACGGCGCAGAAGAGCGCACTCACCTGCTCGTACCGGGGTCTCCCGAGCTGGAAGGCAGGACACGCTGCGGGTTCCGCCATGACACCGAACTAATGTATTTATTAATGAACTGAATCATGAACGGTGGGAACTACACCCGGCGTGTAAACTCGTGAGCCGCTGCGCATGTCGGGTTTTGTAGTCCTCTCGTTTTGCGCTCACGCTGGCAAAGTTGCGCCGCGTGACTACACGTCCCAAATGATCGATCAGGGGAAAGCTATTGCGTAACTGTTTGGGGATTGATCTTGGGAGCGATAACAGTTGGTGCACCCTTTAGGTGTCGTGAGTGACCCCGATGAATCACGTGTGGCCTGAGGGGAGAAGGGTGTCCGTGCGGGGCATCGATCAGGCTGCTGGACATGCGCACTTGATAATAAAGGGAGATACAAATATATTACATGGAATATAAATATTAGTCTCCACACTCGGCTTTTTCATGATGCTCTTGTCATGAAGTGCCCGGGGGAAAGATGCTGCTTCTATTTAACCCTGTAAGACCCCTGGTTGTAATATTACATTGTCACTTTTATCTCTCCAAAAAACACATTTGCAAAAACGTTTTTTGGGGAAAGACCACATTTACATAGTCAATGGGTCCTATTGTCTTGCCTTGCAATGCTATTGGATCGTAAATGTGTATATACTGTAGGTCTGGCCATAAGGCTACCTGCAAACTTTCCTGGAAGCACATCTCCTTGTTTCATTCAACTGGATATATCAATATTGAAGTAAGTAAATTCCATGAAATATTTTTTTGGGTGATTGTTAGAATATATACTTCATGTAAACACTAAGTTGTTGTGGAATTAATGCATCACATTAGACTTTCAGCTTGTTATGTCATTGTTGTAATTTTACAACGTTGGGTGAAAATGGTAGCTAAAATAGCATGTGCACCTTGCACACTGCATGGAGACATTCCACTTCTTGGATGTTCAGATACAGGATAAATACTTACAGAAATATAATGTATTTGATGATTCACACTTTACAAATGGGTTATTTGTTATAATTTTAAGTTTAGACCAGATTTGAATAATTCTATTCAAGTTCTATGTTATTTCTATGTTCGCAGTGAGATATAGTCAACTATTTTTTTTATCTGGACTTTGTTGGTTTGCCCAAATATCTCCTTGTTACACAAGCCAGATAATGTTTGTAGAATGCTTTGGAGGATGATTGTTCAGGGACAAGTGTAAATGTTTTTGAATGTGGGGTTGCATGAATGGTGCATTGTTCAGGGAGAGGTGTACATGTTTTTGAATGTGGGGTTGCATGTATGGTGCATTGTTCAGGGACAAGTGTAAATGTTTTTGATTGTGGGGGTTGCATGTGGGGGTTGCATGTACTGTGAACCAGGTTTCATCCAAACTGCAGTAAGGAGCTCCCTCTAGTGGAGAGATATGAGCGGCGCAGCAGCGTTTCATATATTGTAATCGTTCCCTGTGCAGGATGTTGAATCATAATATAAATGATAATATAAATGGTTATATATTATTATAATGTTGTAGTTTCTGTCTGATCGGTGACAAACCAACAACACCTCAAACACTTTGGCTCATGTGCACTTTATTTTCATACAGTACAGTACTGCGGTTATGTAATGCATTGCAAGTAGCTACAGTGGTACTAGAGTGGCATTACAGAATATATTATCATGACAAAAGTATTTTATAGAAATAACTTATAATAATATTATCTATTGCATTGATGCTGTTATATCTACAGTAAAATGTTACTATTTCCAAAAACAAACAAAAAATGCAAAATGGAAACTGTTGCTTAACAAGTACAATATTTTGTAGAAATTAAAACAAAAAACAAAAATACAAATAATGTATTCATCTTCTTTAGTCTCCTTCTAGCTCAAACGTGAATAATGAGTTTTGCTTATCATAGAACGACCTTAATGCAGAAAGATTTATTTTTAAAGTATTCACATTACCGCGCAGCATGACGTGTTGCTATGTTTTCTATTTAAAAAAATGCAATTACCTCAAGTTAACCTCGGCATTTCATTAAAAAAAGGTTGAGATGAAAACCTTGTGTCAAAATGACATTTTTTGCACTTTGAAGGCTGAAATTTCAAGGTTACTTGAGCTAAAAGCATATTTTGACAGAGGAATTTAATCCCTGAAGTGAAAAAAATGTTTTCTTAAGCCTGTATATTATTTTATGCACGTGTGAAAGCACTGAGTTTAAAGTTTAAATTGACAACAGCTGACTACCTTTTAATTATTCTACAAAGCAGTAAAATCATTTGGCTTTGATCAAAGCTCCTATTTCTATTGTAGTTTTCTGTTCGTGCCAAATTGTGATAGTAACCAGCATGCATGTTGGGTAATATCATGTCTACATCAACAAGGCAGTATTAGCAGTGAGAAGACCTGGATGATTGTGAGATCATATTTCGTGGAGCATTATAGTTTGACTGTAACCGTCTCTAGAATAGTGATTCCCGATCTCAAATGGTGTGTTGCACCCAGTCTGGAGGAACCAGCACACACACACACACACACACTCTGGCCCTGTCGTCACTTGTGTCGCGTGCGAACTTGAAGCAGCGTTGGCGTCTGCTCGATGATCCGCAGTAATAGATTATCTATGTAGTCCTCCAGGTCTCGGACCTGTAACTTGACCTTTCTCAGATCCGCCTCACATTTGTGCAGCTGCGCCCCCTGCCGCTCGGAGGCCGCCTCCTGCTTCTGCATGTCCATCTCCTGCTGCAGCAGCAGCGAGATCAGCTCCATGTTGGTCAGGTGCAGGTACTGGGCCGAGTGGTCCACGGGCACCTCCTGCAGGGAGAGGGAACAGGGACAGTATGGATGTCTTATAGATGCATATGTGCGTATAACAATAACTTGATATAGCACCTTTAACAACAGAGTTTACAAAGATACATTTAAACACTGATCAAACAGTGTCAACAATAGATGAATCAATAAAAAATACACTAAGAAAAAAATAGTCATAATAATTTAAACTAAAATAAAAGCAGTAAAAAGACAACATCCCATAAAAAAGCAAGTCTGTAAAAATGTATTTAAAGGAGTGATTTAAAGGAGATTACTGATTATTGTGTATGAACCCGGCTGTTAAATGTCCCAGTTAAAGGAAATAGTTCGGCATGTAGGGAAATACATCTATCCACCATCTTGCCAAGAGTTAGAGGAGAAGAATAACAGCGCTCTCATATCTGTCCATTCAATATGAGGCTACAGCCAAGAGACAGTTATCTTAGCTTAAAGATGGAGGCGGGAGGAAACCTGACTCCAAAGGTACACTTCAGGTTTCGTACAGTTGGACAGAGACAACTCAGAAAGCTGGTTTCCACTATTTACAGTCTTTATGTAACATTTTCTCATCTAACTCTGCAAGAAAGCAAATAAGCTCAAATTTCTCAAATTTGAGCTTATTTGTCAAACAATGACTTTAAACGAGACATTGTGATTAAAATAACTGGCTTATTAAGATCTTAAATTGGTATTAAATTAAAAAATAATCAAGTAAGTCACAGAAAACCTGAAGACATCTATGCTCGGGTCCCGCAGTGTATTTATTAACACAGAGTGCAGCGCTGCTGTTAATAAATGCTCATGGAAGCATTAAATAGTCCGTGGACCTAATGGCTGTGATTTAGTACGACACGTTAATGACTCGATTCTTCCGCTGTTTGCACATAGTGAGACTCAAACTGTGTTATGGGTACATTTTGAAAATGTAATGTGAATTTTTTGGAGCCTGTTTGCCAGTTATTGGTAGGTGACATAATAAATGGTTATGGTAGTTTGCACACCAGCTCAAATGCACACATTGCTGCAGGAACACAGTTTTATTTTGTAGTATCCTATAAAACAATAACACTTGGAGGGCTGTGATTTTTAATTGTCCGAAGCGGTTTCAAACCCCATCCGACCCAATTACAGAAATGTGTAATAGAAATTCCCCCAAAAGCGAAAACAGTTAAAATCTTAAAAAGTACAATAGTTAAAGGGTAATTTTCAGGTTAAACTGATGGTAGCAGGACCTGCTATTCATTTGTCCTTCACAGCATCAGAATCACCTTATTGTTTGACGTGCTGTTACAGAAACAGACCAAAGTGTTACAGAGGAAGGCTGGAAACATCATTTTTTACAACCTGAAAACTCTTAACTGGGCCAAAGAACGAATGGGATCGCCATTTCTCTCCTTATTTACTTATTGGCAGTATTAATACTCAAGAACAAGGTGGTAAACAAACCCAGAATATGGGCGATACATCTGGTATCTGGTGTGAAATGTGTTTTTACAGTTAAGTTAGAAATATCACCCCAAAAGAAAAAAGGTATAAATGTTTTATTCTAGCCGCATTAGTACCTGGCTCCTCTCAGGTTCTGCTGAAGCCTGGTGGGCGCTGCGTCCGGGGTTGATGGTGGACTTCAGCTTCTCCAGAACCGAACGACCCTCCTTCTTCTCCGATTGACTGGAGGTCAACGGCTTCACTGGATGAGGTCTGCAAAGTACTGGGGTCAGCAATCGTGTTTCAACACAGTGTGTGTTCACTATGAAGTGCACAGCACGTCTAATCTTGTCTGGTCAAGTTACTGTATGTCGGTTCAGTCGCCAGCTATTACAGAACGTCACTCTAAAGGAAATCTGTGAAAGGAGCCGTGAGCTACAGAGAGGGAACACTTCTTTGAGCATTAAAAAGCAGCCATATCTGTCGAGTTCACACGGGAAATGTACTAAAATACAAGTGCAGTGATTCGCCTGCTACTTTCATCTTGGGGGGGGACACAGGGTAGACTTATACAACAGCAACAACAACAACAACAACAACAGTAAGGGAATGTTTAGAAACTGAAATTAGAATAAACACTAGAATTAAAGCCACTTTGTGATCGCAGCAGAAAGAAGAGCTGAGTTTCTCTTGTTGCTTTATAGAGTGTATCCACAATGACACACTCTAAAAAGAGATAAAATAGTGATTCATTATTAAATTAAAGTTCTAATTAAGTGATTATGTACCTTTGTCCATTTGTTTCTAAGCCAACAAATGTGATAAAAGCACACATATTCTAAATATGAAGTACCCTCACCTGCATCTGCTGTAAATATAATTTAAACAATAGAATTGTTTCCTGGGAATGAATCCTGGTAAGTCCGGTCTAAATCCTCTCTACCACAAAGTGGCGCTTCTGACTGCCTAAGAATACTTCTTACGCACAAGTATTGCCCTTTATTTCTGTTGTTTTTGAGCCTATCGTCTGAGAATACAATTATTCTGCCTCTGAACAAGATGACACATATTCTAATGATCTCATATACGTAAATACATACAGGATAAAAAGTCAGCTTTCATTTGGTACTCCTAGATATCTGGACATGGTGAATCAGGTGGTCAAAGTAGCAGCAAAAGAAGATGAATTTAGGCAGAACAAAGTGTAAGAAAAACAGCACACGTACAATAGCCAACAGGAAACGGAATAATGAGATGAATAACATAAATGTGAAGCAAAGCCAAGAACAATGCAAGCGGGTATCATCCAACCACGTTGGATGTAACAAACAAAACCGAACAGAAAATGCATTCAACGCCAAGCCGGGCCGAAAGTAAACAAAACAACCAGAGCAACGAAATAAAAACCATTACGTGTTTTTTCGTATTGCATGTGGAGATCTACAGCTGGTTACAAAGCGACACATGTCATATCCCGGCGTGAGGATTCTCACCTGCTCTCCTGATGGGGCAGGCTGCTAGCTGGCTGAGTCTCCTCAGGCAAAAGTGAGTGCCGTGCATCGACCGGGGGCTGGTCAGTGGTGGAGATGGTGCAGTAGGAGGAGCAGGAGGAGAAAGAGGAGGCGTCGGGGGCCGCAGCCAGAGATGTGCTGGGCCCCACGCTTGAGGGGTGTATGGAGGGGCAACAGACAGGGGTGGGGTGGAGCGCGGCCTTCGCGGCAGCCGACGGGGAGAGTGTGTGCAGGAGGGAGGAAGAGGAGGGTTCCTGCAAAGATGGCCCAATCTTTGACTTTGACACCTTTCTGGAGTTTGGTGCTACCTGAGCGTGAAGGTCTTCAAAAAGGATATCGGAGTGTTTCCCCGTTGCTGTTGCGTTGTTTTGTAAAGATATTTGCGACGACCCATTGGGATCGCCGTGACGTGTGCTGCTATCTGCTTGTGCCAGTAAGGAAGAAAGAGAGGATTTAGAGGGCTGGTACGACAGCGGTCCTTCTCTGACTTCTGACATGTTTTGAACGAGGGACAAGAACTGTTCCAACTCTCCGTCTCCGCCTTTGCTCTGGTTGCTTGGGCTGCCGCTGCTGTTCTGCCGGAACACTCCTTTTGGTCTAAAACGTGCGCTCACCACACCGGGAAATGTCTCCTTTTGGTTTTGTGCGCCGACTTCAGCTTGAGGGTTCCCATTACCATCAGAGTCCTTTCGCGTCTTTTTAAAATCCCCTACACTTCTCGACAAAACCTCCCTGACTTCAGTTTCAAAATGGGCCGCATCCGATGTTTGGTGTTCGATCCCTCTGCTGTTGAACCCGGAGTTGCCGTGCGGTGCCACGTTATTCAGATCACAATTGTCTTTAAGGACCGGAGAGACGTTGTAGAGTTTGTTAGATGGAGCGATTATTTCAAAGGAGGAGTTCATCTCAGGTATGTAAGTGTCCTTCAAAGGGAACACATCCCCAGGTGCGGTCGCTGTCTCTACATGGTAAGCAGCTATCTGGGAAGCGTCTGCCGGTTGAGGAAAAGTCCCTCCCAAACTCATGATGCCTTTGAGAGCGTCGACCACGTCTGACTGAGAGGAGCCATCGGAATCAATGAAACTAAAATCAGAGTTATTCACATTCCTGTTCAGATCTCCCGAGGCGGATGAGAAAGACGCGTTGTTGTTGATGCATGTGGTTTCAGGTGGACACAACTCCATCTTCTCTACTGGGGCGGTTGCAATGTCAAGTGCTTTTGCATCTGCCGCTGAGGGTGTAGTAGATGGCACGGTTACAATATCTGCTACAAACGTGTCACTATTAAGAAGTATTTGAGGTCCTACGGTCACAGATGTGATCTTATTTCCTGCAGTCTCTTCAGCGCTCAACGATAAGCGATTTACTTTGGGTTGTCCGTAGTTTCCTCTGCACGTGCGTCCATACAAGTCTTGCTCAAACAGCATCCCTCTCCAGCGGTCGGTTTCATCCTCCAAAGGTTCATATTTGAACTTTTTGAGCTTTTCTTCGGACATGAATCCTGCCGAAGTAACATTTGCGTATGGCTTAGAGGGAATGCTGAGGGAGTCGGTGGTATCGCTGCCGGTGATGTGAGGGTCTGGAGATACACTGTTTCTTTTGCTATCTCCCTCTCTTCCCCGTTGCAGCGAGGCCACGCCGGTCTGTGAGAGCAGGTAGGCTTCTTTATGGACCGCCAGCTCTTGACCTCTGTGCAGCCAGCCATCGGAGTAAATCTCGTTCGCGGAAGTTCGTAAAGGTTTCCGCGGAGGCAACGGTGGAGGCTCCTCGTCGCATGTTTGCAGATCTTGTGCATGATTATTGCCGCTGTTATTAACTGGAAGATACCTATGTATATTAGATGACGTCGGACTGGTTCTCAGCGGTTTCTGAGGAAGACTCCCTTTAGGTGAGTTTAGCCTGCTGGAGGCGAAGGCATCAAACGAGTCGTCCGATTCCCCCGCACTCTCTGACATGGAGCGAGGGGCGAAGGGGTTGGGTGGGGCTGCTTTGGGTAATAATGCAGGGAGAGATATCTGCCTAGCTACTGGCCTGGGGCGCTCCCGCTTTATGTAAGCCGTATTTGTAGCTTTACCATCATGAGCGGGGCTGGATGTGCAGGGCTGGGAAGGCAGAGTGGTGTAATGAAAGGGGGATGAGCCGAAAGGAGGGGACCTCTGTGACTCTTCTGCTATGAGGTCCTCAAAAAAGGGGTTGCGCTGCATATGTGAGGGGAAAGGGTTGGAGGGGGAGATTGGGATCGAGGCGGGAGAGGAAGAGGAGGTGAAGGGATTGGTGTGACAGTCGTCAGGTGAAACATGACCGGAGGGCGAGGGGGAGGTGGGAGGAGGGGAGCACTGAGAGGGTACGGGGGAGCGAGGAGGGAGGGGAGGGGGTGCGTCTGAGCTGCTTTCTACCTTAGGAGAAACCTCCAGCCTGTAGAGGAAAATAGGGCACAATAGTCCTCTTAGTTAATGATGTTCCACGTTACCAAATGGGGAACATCGTTCTTACACAAACAGAGAAGACAAGCCAAAATATTAGGTGACATTTCCGCCAACCATCATTGAATATCAAACTGGTCAAATTAAAGAATTATGATAACTAATAACGTAATCAAAAAAAGCAGAGCACGTTTGCAAAATAATCAAGCAAAAATAAATAAAATGCATTGTAGCCATTCAAGACCATCGGCACTGGCAGCTTTTCAGCTGGGTGAGCTCAGACAACGTGGAATGGTGTTCTTCACATCCTTCTGCAAAAGCATTTTTACAAACCACCGTGATGTTGCATCTTTGACGGAGAGAAACGTAGACACATGTTGATGAAGATAATGGAAATGCTTGAGTGCCATTTGTGGGAAATATAGTATGAGATGATGATACAGCATGGTCGTAAAATGGAGTAAACTATGAGCTAAATCTATCACATTTTCTGATGAGCATGGAGCAGAGCGAACACTGAACTCAGCAACACCCGGCTGAATGCAGGGCCTCCCATGTTCCGGATGCTGTGCCCGGATAGAGAGTACATTTAAACACTGTGGAGCCCCAAAGGAAAGTCTGGAAGCCACTCACCTCGGCTTGTTCTGGGATTCACTGGAGCCAAACCAGCCCCTGAGCCTCCCCTCAGACATCAAACCAGCCTGGTTCTGGTCTGACTTAGCTGGCAGAGAATCACTCCTCCCTCCAGAGAATAACGTCTTTCTTAGCTTCCTCCCTTTGTCGGGCGAAACAGCAGCAGATGAGACGACCGGCATCTCCGCCTGCACAGGGCGACCCCCTCGCTGAATTGGAGGAGACGATGGCTGAGCTTCCTTTTCTTCCTCCTTTTCCTCCTTCTTCATCTTGTCAAAGGACCAGCGTCGGCCCTCGGCGGAGGAACCTCTGTCCTTGGTGAGGTTCTGCAGGGATCTCGAGAGCGGGGAGCACTTCTCCAGCAGGACCAGCTTGGACTGGTGGGCTCCTGAGCTCTTTGGAGTCGACGGCTCGGAGTCGTAGACGTGGCTGCCATTGATACACAAGGAAGACTTGGACTGAGTCATGGTCTGACCTTTCAGAGACTCCACGGCAAGATTTGGTCGAGGGAAGGCAGTCGTGATCTTACTGGCTCCATCGCTGAAGGCTCGCTTGTGTGTGAGGACCTTTGAGGAGTGCTGGCTGGTGAGCACTGATGGAGGGAAGGAAGAACTGCATTATGGAAACAAGCCAACATCTTTTTTTTATGCAATCACATGCAATTCTGTTAAAACATCATTGAAACTGTTTATTAACGAAGAAGATGATACTCAATGTCTTGCTCTCAGTTTTCTTTCATGCTATTTGCTTTAACAGCAGTAACAACTGTCACCACACCACTATAAAGCCTTGAACTCAACATTACCTTATCATCGAAGTTTGAGGTTGTTCAAGCCAACTTTCTAGCAAAATTTGATTTACACATTTCACACCCTCTTAGTGACTAAAAAGAAAGCAAGACATTTAGCAACTTATTCAGACCACCAGGGAAAATGTAGCAATGTATTATATTGTAAGTCATTACAGCCCAAAGTCTCTCCCTCTCCTTTTGTTTCTTGCGCCGGCCGACAGCCCATACAAACAATAAGCTTCATGCAAAAGGTGCACTATGACATCACCATTAAGCAAATGAACATAGGACATCATCTGCCGACCTTTAGCGACTTTTAGTGCTTGTGCTAGCTACTTTCATTGGAAAACCATTGGCAACGCAGCATGTGCAGAGATGAGAAGGAAAGCTGAGGGTTCCAGACCCAAGAGTGACTCCTTTTAGTAGTCATTTTCAATAGAAAAATATCAGTTTGTGCAGCTTTACAAGCAGCTTTGTATTCCACAGTGGAGCATCACACTCATATCGTTAATACTGGCGATTTTATATGTAGCGTATCACAGATGGATCCATATCAATGTGTCTTAAATTTGTTGGAGATACTGAACCTCGTGAACAATTTAATTGTTATATAAGGGCCTAAAATACTTGCCGTGCTCATTAACTACAGCACATGCATGCCTGCTAATTATCCCTGAAGATAAATGCTTCATTTCTAATTTTTTAATGATGTTTGTAAATGTTGTCCTATTTTCCAGAGAGGTGGCCCACCTTCGCCTTCATCAGGCCTCAATGAAACCAGCCTTCTTGTCACACACATGTAAATAGTGACACAACCTACCTTTTTTAGCTAAATCTGTCTCTCCGTAATGGGTGTCCACCCTCACTTTGCTTGTGTAGACGGGAGAGCTGGGAGGGTCTGACATCAGATCCAGGCTGGGCGGAGGGCCGGGGATATCACTGGCCATGGAGGACACGCTGCTCTCTGAAGCCAGGGACGAGCATGACCCGGTGTCAGACGACTTGCGCAGCCTCCCTTTGAAGAAATCTTTCACCTTGCTCCTCTTCTCCTCTGCCATCTCCACGTCCCGTGGCTCCCCCGAGCCTCCGCCCGCCATCTCTCCGAACGGCTGCGATCCTGACAGGGCGGCGAAGCGGCCTGGCACAATGGCCGAGGAGGACTCCATGTCCCCCCTCTTCCTCCCCGTGACGCGATCCTTGAGCTTGCCAAAAGCAGAGCGGGGTTTGTCCTTTATGGTGAGGTCGAACATGCTGGCCGTCATGTTGTTGCGAGTGAACTGGACTGTAACCTGCAGTTCCCCACGCTCCTTCTCCTTTCTGCCCGCCTTAGAGTTCATCTTGAACCATCTGAAGCCACAAAAGAAGAGGGGACAAGTCAAGCTTTTATCAGTGCTTCAAATAAACACGTTACTGAAGTGCGGTGCCGTCGGTTTAAAGCACAAATCAAGAGGTTCAATGTGTTATCTGGCAAAACAAAACCAGCAGCAACAACAAAACATTGATTTCCTTTTGGCAAAGCTTTCCACATATTACATAATCTGGAATTACTGCCCGGGGGATTGTGCTCATAATCTTTGACAACAAACGTTTGTGAAGGAAATCACAACCCACATTCCTCGAGCTTTGTGCTATAAGGGACGATACTGTATCAAGATCCTCCCTCTGTTGCTGCCTCCAAAGTCCTCTGAGTGGACCAGAGAAAGTGTTGTGGGGCCAAAACTAACAGCAGGAATTCAGTGAGTTCCACTGAGCGTAGAGAGGACGTAAGCCCACAATTAAGGCCAGATGTGCTGTATTGCTTTAGTGGTGAGTCCTGTTGAGCCACCTGTCAAATACTCACAACCATTGGAAAAGACTCCGAGCTATTTTCAAGATGCTCTACAACCGTGAAATAACTTAGTCTGAATTCACATTCTAACTCACTTTGGGAACCTGAACCACAAAGCACAGACACAACTACACATTTTCCATAATAGTTCATTATCATGGGCATGTCGCAAAAAAAAATTATTTCCACTTCCGTGCAGTTTTCAAAACTGAATGTGATGAAGAATCTGTCACTCCTGCTCACATCATTGTTCTATTTATATCAGTGCATTGATACCAAGTTCACCAATCCACTTTGACAGATGTCCAAAAGATTAACATTATTGTATCACTAATTATAATCCATTCATATAGAATGTATGATTCTAAAAACGTCCATTCTGCATCGTGAGTGCTATTACTATTGGGACTTTAGGTTTATGTAATACTTAATACTTCATGCACTTTTATTTAAGAAAGATATGGAGTGCAGTATTTGTACTTGTAACACAGTTGTTCTACAATTTGGTATTGATACTTTTATTTGAAAGATATCTGATTCCTTTTTCCACCCCTGTCTGTCCCGGTCTGACATGAAAACATGACGCATCACTTCTATCTTCTGTGTGAACACTAAACTATGCTTAAAAGTAAACGGAGGATGTGCATTGTGCGTAAAGATGGTGCCTTTCTGGCTAGAATCACAACAGTGGAAACTGCATCTCATCTTGTTGATTTGCAGTGCATTGTGGGAACTGCTTCAGACTAGAGGACTAGCATTTAATGAGCCTGCATGCATGTCGGGCTCCAGCTTTTGCAGTTTTCTGTGTCGGTGCAAAAAACAATTCTGCTTTTATTGTTTAACTCTCATCTTCTTTTGTATCAGCTGCTGTGTTGTTTTGCGTTGTAAAAAGCAAATGGTAGATAACAATGAAGATGTCATCAAAACTACCACCTTAGAAAAGATACTGGAATATTAAATATCATACATATATCAGATAAATGAAGAGCTAAAGCTGCTTGTCATTCGCCTGTACATTTAACTAAATAACCTAACAATAGTGGTGTAATATATGTAAGTACATTTACTCAAGTATTGTACTTTAGTATTTTTATGTTATGCTACTTTATACTTTATACTTATACACAACATTTTGGAAGTCACTATTGTTTATTCCACTAAATGTATCAGCTTGACATTTTGATTACAAATAAAAAAAAAAATAAGGAACTATAAAATAATGATTAATTATTATATAATAAAATACTCTGCAGTCTAAAGCAGTTTAAATGATCCCTTTACCATCTACACCATTGGTGATGTTCACACATTAATGCATCACTAATTATAGTTATTAGACATATGATTCTGGATGGTGCTATTCTGCATCAATAATACTTAAAGTATAATATTGAATGAAAGACTTTTACTTGTAACAGAGTATTTCTACTTTTATAAGTACTTTTGTATACCTCTGTCTGTCTGACACACACACACGCACACACACGCACACGCACACGCACGCACACACACACACACACAACTTCTATCTTCTGTGCGAGCAGCAAACTGACATGGAGGCTTAATTAAAATCAAAGCACAACGTACTCATCTCGAGGACACGTGGCCTCCTGAAATATCCTGTCCAGAGGGATGATGGTTTGCCCGAGGAACACGTCAAGTCCGATCAGCACCCGGTGCATGACGGTGAGGACCAGGTCCCCGCTCCCAGGGGGGTAGGCGCCCCGGCCGCCGTCCTCCAGGATCCCGGGGAGCAGCTCGAAGCAGCACTCCTCGTTCCACTCGGGCACCGCCGCCTTCTCCACCAGCCCGGTGGTGAACTTCTCCTTCGCCACCTGGATGATGGTGTAGAGGTAGCGGCTGCCGTGCTTGCCCTTGGTTCGCAGCCCCCTCGCGCGCAGGACGGTGATGTTCACGTGAGTGGGCACCCATCGCTGATCATCGTCCAGATCTATCAGTGACATCATCATGTCTTTGTGTCCTTTGGTCCTCGTAGTTTCACTTGGTCCTGTCAGTTCATTTGGAGAGCATCCCGTCCTTTGTGTTGCGCCAGAGTTTCCGTGCTGCGCAAAAAAACACCTCTGCAGAATATCAACAAAGTCCGCGGAGCCTCAGAGGGTTTACCCGAGGTCAGACTCGAGACCGCAGCAGCCCGGGCCTGTGTTCAACTGGAAGCTCTGCGTGCCATGCAAACGAAGTTAGGAGATGTGCGTGCTGGATTCATCCCGAATGTAGCTCGTGCTACATGTCGCATCGGGACGTTGGCCGTCCGCGATCTGCCCGCTGCGCTCGCGGCCCGCCGTGCTCGCGGCCCGCCCTCCTCCAGAGCAGCAGGCCCGCTTACACAGCGAGAGAGATGCCGCAGAATTAAAGAGAAACACCCAGAGCTGTTTATGTCAGGTCGCACGCGGCTGTCAGAGAGGGGGCACGCGGGGAGGACGCGCGCGCTCAGCAGCGTGTCCTCGTGTCGAACAGCAGAACATGAAGTCTGTGAAGATTCTGACCGGAAACTATTTGGTGTTTTCCTTCCAATTCTTTTAAGAATTATTGTTGTCAACCAAACCCCCGGATCAACGTGTCGCCACGTACACTATTGGTGCGAGCGAACAGATATAGAGGGAGGGGGGGGGGGGGGGGGGGGGGAGGAAAAACCATAACAAAGAAGACATTTATTGAATTATGATTGAACAAATTAAACCTGATCAATTCATTAAAAAATATTATTCTAAACATTAATAGACCCTTAAGGCTGATCAGTCATGATATTGTGTATGCACATGTAGGTGCACTACCCCTCGTGGACAGACCTATACATTGACTTTAAAAAAGCCCTTTATCGATATTGTCTGGAGCTTTTACTGATGAACTGCATCAGGTTACTGTCATTCTTGCTGCTACAACGCCACCTGGTGGAGATCAGTGACAGTTCAGGATGAGAAGAGTTTGCGCCAAAGAGAGCATCAACTACAAAAACATGTTGAAGACTGTCAGGTGGAGGTGATGCAGTCACATCCTGTTATTTATTTCTAAACTAATAAAACATATCAGCCTCCATCTGATACAAAGAACTGTCTGCTGTAACACTGAGACAGCTGCAACTTTAATTCACAGGCATTTTGGCAAATTGTATTTATAGACTAAGCTTTGTGAAATACTTTTTTTAAAGGGAGAGTTGAATACATTTTTTTGGGACAGTTGGGGGTCTTTAGTGATTGAGGTGTGTGTCTTTTGTCTTCATCTACAGCAGCTCCCACCACTTACATGTTAAATAGCTATTTATATATATGTTAAACAGGATGCATCATGTTTGTTTTGTTTGCCATAAAACACAACATTAAATTAAATTATTAATACGTCAGTAATACTATTTCTTCATACATATAAATATATATAACCATTACCATCTAAAGCTGGATTAGTAAATTATTTTAATATCAGACAATCATATTGATTTATTTTGTCTTACTGAAACCTGGCTGAGTCATGAAGAATATGTCAGCCTAAATAAATCAACTCCTCCAAGTCATATTAATACTCACATTCCTCAAGGCACCGGGCGAGGAGGTGGAGTAGCAGCCATCTTTGACTCAAGCCTATTAATAAACTCATTTGAAAGCCTTGTTCTTCGTCTTTCACATCCAACCTGGAAAACATTACAGCCAATTCCATTTGTTATAGTGTACCGTGCCCCAGGTCTTCTGAATTTCTATCTGAATTTTCTGGGTTTATATCAAGTTTAGTCCTTAAAACTGATAAGGTTATTGTTGTAGGGAATTTTATTTTTCATGTGGATGTCGATAATGATTGCCTTAGTGCTGCATTTATCTCATTATTAGATTCGATTGGCTTCTGTCAGAGAGTACAGAAACCCACTCACTGCTTTGGCCACACCCTCGACCTTGTTGCATTGACATTGAGCATTTGGTGGTCTTTCACAGAACCCCTCTTCTGTCAGACCATTACCTGGTAACCTTTGAGTTTATACTCCCAGAGTGTACACCGTTAGTCAAAAGTTTCTACACCAGATGTCTAACTGACAGTGCTGTAGCTAAATTTAAAGAAGCGATTCCTTCTGCATTTGATTCAATACCACGTCTCAATGTGACGGAGGACTCCTGTGCTAACTTTAGTCCGTCCCAGATTGATCATCTTGTCGATAGTGCTACAGGCTCACTGAGAATGACACTCAATAGCCCCTCTAAGAAAGAAGATAATAAAACAAAGACAGTCTGCTCTCTGCTATAATCCTCAGACCCGCAAATCAAAGCAAAGATTGCGAAAGCTTGAAAGCATAGGGCGGTCCACCAACTTGGAAGAAACTCGCTTAGTTTGTCGAGATAGTCTTAAAACATATAAGAAGGCCCTGAGTAATGCCAGAGCAGCCTATTACTCATCAGTAATAGAGAAAAATAGGAACAGGTTTCTCTTTAGCACTGTAGCCAGGCTGAGTCACGGCTCTGTGGAGCCGTGTATTCCTTTAGACCTCAGTAGTCATGACTTCATGAACTTCTTTAATGAAAAGATTTTAACTATTAGAGGCAAGACTAATATCTCCTGCCCTCAACCAGTGCCGATCTGTCCTCAAATAGAGTGGCCTTAGAGGCTGCTGTAAATCATGATATATATTTTGATGGCTTTTCTCCCATCGACCTTGACCAATGTCTTGAACGGTTTCTACTTGTAAACCTTCTAGTTTGACCTTTAATTAGCACTTCTCTATTAGATATTATCAATGTGCCTTTACTAACAGGCCATGTACCACAGTCCTTCATAGTATTACCTTTAATTAGCACTTCTCTATTAGATATTATCAATGTGCCTTTACTAACAGGCCATGTACCACAGTCCTTCATAGTATTACCTTTAATTGGCACCTCTCTGTTGGATATTGTCAATGTGCCTTTGCTAACAGGCCATGTACCACAGTCCTTCATAGAAGCTGTAATTAAACCTCTCCTGAAGAAGCCCACTCATGATCCAGAGGTTTTGGCTAACTACAGACCGATCTCTAACCTTCCCTTCCTCTCTAAGATCCTTGAGAAAGTAGTCGCAAATCAGTTGTGTGACTTTCTACATCATAATAGTTTATTTGAGGACTTTCAGTCCGGATTTAGAAAACACCACAGTACAGAGACAGCACTGGTGAAAATGACTAATGACCTTCTAATTGCATCAGATAAAAGATTCATCTCTGTACTTGTCTTGTTAGACCTTAGTGCTGCGTTATCAGAAAACACTTTAATTTTTATGCAGATGATACTCAACTATATCTATCGACAAACCAGACAAAACCAACTGGCTCGCTCAACTTCAAGAATGTCTTAAAGACATAAAAACCTGGATGACCTGCAGCTTCCTGATGTTAAACTCAGGAAAAACAAGTTATTTTACTTGGCCATCTAATGATATAGTATCTGCAGATGGCACTGCCCTGGCATCCAGCACCGCCGTAAATTAAATGTTTCAATTCAGTTTATTTTATATGGTCCAATATCACAAATTACGAATTTGCCTCAGAAAGCTTTACAATCTGTACACATACGACATCCCTGTCCCAGGACCTCACATCGGATCAGGAAAAACTCCCAAGAAATAGAAAAATAACCTTTCACAGGGAAAAAGGGAAGAAACCTTCAGGAGAGCAACAGAGGAGGATTCCTAGCTGCTCTGCTCTAGCTCCCTGTAAAATCAAGAATCACATTTAAAATTCTTCTCCTCACCTTGATTGGGGATGCACCATCATATCTTAAGGAGCTTATAGTACCATATTACCCCACTAGAGAGCTCATAATATTACCCCACTAGAGATCTGTTCTCACTAAATGCGGGGCTACTCGTGGTTCCTAGAGTTCTAAAAAGTAGGATGGGAGCCAGACCCTTCAGTTATCAAGCTCCTCTTCTGTGGAACCAGCTTCCACTTTCAGTCTGGGGGGCAGACACAGACACCATATTTAAGAGTAGACTTAAGACTTTCCTCTTTAACAGCGCTCATAGTTAGGGCTGAATCAGGTTTTCCCTGGTCCAGCCCCTAGATATGCTGCTGTAGGCCTAGACTGCTGGGGGACATCTTAGGATACACTGAGCTCCTCTCTCCACTTTTCTCTCTCCTTTTGTATGAATTCATGTCTCTTCATTGCACATTACTAACTCTACTTCTTCCCTGGAGTCTTTGGGCTTTCTCGCCTCACAGGTTTCCATGGATCGTGGCTGTGTCTGGAGCCGGTCCTTTTTTAACATTTTGTATATCTTTAAGAATAAAATAAAATGTCTTGAATAAATAAAATGTTGACAAGTTCGCAATTATAACAGTAGATAGTTGGATCATCATCAATGTAAGCTTTCAGCTTCAGTGCTTGTTTTATTTATTATAAATAAAAAACAACAGAAGCTATTAGATTTGTAAAAATCCTACAGATGTTTCACAGTGTTGTTAACAGCCACTTTGAGGGAGTAAATACAAATAAACGCTCACATTCAGAACAGCAACACAACGACAGAATCCAACTGTTTAAGGTTTCTGTGGCACTTTCCTACTTTCCTGCTTTTTAAGAGAGAGACATGGTATTTCAAGAACACCTCACACGTTACTGTACTTTATAATACACATTTACACAGCACTGTCGACGTGGAAAACTGACCTAATAAATCTGGTACATTCAAAACGTAGAAAACGGTGTCATGAAGTGAAGTGATCGAGTACGGAATATAATAAATACAAAGTCAAGGAACACAAGTTGTTAAATTCTAAGGACTTCTCAGTGTCGGGCAGCTTCAGCCACAAAGAGATACGTAAAAGTGCAAATAAGAAAGAAGTGCTGGATTGTTCTTCCACTTGAGTCAACAGACAATTATGTAGAAGTGATTATTCTGTCACTATGAAGAAGACAGCGACAACCCACATTGTGAAGACATGACTGATAACACACAAAGCATCAACACGTTATATACTGTGGAGGTCTTGAATCAAGTTTAAGGCAATATTATATGGCAACATTCATTCATCCAGAGTCAAAACGTCTTCTCGCCCGATGACACAGATGCAGAATGCATAAATCTACCTTGCAGTTGAAGACTTTTTCGCATCAAGATGAATAAAATAATCTGACGGAGCAAAGAAAGTGCAGAAATTAGCATTAAATAGAAACCCTCTCCTTTCTCAGTGTTGTTGTTTTTTCTCTGCAAATCTGCATTTTAATCATTAGCACACCTTCATCAGCGTTATATCACTGACATATACAGCATTTCAAACTAATATAGGAGACCTCTCGTAACCTATACAGATGTAAGGAATTATATTGAGCTACAAGACTGTTTTGCAATATGACGCACGTCTTTTTTGTTGTTGTTGTTGTTGTTGTTGCATATCCTGACATCAGCCTTCATCAAAACCTTTTTCAACCCAAGAGAAGCTGAATTTAAGCGCATTGCAGAAACTTTTAATGCACATCATAATTGATATTGTAATAAAGAAAAAACAAATTGGGATGCAAAGTGCAAGACTACAGGTAACGAAACACGACTTTCTCAGAGGCACTCCTGTTGAAGGGTTGCAATTAAAAGGTGCTTCGCCAATGACGCAGCATTTGGTGGAAAGATATGACATGCTACTTTCTTTGATGTGAGGAAGGGCAGTGATGGATATGATACGTCTCTAATGGGTCACATTGACACAAATAGATTCAGAATTACCTTAAAGTATGCATCCCAAAAACACACACGCATGAGAAACTGCTCAAAACATCAAACCATAGAAAAAGTAGCAACTGGAAGACTCAAATTGAAAAAGAAATTGAAGACACCGTAAGATAAAAATGTTGACGAAACTAAATTTTAGGTATAAAAATGCTATACGAGCTATTCAAAGAAACTGCAGTTATATTCTGAATGATAAACGTCAACTGGAATGTTTTCTTCACTCTGTAAAGTCAGGTTATGGTCGGCGTTTTGGGATATGTTGTTGAACAGCTACATTTCCGGCATTTGTCTCTTATTTCTCCTCCGACTTCAGTCCGACTGGCCGTTCTGGCAGCCTTTCAGATACAGTTCATCCTGGGACAGATGTCCATCAAAGCCGTCCATGTAGAGGCTGCTGGTGCTGCTGCCGCTGCTGCCCAGGAACGTACCGACCGCTCGGCCCTGACGGGCGTGGCCGACGGCGTCGCTGAACACCTTGTTGATCTGCTCCTCTGACGGCATCCACCAGTCTGGGTTTGAGGCACAGTGCATCCGGATGAACTCTGGCAAGAAGAGTTTCAATCAAAACAAGATTAAGAAATGTGAAAGCAAACCTTAACTTGTACCCGGGTTTGTTTGATTTTTTAAGATTTGGAATGGAAAACACCACTGTGCTAATACTTTTGGACCTTTTCTGTAAACAAACCATGACAGTGGGAATTGAGTTAAATCAGGTGAAATTCACATTAAAAAGGTTTTAAAAGGTTTTTTAGTACAAGTACCAAACAGCAGACATACACAGTAAGCCGGTGAACATAGAGCATTTAGAAACTCAAGAGCCATATATTTAACTCAGGAGGTGGTGGAGACCAAAAACAGAGCTAAAAGAGTGAATGTCAGACTAACATTCCTCAGGTGGACACACACACAACTCTGAATAAATGATCATGTATATCTGTGACTGCTGGACGCTTACTTAATAAACTGTTATAAAGAAACTTAGAAACTTAAAAAGGCATGATATGTCAATATCGTGCGCTCGGTTTGTTTATGCTGCCCCCCCCAAGAGGCAGAACAAAATAACCAACGGTTAGACACTTTATTGTGGAAATGAGTTGAATCTGATTGGTAAGAAGTTGAATAATTGTGACCACGAACGATAAGTTAAACCATATCTATGTGAGCCAAACGAAAAAAATCATATTTGGTCCATGTTTGCTTGTGAACCCTCAGTTTCATATTGTTATGATTCCATGAATAATGATCTCACTGCTGCTTTTCAAATCTGAAACATGGGCTGTACAAGATTTAGTACTCTAGAAAGCATGGCACCGCATCATTCAAACAACACTAACGTTTTATAAGCAGACATTTGCCAGAGCTTCTAGCTCTACTAGTGTTTCAATTCCCAGCATTTCAATAATAATGCATCACTTAAACTGAGCAGACTGAAGCGTAATGCAACAGACTTTTTTCCAGGCCGTGTACCTCTGAGGCAGCTGACTTTGACGGGGTTGAGCGGTCGTCTCTCCAGGCCTGGATCTCCCGAGTGGACCGAACGCTTCCTTTTGCCCAAACCGCAGGAGAACTTGAGCTCGTCTGTGGTGAAGACGAAGCGAATCAGGTAGCGCAGCAGCCGCCTGCCATCTTTCTTGGAGGAGTTGACGGCTTCGTCCCACTGCTTATTAGAGATGAAGAGAGGATAGTTCTCCAGCAGCTGTTTGCTGCCCTGCAGGGAAGAGGAACATAGATTGAATACTCAGAAGGAGGTTTACCTCACGCGGTGATTTGACTTTTATTCCAGATTTGAGGACATTTTCTAAAGTTTTGTCCACTTTGAAATGGACCTTTAACCTTCTTTTAGGGTGCACACCATCATCTGGTGTCAATTTAACTAATTTGCCACCACGCCCGGTTTTCACAGACAAAATAATTGACAAATATACACTTTATTCTTTATAAATCTTAAAAACAACACATTTTATGAATTAAAAACACAGACCTCAAAGACTGTTTGCCGTTCTTCTTCCTGCAGAGACAGAGTTTTCTTTAATTCCACAATGACAAAGTTACTTATGTGGGATGGATGTGATCTGATATTTTCACACCTTAACATGTGCTACTGATCACACATTCTTTAAATAGCTGTGAGTAATGTATGGCAGCGTGAATCCTCACCTCGGTGAGCTGCTCCTCCGGCATCGGCTGGACCAGCTGGTTGTGAAACTCAAGAACAGTTTTGAAGTAGTCGAGGGCGTTTTGACAGGGAACTGCATGAAAACATGTGTGAGTAGAATTAATAACACATTGTCAAAATGATGACCCATCTGGTGATGACTTTAACGAATAATAATTCAGCAATGTGCAGATACGTTTGGCTGTTTTAGTGCAAATTAGGTTACGGTGACACTGGGGAGCTCAGAATGCTTTGGGGAGAGCAAGAAACTTAATAAAAATAGATGCTATTAAAACTCTGCGATGCATTTAGAGAGTGAGAACATGTGGCTTTCTGAAAATTATGACACTCAAGTCAGGGAGATGATAAAGTACAAAGATTTGGCATTGATCGGTGCAGGAAAAATACATTCTGAGAATATTTTCATATCAAAACTATTTTTACTGATTTAGAGGTGACAGATTAAGAAAGCGCTTCAATATATTTGTAGAAAATAAACAATTAGTTAATCTACACAAAATCAATTAATAATTTTAGTCGTGTGACTCGGGTCGGTAATGTTGATCCACCACTCTGGTCGAGACTGAAATATCTTTTATTATTATAGATTAAACCAGAACTGTTTTAAAGTCAGTCATGTCTCAAGTCTTTCGCTTCTTTTCTGGCCTATCAATATATAAAAATGTACTTTTGTATAAAGACAAAATATTTTTACAATAAAAGCTAAACATGTCTCATATGAACTCAAGAGTTCTTTTTTGTTGTGGTGCCAGCAGCTGCAGCTGAAAGTGTGCATCAGGTCATGGAGACGCCTCGTTATCTTATTAATTATTCATGATGTTTTCTCCATGAATGCTCCAAAATAGAAACTGCACACAATGCTGCATTTTTCTATATTCATAGGTCACCAAGTCAAGTCCCTGAGCTTTTTCCATCCAGCCTCAAGTCAAGTCTGAAGTCTCCAGCCCTGGATTAAACTGTCCAGCAGGACTCTTTTAACAGTGTGGTATTTGACTTAAATACAAGATCTGAGTGCTTCCTCTCCCACTGCCAATACCAACATTTTCACAAGAGTAAAAACAAGGTACAACGGAGAACACATAAGCTCCCAAATCACAAATTCTACGAGGATATTTTAGAAGGACGGCGTTCGTCTCTCCAAAGAAAAACCTTTCCTTTAGTTTGTCACCAATATGCATCGCTGGACTTTTGACCCATCCAAAAGAATAGCCTCAAACCCTGTGAAGTCCCAGCTTTCATTACTGCACCTGGGACATTTTCCAGCTTGTTGCGGAGCTCCTCGTTCTCCTGCTGCAGAGACAGCACCTCCTGCTCCAACTCCAGGCAGCGTGGGCAGCAGCTCTCCTCCTCCTCTTCCTCCTCGGGCAACGTGGACGACGGGTGGCCGTACGACTCCGACGGAGTGGGCGAGCCCCAGCCGCCCGGGTTGTGTCTTGGAGGAGACGCCCCTGAGCCGGGCTCCGCCGACGGACACTTCTCAGCGTCCAGACCGGCAGCCAGATGCTGCTGCTGCTGAGGCCCTGAGAGCAGATAGTTCTGGAGGGAGTCTGTGAAGATGCGGAGAACGGCAGAGGTCTGTTGTTGGTTCAAATGGCTTTGTTGGGCCTCCTCTTCTGGGTCCGTGGTGGAAGAGCTCTCTTCGGGTTTGGACTTCAGCAGCGAGGAGCAGTGAACACCCTGTGCCTCCCCTGCCCCGCCTTCCAGCTTGATGTTGGACGTGAAGGTGGAGGAGGAGGTGGAGGAGGAGGGCTCCAAGAGACGACCGTTGTTGAGGAGACTGAGGACTCGGCTACACTGCTGGGCGAAGGCATCCAGGATGAGCCGATTCTCTACGGCACAGGAGAAAAATCAAGAGGTCAGAGGTCGCCATCGCTCTACAACCACTGAGTCTGTTGTGTTCAGACGGATGACTCTGAATGAGGGTCACGGTTCAATTTTGACCACGAAAACAGCAGTTGACAAAATGATGCATTTTGTTCCATCAGCAGACGGAGTTTGTGTCATCACCATAGAACAAACTTTCCAGTCGAACGGGCAAGAAGTCAAAGTCGACCGTTCCATGACAATCAACAAACTCCATCTGCTGATTTCTTTGCTATCATTCGGCCTCGGTGGCTGTTGCATTATTACACATGAGCAGCATTTTACTGGGTTTTAGGTGAAGATAGTTTTTACTTCACAAATACACTGTCAGATTTTGTACTGATTTCAAATATTTGCTTTTATTGTGAAATACTGGATAATGTGACTTCTTTGTGAAAACCTTTGAACGTTTCATATTGCAATGTTAACAGTTGAGAGGAGAAATGTTTCTTTACCGACAAGACGTCTGAAATGTGACAAGGGGATCCAACCAGATATGCAAAATCTAAATCTGGAAGGATTCAATAAATTCAGCTGTCAAAAAAAACGTGCAGAGGTTTAACAACGTTTGCCTCTAAAATGTAGTTGAACCAGCAAGAAGCAGTAGCTCAAAAAGTACTTTAGTGTCGTATTGCTTAACATAATGAAGGTTGCAAACAGGAAAGCAGCCGATATGGAAACAGAGTCAGTGATTCTGTGTTCTGTCTTTCTCTGGTTCTGGTTCTTTTCCGCCTCACTTTTCTCTCTTTTTGTGGCAAAAATCTTTGCACATACAGTCGGCCCCTCTGCTCATAGAAATGTCAGCTTGATTATGCTGATTTATTCAGATGTCAATAAACTCTGAAGTCACAGTATCTGCTGCGACCAAACACAGCCGAGCAAAAAAAAAAAAATCAGCACGGAGCTATTGTCCAGAAACAAGCCCCAGAGTACAGTTTCCCTGGTAGTCTGGGCACGTCTCAATGAGATGATCTCACACATACCTCCATGTAATGATTATGAGTCCAGTGTCCTCACACACACACACACACACACACAGAGACAAAATGAGTTCTAGGCTGCCACTCGCTCAGACGTATCTATCAGCCTGGCGCAGATGTGTCGCATTTATTAATATGCGTGCTGTCTCTGTTTACCCGTCGAGATGTATCCGATATCATTCGCCTTCAGCTCCCCCCTCCACCCCAGTCGCCACCCTACTCTCTCCTCTCACCAGTTCTGTGGCAGTGTGAGCTGAGAGCCTCATAAAATTTCATTAAAAACAACACGCTCGGCAGAGGCAAATTTATGAGCCCCATTTATTTTAATCACAACTCTTTGGGAACGGCTTTTCAATGCAATTTGTGTTATTGTGTGCCGAGCTGATTGCCCAGTCCAGGGGTCTTCGCTGCCTCTCTTCTTGAGAAGGGCATCGTGGTTTTGTTATTTTCTTTTCAGCCATGAGAGGGGATGTTAGGTTCCTCCCATCGTGCAGATAGAGAGCACTTTGATGTTTCATCATCAGTAAGAATGCGAGAGTAGTTTAGCCGGGATTGGATGGTGCATTTTGTGTAATATGAGCAGGGAAATATATGGTTTGGGTAATTTCATAAGTGAAATCTGGGCCATGTGTATGCCAGAAGGGATGCAAACAATGGGTCATCGTGACTGAAATCTGGGCTTCATAGAATCTGTATTTCTGATTTCTGATTGAAGTGGGTTAAAGATGCCTAATTTTAGATCAAACGTAAACTTCACACACACATTTGCCAATTCTCACGTAGGTGACTCAATACAGTGAAACCTGAGCTCGGACTGAACCCTGGATTTTCTGCAAAGCCACAATAACCAGCAGCAAATTGAGCCTTTGCTTCCAGCGGTGATAAAGAGATTAATATCTGATTGGGAGGAGGAGATGTGATGTTTAATTTCGTAACAAGGATTAGGTTCAACGCTTTCATCTTAACGCTGCTTCCAATGGACCCGCCCTCCACACAGGGAACACATTTCTTCCTGAGACTGCACGGTTCACTAATGAACCGCAGCTGAGGAGAAAAATTAGCACGGAACAATGTGTTTCAACCAGATTGTGAGGGCCCTTCTCGCACGCACACACGCACACACACACACACACACACACACACACACACACACACACACACACACACACACACACACACACACACACACACACACACACACACACACACACACACACACACACACACACACATACACACACACACACACACACAGTCATTTGTAGCACATGCACACTGGAGATTCAATCATGACTGCTCTCATTACAGCAGCAAATCAATCACTGCTGACAGGAAGAAGAAAAAAGAGGAAGAAACGAGAACAAAAACATGATGCTCATGTGAACAAAGGAGATGTTCGCCCTTAATGACATCATTTTTTTGTGTTCTGTTCAAGTTCATTGACTCTGTAGAGGCTTTTTTAAAAAATTTTTATCTGATATCTGGGCAGCAAAAACTCTAAATATACACCAGAAACAGGAACTCTAAAAAGACATGTAGCTCGGAAAAGTCTCACCATCCCAAATCCAAATGACTAAAAGTAGCTTTAAGCAATGGGGCAGACCTCCACGCATGACCGGGAGTCACTCTTATCACTCTGAACAAGTTTGAGAACCCACCTGAGCTGATGCCGTAGGTGCAGTCTGGGGAGAATCGGGGCCCCGCTCTGCCGCCGCCCCGCTGCTGCTGCTGGGTACCAGGAGATGATGCTGCTGCCGCCGCCGCTGAGGTGGATGTCGGGACCCTGCTGCTGGGCCTGTTCTCACAGGGGAAATGATCCTGCTGCTGCTGAGCAGTCGGGTGATGCTGCTGACTGCTGCTGATAGCGACGCTGGTTTGGTGGAGCTGCTGCAGACGCTGCTGCTGCTGCTGCTGCTGCTGCTGCTGGTGGTGGTGATGGGGCTGGAAACGATGAGGCTGCTCGGGATGGAAAGTGAAGTGATGTCCGTCGCCAAACAGAGGCAGCTCGACCGCAGCGGACCTGTCAACGCGCGACTTGCCCGCGGAGCGCTTGCTCTGGAAGGTTTTCAGGGTGCTGTACGGACCCCGTTGTTGTTGTTGTTGTTGTTGTCGGCACATCTTCGGGGCGCAGGGCCCTCCTCCGTCCGCGGGCTGCATCGCTCCCTCCATCCCGGCCAGGTGTCACAGCTGCGGGGTCGGTATCGCGGCGTGCTGATGTGACAGGCTGGGGGATCAGATCCGTCACTGTCTGGCTCAGTTTCCCCCGTACACGCCGTGTGAAGGCTGGGCTCACTTACTTGACAAGCCGCCGCTCCAATCCCCAGTCGGGAGCGCCGACACTGAGACTCCCCCAGAGGGAAATACAGGCGGGACTTGTGCGCGGCTGCCTGCCTCCTTTGTAGCCCCCATCCACACAGAACAACGGGCCGCTATGGCATTTGTATAATCTGGAGATGAAAAAAAACGCAGAACGAAATCCTACAAATGAAAAGGCAGAGGCCATTTTGCAAGTGAGCTCAGAGGATAAACAGAGCAACATGAGCGCAAACGAAAGAAAAGGCCATCCGCACCCGGACGTCTTCAAACGAGCCAATAATCAAATATAATGAGCATTAGGTTGGTTGGTTTGGGTTTTTCAAAATATGTGAAACTGGAGCTTCAATTGCAACAATACCACTAAATAAAAGAAATTTCAAAAAATAAATCTAATAGTAATAGTAATAATAATAATAATAGTAATAGTAATAGTAATAATAATAATAATAATAAGAAGAAGAAGAAGAAGAAGAAGAAGAAGAAGAAGAAGAAGAAGAAGAACATATGATTTTGCATCTTTTTGATTTTATTCTTGGGATCCATATTTAAGTTTTTTTTTTTTTTTTTTTTAAATAGTGAATAGGCCAGCTGCCATTCAAATCAGAATTGACCTCGTGTTTAAAATAATTTTTAACGTCGCAGCTGTCTGGCATCCTGCAGGCCGAAAAGTTTGCATCAACACACGAGGGCGCCACATCAATAGATTACACAAACATGTACTAAATGGAGGAATGAAAAGACCTGCTGCTAATTAACATTGAGGTTTTTCACTCTCATTTTCAACTGGCCTGACTGGTTGGTATAGTTTGTGCTTCTGCGTATAATCAATATTGTCAAATATTGTTTACTACATGTCTGTATTGCTTATAATTATAAAATATGTATAGGGGATATATAAAGGAATGATCTGAATAAAGTATTAAGAGGGTGATATACTAAACTTTAAATGGTGATTATCATAAATGATCAAATAGTCATATTTTCAGACAACAATGGGGCATCTGATTGTGGAATTTAAATTAAATTATTCTGCAGAAGTTTTAACTTCCTTAAGTTTCTTCGTCATCAATCTATTAATATGCTTTAAAGTGAGCCTTTGCTAGTTTTTGCTGAACAGGATGGAGTGGCCACGACCTGTCGTGCCTGGACAAGTATTATAAACACACCCCATAAATAAAAGTATAAACATTATAAATGCTAAGAAGAAATGGGGTTAAAACATTTAGTAACAACAGGAGATAGAAGAGCAACGATGTCCACAAACTGACCCAAAGTCAGTTTCAGAGCAAAATCTCTGGTGTCTAAACTCACATCAGTCACAACATAGTATTGTCTCACTTAAAAGGTTTCCTCTCTGTTGTGATTCATGTCTTTACATTGAATACATTTACTTTGTTCGGTCTTGAATGTCAAAATGATGATTAATACAAACTGCAGGTCGATCTCACTTCTCATGCAATACGCTCGTAAACATAATGTATGCATGTTATTTGGGCACCTTCATGGTCGTCGGCACCGCCGCGACCACCACCACCACCACACGAACGCGCACGTTTGCTTAATGGGAGTTACGTGCGCGCGTGCACCGCCAGAGTCACAAAAGCAGCAACTCTCCAGCGAGGTGGGCGCACAACTTCTGCACCGACATCAACAAACGTCCTGAGGACCCACAACCCCAGAGAAGCAGTCGGTCTGGAGGAGCTACAAAGTTCACGGAGGACATTTAAAGAAGGTTCTTCAACTGAAGGTTCTTCAACTGAAGGTTCTTCAAGGGATTTGCTCACATTGCAATTTGGGAACTTTTGGGCTCAGAACAGATTGGATGGTGGGAAGATGACGGTGACATAAGTTTACATCCCCGGATCGCTGCGTTCCTCTTCCAGTGAATTCATCTCAATGAAGAGCCTCTAACCCGGACCGACGCACTCGGTGGCCGGCGGCTGAAGCCCAGGGGACGCAGGGAACCGTGACCCCCCCCCCCCCCCCCCCCCCCTCGCCGGGATGGTGTGCCTGCTGAACTGCGTGCTGCTGGGATATCTGACCTGGAATCTGCGGATATCGGACGCACAGGGGGAGTACTGCCACGGCTGGCTGGACGCTAATGGGAATTACCACGATGGCTTCCAGTGTCCGGAGGACTTTGACACCATGGACGCCACCGTGTGCTGCGGCTCGTGCTCGCTGCGCTACTGCTGCGCGGCCGCGGACGCGCGGCTGGACCAGGGCGGCTGCACCAACGACCGGGAGGTGGACAACACCGAGTTCGCAGCGCGTAAGTCCACAGTGGGTTTAAACTTACTGCCTTAAATGTGCGCCGCGCAGGCACTCACGAAGGTTTAGCATCCAGGAACACTTCTGAATGAGTTCACAGTCGATTGGATTTAACCAAAGTGTTATAGAAATAAAAGTACACAAAGGCAATAAGGTGCATGCACATGCTGATAGTTGCAGAGGTCAGCTGCACAACATTAATATAGACAATACATAATGCATGTTTCAGTGCCCCAGAACACTTTGAGTGTCCAACCACCAGCAGGCAGACTGCTGTCATGTGACATTATGAGACATGCCAATAAATACATATTTACTTTGCTAAATGTTTGGTTCATCCACTCAAACAAGACAGCAACACATGTCTGTTGTTTGGGAAAACAGAGGACACCATTTGTGGTATTCAACACAACATTTAGAGGACAAAATGTTAAAGTGTGTTGAATTGTAAAATAGGAAAAAACTAAATACTAAAGACACCTTTTCTTAGAATAATGTGGTCTGTTTTACAAGACTGAAAGTTTTGACTTACGCAACCGTGTACATGTCCAGTTCCTCTGTGTGTTGAGGGTCCCGACATTAATCAAACCAAGTGTCCAGTTTCCAGCACCTTCTAATCTCAGCTCCCGTGGCTTCATTTGACCCGAGCGCACTACAGATTACTATCAGGTGTGATGCAGCCTGTCAGTCACTCAACAAATGGTCTTCAAACTAATTCTTTACAAATCTTTCAGCAGAAATAAGCACAAAACTCACAAAACAAAAAGATAAGCTGGACCAGAATGCAGGAATGTATTCAAACCTTTCTCGCACAAGCCTGCTTATTGTGTTGCCAAAAATCACTTTGACTTTGGATTTGCCGACCCAAAGTAATCACAACTGAATGAGACGGCAACGGATTATCTTTAACTTCTTTAAACCTTCAATGGGCTCAACGTGTTACATTAACCCTCTGTTGAGGTGTGAAATCTCAAATAAAAGGCCGCTTTTACCCACAATGGGTTTTTTCTTCTTTAAAGTTTTCTTTAAATTCCCCAAACTGATAAGCTCCGGGGCCTTAACTGAATGGACTGTGTGCTCACAATTTCCTAATTTCTTCCTATCAAAATAAATAAACATTAGCTGATTTCCTCCCAAAGTGCAAATGGGCTTCACAGAGTGTAACCTGAGCTGTTTGTATTTTCCAACAGGAATGTTTCCTTTAGGTTTTGTTAATAATACTATAAAAGGACTTTATATAAATAACTTGATTAAATAATGTTCCCTTTTACAATTTTAGTCACCGTAGACAGTGTAGACTGTAGTTTAGGGACACACGTAACTTTAACAACTCGATTCAGGATTTATAAGCACGACATAAACGTTTATGTAGTTGTAAGCAGATACAGGTGTTTAATAATGTATTTATGCACCACTATATATCCTCCTTTGAGCATCCATAAGTGGTGACTGCTGTATGAACATGATGAATGACAATATAGTAAAATACAGTTGTAATCATAAAACAGGTCATAAAACATGTACTAAATGTTTATACACTACTTGTAAATGTTAAATAGTGGAGTTAAAGTGAGATGTAAGAAATAATGTAGAATATCTTTAAATTTATTTAAGTTTAATTAATTATTTTTGGTCTCCAGGGCAATGAAAATAGAAAATCAGACCACTAACCAGGGTCAATGTTTTCTCATGTAGATACATATTAATAACCTTCAGCTTTCTGTCACATGAAGGTGCTTCCTCACTATTGAGCCTAACTTACCTGGGTCTCCTCCCCCCTCAGAGCCCATCTACGTGCCCTTCCTAATGGTGGGCAGCATCTTCGTGGCCTTCGTTGTGGTCGGCTCTCTGGTGGCCGTCTACTGCTGCACCTGCCTGCGGCCCAAGCAGCCGACCCAGCAGCCCATTCGCTTCTCCCTGCGTAGCTACCAGGGCGAAACCATCCCCATGATCCTCACCTCGGCTCCCCCGAGCCTCCGTGCCCCGTCGCGACAGTCCAGCACGGCCACCACCAGCTCCAGCTCGGCCGGAGGAGGCAGCTCCATGCGGAGGTTTTCTCTCGGAGGGCCGGGGGGGCAGCAGCAGCACGGCTGCCTGGTGTCGGCCACCGTCTCCTCGTCGGCCTCCACCCCATGTCAGACCCCTCAGACTCTGCCTCCGCCTCCACCACCCCCCTACACATCCCCACCAGCACCCATGTCGGGAGGCATGCAGCACCAACTGCCCTCCACCCACACCCAGCTGCAACTCCACCAGCCCTCTCAGAGCTTCCTGCTGCCACAGCAGTACTTCTTCCCCCTGCAACCAGACGCCTTCTCGGCGGCCAAGGGCTTCGCCGACTTCGGACAGAGCTGACACGGCTCCCGGGAGGGGAAACATAAGAGGGATTACAAGCTTTATCTTTAGGTGGTTGGATGTGAGCCGGCAAACACACAACACCGCAACACAGCTGGTGGTGTTTGGGCAGAAGGCCGTCTGAACGGACAGGAGGACCAGGGATAAAGTACGACAAAGCTGCCCGGCCCGAGGCGTTTCTCCCCCCCCCCCCGACCCCTTCTGCATCACAGGACACATCAGAGTTCAACAGCCCTGTTCGAGGCAGCAACGGAGTTGAATCTCGTGCACTTTTATCTTAAATTGTAAACAGTCCTCACTTTCTATTTTTATACAGGCTGTTGGCTCATAACACCGACTAAACTCTTAAATCACAAACCTTCCTCTGAAAACTGAAATACTGCACGGGGCAAACGGCACCGTCACTCCGAGCATTGTTACATTATTAGAACCAGATGTGGGACACCAGGGAAATAGTGTTCTTTGACAATCGCATGGACCGCTGACTGAGGAAGGGTGGGGTGGAGTGGGTGTGTGGACCCGATACACAAAGGATAGTATAATTTGGAAGAAATGTGGACTGTCATAAAAGATGTTGCACATGCATTGTACCCAGAGCAGGGTTGTCATATTGATTCCCTAATTTACAGCGAATAAAAATGTTGCCTCTCCGTACCTTCCGCGCACCAACGTGATGTCTGTTAACTTACATTTTGTTGTGCTCTGAAAGAAGCCTCATCATCACTCGGACGGGAAAAAAGGAAACCGGAGCGGTCGGGCCTGTACAGCAGCTCACTACCTGTCGCTCGTTCTTGCGGCAGACTTCACAGCAGGAATGCAGCGCTGAGATCAGTCATTGTCGGTGTTCAATGAGCATGGCATGGTCACAGTGTTAAAAACAACTGGCCCCAGAAATAGAGGTTTAGGTTGCACCAACAGGTAGAGCAGAAACCTTGACAAAGACCTTTCTGTTCTCCGGTTATCTGACTGTGAAATGGACTGAGCGATCAGCGCCTCATGAACCCCGCAGACGGTTCGGTCTGCAGCATTAAAGATCTCAGCGGACTGTTCCATCACTAAATACAACCCACTTGACAGATTACACTAATAACTTCTTCGGGGCTTGTTTCTACTCACGGCCCGTCGGCTCTGACTCTATTTCACATTCCACACTCATAAATAAATAAAAAGTTGTGAACAAGTTTTGCTGACATTTCTTAAAATCTTTCGAATAGGTGTAATCTTTCATGTCTTCTTAGCCAGGCCTCAAAATACGTTTCCAGTTTCTCCAGAAAGAGGCCTGATTATTACCGCTTACGCTGAAGGCTTTTACTTTATTCTGTCTCACGGATTTCATCGAAATCAAACCTTTTTCTGTGAAAACTATTATCACGTAACAAAGTCCATCGTACATTTAAGTCGCTGTGATAGTGAGAGCAAGAACTCATTAAAGTTGTGAAATCAAAACCATGTATTTGATACCATTATTTATCAGCATTGTTTTTCCAGCAATAGCCAGTTGGTGTATTCACGTTTTCTTAATTACCTCTTTAGTGTTTTTTGTTATTAGTGGCGGAGTCCGCCATTCCTGCAATGGATCCAAATCCATTTTCATTCTTTGGAAGAAGCTTCGTCCGCTGGCCGTTTCTCCACGCTTTGTCTGGATTTGGTTGCTCCGCTTTAATAGCAGTGGACGCCCTTATAGTTATCGATTTATCGGGACGATTGTTTCTCTCGATGTATTGTTTGGTCTGTGAAATGTACGCCCACCAGGCAGACTTTCACTGATGATGTTCTCAGTGCGTTTGATGACACACCTCCAAATACTCAGGAGAATAAGCAACGGTGGTCACATGGTTCCTGCATGATGTACATTTTATTTCAATAGTCCTTCATGGCAGTAAAAGACAACACTTATAAGTTTGCAGTCCCAACATGCAGAACAATCATCGAACAGAATGACGGGAAAAAAAATAAAAAATATTAAAAAGTAAAAGTTAAAGGTGCGTTTTTTTTCTCTTTTGTAAAGTGATCAACACTTGAGGGAGAATCAAAGTAGTACAGTTAAACATTTCAGAGAACAGTTTGTGTTATCCATTCATGCAGCCCACGACTTTCACAGACAACGTGTGTTTGATGTTTTCTGGAGAAAGAAAGCAACCGTCTACATCCACATTCAGCGGCTTGGAAACCTTTTGACAAGATGACGTCCAATTACGTTTTTACACTAAAAGACCGGCAGAGAAAAGTAATCATCAACCCTCCGTGAAGAGCTTTCCTGTAAAGCAGAGGTACACTGCATGAAGAAAACGAGTTACACACATTTACACTCAAGAGAAATCATATACTGAAACCAGATAATACCAGATATCCACGACTGGAAAGGTACATCGAGTGCATTGTGCAACATCTCCTGTCGAAGCGAACTGAGCATCAGAAACTCTCACAGTCGAGGTCGAGAGTTTGATCACACACACACACACACTCGTGGCGCGCGCACACACACACACACACACACACACACGAGCGCACGCAGACATACCCTGCACATTAACACACACACTCCCATACGGGCCATGCATCAGCACACAGCAGTACAACATAGCTATACCTGGAGTCGTGCAGACGGACAACTGGAGCAAGCCACACACACAAACGCACACACAAACACACACATTCCCTCTCACACACGACAAAAGAAACAAACCGGGAGACGCCAGAAACTCCCAATCTCACAGAGGACAGACATGCAATGCATACATAGAAGTTATCCACAGGAGAGGTGATACACACACACACACACACACACACGTACACACGCGCGCGCGCGCACACGCACACACACGCACACACACACACACACACACACGCACACACACAGCACATGCACATGCAGGCAAGAAACTGACAAACACACACTCTCACACACACCGTCAGAGGTTTGATCTCCCATAGGGAGAAGAAAGCAATCACACAGACATTAAGTAGTCAATTATAAATAAATCAAGCTGTAACAACATTAATAACAACACAACATTTAAGAAAGCTCAGTTTCCTCATTCGATCTATTCTATCCTGCCAGTTCATAAGAGGAACAAAAAAACAAAACAAATAAAAGTTACAGACAGTTCATTACAAAGCCAGTCAATGCAAAAAAGTCATACATCTCCAATATAAAAATACAAATCCACAAAATAACTATAGAGACAAAGTAGTTTTGATATTGTCGTGAAGTTTTCCTGGCTAATATTTCTCTCCCCCTTAAGCTAATGGCACTTATGTTAGAAGGATAAAATCTCCATGTTAAGGGGAACACCGTCACCACTGAGCTCAAACAGGACCATCGGAGCGCCTCTCCCGTTCACCTCTGCAGGAACACATCTTAGTTTACACGCGTGCCACAAGGCACTCGGAAGTTTTCACATTGTACGAGTGCAAGACTGTGGTGGGGAGACAGTGATTTTGTATTCAGGTTGGTGTGTGTGTGTGGAGCACGGGTCTAAGCTAGCTAGCTAAACTATTCTTGGCTATCTTCTTCTTCTATGAGGGAAAAGTTCTACGTAGGCACCGTTGTGATTGTTGAGACGGGAGTGATGTGTGGAATGCAATTATTTGTCGCAAGCAATGCTTCTGCTGTAAAAAACGGTGGAAACAGGACTACGGTGAGTTGCGGGAGGCAACGTCTTAAAGAATTAAAAAAGGAAAATAAACAAAATGAAACCAGGCACGATATCTACAGACTTCAAAAAAAAAATAAAGAAACAACTGTGGTTTAAGAGAAACAAGGATGAAGGCATGAGCAAATGTAAGGCTTCACACAATAGATGCTTCCTTAAGTGCAAAAAGAAAATATAAATATTACAATGTCCGCTCTGAAGTGGTCCGTTTAGTGCTGGAATACACTCAGGAGTGTGATTACATTTGGTTTAAAGTTGTCCGAATTCACTAGTACTTGGAAGATTGAATATACGACTGCTCTTTGGCAATCTTTCACAAGTTCAAATCCTCTAAAACTAATCATCGTCCAGTGTTTTAAATTCTATAACAACAGTGTATGATGAGTATGATGTTAATATAATTAAATGAACGGAGACGTTCACTCCAACAAAGCGAGCGAGAACAGTGAAGCGCTCCAGACCACAGACGGCTAAGAAAGCTCCTCGTGTCTGCTGGACACACAACTACAGCTGATAGTGAACACAATTTGAACTGTTCTTTTTTTTCTTCCCTTTTTCAAAGACACTCTCTTCTTTCCATTTCCTATCCATGTCCAAATATCCCCTCAGTGCTGGAGGCACACATTTGCACCCCCCCCCCACCCCCACCCCCACCCTCCCCCACGCTAAGCTTCAAATATCGCCAGTAGAAACGGCTGTTGTGGCTCCGGATTGGCCGACCAGAGGGCCGGCGGCTCACCACTCGTTGGTCCTCTCTTTGGTGGTGTCGTACGCTCTGATGACATCAGACTGAGACACCACTCCGTTCTCGTCTTGAGAGAAGGCGTAGCCATCTGAAAAAAAGGTTGAAGCAGTTAAAACTATGGACCTCAGAGATTTATGTAATACAAAGTAATTATAACATTTAAAAAAAACACACACACACACACACACTTAAAACAACTGAATAAACAGAATGAACCATTAAAAAAAATAAAAATGTTTAGCAATAGTTCAGGATTTCAGGTCATATTGTTTTTCATTGCTAAGAAGACCAATACTACTCATGCCTGAAGGCTGCAGAAGGCTGAAGTCATTTAGCTTAGCGCAAAGACAGGGAACAGAAGGAAAGCGCCAGCCTGGCTCGGTCCAAAGGTAACACGGTTGCTCAATATTTAACAAGTTATATCTCGTTTGTTTCATGCACAAACAAGGAAGCGTAAAACAACAATGTGGGTCTTATTGGGCCTTCTACAAGAGCCAGAACCAGTCTTCATGCTAAGCTAAGCTAAGTAGCTGTAGCTAATGCCAGCTTGTGCTGCGGAAGAGAATAGCCAAGCAATATTTGAAGAACGCAGTTCTTTAAAACTGTTCTGAAGCAATTTCCATAATCCTCAAAGACGACAACAATTTTTTAAAACCTGCTTCCAAAGTTTCCTCAGTCACTGCTCCGGAAAGTACAAAAATGCTTTTAACATTCAGCGCACACAATTGTTTTCTCAGACAAATGGAGGCGAATGTAATGTAACTTAATGTTATGTAAATACATAAGTGGCACAAACTGAAGCTTCATATTTAAGTGCACAGACATGAGATGGGTATCGATCTTATTATCAGCAAGAAATTGAATAAGAATATTCCCGAATTTGACAGAAAGTCACCTATTCTTTAAAATGAATCATCTGATGAAAATAAAACACTAAAAAAAGTTTTAAAAAGTAATCACAGCACTCCCAAATGTGTTCTACATCTATAGTACAACAGCAGCTCTGTGATCTACCACCTAAAACGTTCCTACTGGGTTCCTTTGTGACCTTTGACCCCTGACTCACCTTCAGGTGTCAAATGACTCGGTCACTACCTGGAGGCCAGCGGAAAAGTTCAAAGGACCCCGCTGAGATGAGTGCATTGTGGGGGAATAACATGCAACATTTCATCGTTTCATGGTTATCTCGCTCTATTGAGCTCAACTCGGGAAACACGAGGCACACGGGGGGGGGGACGGGGGACGGGGGACGGGGGGGGGGACGGGGGACAGGAAGTCAACAACCAAAACAAAAAGAGGGAGAGAGGCGTCTATCCGGGGGCTAGAGGAGACGGGAGTTTTAAACGTGGTGAGGTTTGAATAAGGACATTTAAAAGGAATCAGACAACAACGGTCTCATCCCCACCTATGAGACAAACAAAAAACAAACTGATCAGACACAGGACAGAAACGAAAAAGAGAAAAATAAAACAGAACACGAAAGCTTAAAGCATTATTGGAAATGTAACGCCTGAGTTTAGCTGCCAATACGAAAGCTACACTACTTTGATCTCTTACTTTACACTTAGTAGTAGAAAGTGCATCTTTCTTAATGTACATCAACATTTAGAAAGAGACATTGAAGTAGTGTGCAGCTGTCTGTGTCCATAATTTACTTACAGATGAATATTACCAGTAAATAATTCTACAATGTAAAATAGCACAGAGCCGGCCTGAATGCTATTTGAGTAAATGAGTAAATTGTGCATCATTGATAATTCTTGTTTAATGTTATCTTATCCTAAAAAACAAGAAAATGAAACAGACATAATAATATCAAATAATATACAAAGGAATATGAATACAATTGTGACTTAAATGAGACAAAATGAAATAAAAGAATAAAATGATTCAAAAAGTAGTGAGATATGATATACAGTTCTTCCCAAACTGTAAGTATTCATGTCTCTAACTCGCCAACTCATTTAATATGAGCAGTTTGTGAAGGTGAAGACACAGGGAAATGTCCTGCATCTGGTGAACATATATATATAAATATGAGTATTTATGAAGAGAGGTGGGATGAGCGTTACTGCCCCCCGCAGACGAAGGGTGAGACGAAGGTTTCAGAGATACAGTACGCGTCAGAAGAAGAGTAACGACGCTCCATCGGTTCCCCTGACGAGGGAACATTTTTGGAAGCATATAAATCTAACGTGGATAAACTGAAGTGTTCTTTGGGGTAAAAGCGTACGGCCTGACGCCTCCATCTTAGGGCCCGTGCAGCCAGAGAGGAATTAAGAGAGCAATATAAAAACAAAGAAATATTGTGTAACTTACGGAGCAGGTTCTGCTGCATGGACTCAGACCGGTACAAACTGACGGTGCTCTTCTTGAAGACGTTCTTCAGAAGCTGGGCCCTCTCCGTCAAACTAGACACACACACACACACACACACACACGCACGCAGGGTGTTAGCAGCATGCTGAGCACCACAGGCAGATTTAATGAGTCATGCATCACGCTTGTGTCCTCCAGAGTGGATGGACCTGCCAACCTGCTGGTACTAACCACCATGTAAGGGAGACACAACTCTGCAGACACACGCCGAAGAACAAAGTGTGTATGTGTGGGTGAAATATTTCAAACCATCATGTGTGTAAATGTAACTATACGGGTCCTTCTCATGTGCAAAATAATCTATGCATTATATCTCTTGATGTTTATTTCTGTAAGGGGTGTGAGTGCGTGTGACTGAGTGTGAGTGTGAGTGTGTGTGTGTGTGTGTGGGTGGGTGCAGCCTGCTGGGCCCAGGACAGTGGCCAGACTCTGGGATCATTTTCAGCTAGCAGGAGATCTCACACCGATCTGCACCATGTTGGTTCCTGCCTCGGCCCCCAGAGAGCAGAGCAGACCCGGTTCAACTAATACGTTTTTATAATATATGGCTTTAATATAGGAGGGCTCCAAAATGAGACTTTCGCTATTTGAGGGGGGAAAAAACATGATTGCTGACATTACAGTCAAACTCCTGCAATTTAGCAGCAATTTGAGGATTTCTCTCTTCCAAGTAGGAATATTATTGGCAGCAGAGCCGTGAGTATTTGTGTAATTTTGAGGGATTTGGGAGGTCACGGATGAGTTTTACTCCAAGTACCGCTTGAGACTCTCAAAAATACATTATATTTTGTGTACCAAAAGATAGCCCTGAAAGGCCATTCTATGATCCATACAGTGAGACAGTATACATTTGCCATTTATTATGCCATTCATAACTTGTAATTGAAAGTCCCTTTTATGTGTCCCATGCCTCAAAGCACACAGACAAATTATTTCTGCTTGAGAATAAAGTCCCATAATTATTAGAGAAAGTTGAAGATGTACTATTACCAACGCCCCAGTGACCACTGCACTTTGAATGTGTTAATCTCTGACGACACGTTAAAGCAACCAGTATCATTATTTTATTCATTTTCACAAGGAAGAGTTATTTTTCTCAATCAGAGAATAAAGAAACTCAAAGCAGTAACTGTACCTCTTTCCATGCACCACTGCTCCAGGGTCTTTGGACAAAGCCTCCAGCTCCTGCACCTCATCCACCAGGGTCTTGAAACACACTTTCTTCACCCTGTGACAATAATTAAAACAGAATCAGAATGGGACAGATGTTTAAGATGATACAACTTTCAGAGATTGACATTTAAATACCCCCATTGCGGCTTTTGAATACATCAGTTAATGCACCTTCTAGCTCTGCAAATTGCTCTTGACACCTTGAATCTGCTGTGGGCTGATGTCAACCAGACACAAACATTTCCCAAGAGGTATTCACATTGTGGAAAAGCTAGATCTTCTTGGAAGTCTGTCGCAAAACTTTGGGGCAGGAATGTCTATGGGAGATATGAGAGATTCTGGAGGAATTTCCTGTTTTGGATGAGTATTGGAGTGATGATGAGCGAGGACAGCGCAGAGAAGACTTACACTTTGTAGGCCACGTCAAAGGCCAGCGAGGTGATTGGGATGAAGACCAGGCCCGTCCAGAAGACTCCCGAAGAGAACATCATCTCCGCCTGTCGCACACACACACACACACACACACACACACACACACATACACACACACTCTCGGGTCACTGTAGACAATGCAGAGTTCAACACCTGATCAGATGAAAAGAAGAGCTTTTTAAAAGAAATAAAAAACACCTGATAAAGAGCAGCCGTTATCATCCTCTGTAGTGGCACATAATGCAAAACATACATAACAAAGGCAGCCCAAAACAAACGCTTATATTGTTGAACTAAAGAGGAGATGGGTCCAAAGAACTTGCTTAAAGTGGGTTAATCCTCTGTGACTAAATGATGTTTCTGTGTGGATCTCCTTCACCTCTCAGCCCTTCGGGGCGGAGGAAGTGCCTGTGAAGTATTTTGACAGTGGGATCTCTTTCACAGGAAAACAGCTCCACTGTTTGCTGTGTTGAGAGCTGCTGTCAGTCAGTCACAGGAGACACAGCACTGTCATCGGAGGTCCTTTAAAGACACAAGCAATACAACAGACGCACTGTGTACGAGGGTGTCGATGGAGCTGTTGAAGTGTAATCATCAGAGCTTAAGACTCTGGGAGCGAGGGTCTATACTTCTGGGGTTCAGGTGTAGCCGGGCCAACGCTTCCTTCTCGTGCGATTGGCAACCTGAGTAAGAGACTTGAGCTCAAGTTGAGTCGAGAGACGACGTGGAAGAACGATAGTTTCACAAGTAGCTCATTTTAAACCAATATTTTCAAGTACTCAGTGATGCATGAAGCAAAAAAGTTTGACGTCTGAGTATAACGCGACCTGGTTCTCTGGCCGCCGCGGGCCTGAGGGCGAGCGCACTAGCGTTTCCTTCAACCGCACCTCGAGCGCAGCCTCGTTCTCAGCCTCATTCACATGAATGAAGGAAGCAAAATAAGTGGACTCAGCTATTGGTGAATGTTACAACTTTTATGACTTCAATATTTAAATGAGTGCCAATTCATGCGTTTGTACTGGATGTTGATTTACCTTAAAATGAACGTATCTGCTGAGTTACAGATAAGGATGCAGCGATCCGACTTTTTCAGTCCCGATAACGATATCATCGTTTAATTAAGTGCCTCACATCTTTCTTTCATATGCAAGTAAGGAAACATCGGGCTTAGCTTAAACATTACTTTGCCTTCTAAATATAGATATAAATGTGATGAATTGTTATTTATTTAAATAATGGTATCCGATACAGCAGTTAGCCTGACTGTACACTCTTAGTCTTGTCCACCGTTTCATTGGCCAGACAATTAATTGAGAGATTAAGTAGTAGATTCATCAAAAATCTAAATATTAATTAGTTGCAGCCTTAAACTTTCAAATGTAAATAAAAAAAATCTGGGACCAAAGATGTCACCAACTTTACTATTCTGTAATCTTCATGTTAGGTATGAGGTCGACTATCAGAGCGACTGCCTCAGCCCCAAAATACAAAACATTTTTCGCGTCAGCAACATCTCATTATTGTTAGTTGACTGAAAGTTCACAGACGGAGATGATTTTCTTTAACGTAACTCTTCTGAATTATAAACAACGAGCTGATGTTTTATTTTTAACGCAGCGTGGGACAAATGTTCCCACCGAGCCCATGAGCAAAATAAATCTACCAGCGAGACAGCAGCGATCCTCACGGAGACTCATTCATCTTGCTGGAAGAAAAACACATTTGGATATGATCATATGAACAAGTCAGGCTTCTTCTCCGTACGCCGTCACTGGCATGAAAAATATGCTTCATTAGTGGAAGACAGGCGCCAGTGATGATTTAAATTAAAAAATGGCCGGTGGCCGTGTCACGAGGTTGTTTTGGGTCCAAACCGGAGCGGAGACGTGGACCGTCATGTGGGGGTGAAACAATGTTTGCTTTGGCCCGCTGCACTGAAACTATCTGTCATTACGCGCCCAAGTGCAAAACTCGCAAACTCGCGCTCCTTGCATTGTAATGCGCCACTTGTTTAAACTGCCGGGGCCTCTCGACAGCCTCCTTCCTGTAATGTGACACAGGCAGGGCCCTTCGGATGCACACACACACACACACACACACACACACGCACACACAGATCAGTGTCAAAACTATCAAGGCGCTCAGGTTTGCTCAAATTAGCTAATCTGTTTGCCATTACCTGCAAATTGACTTTGATGTCTGACAAAACACCGGGGGAGAGGAAATCCCAAATCACAGGAAATCAAAAATGTCTTTTTTTCCTACAGTTTGAGATGAGGCTCGGATGAATGGAGCTTTTCTGTGTCACCCGGGAGGCTGAAAATGTACGAGATGAGGGAAAATTGCATTGAAGCACAGGATATTTTCATGTCAATTTTGGAAATTGGGCAGCCCCGGTGGAAACATTTACTGTTTCATTTTTTTTTTTTTTTTACACAAGTCAGTTTAATTATTTTCGTTTTCATCCAGTGTATCGTGCATTTTAATGAGAGCATTTAGGCTGTCTTGAGAGCCTTTTGAAAATAAACCAGGGATGCATACGCAGCATTTTAGCTTGAAAAATAAACCATCTTAGTCTTTACAAGTTCAATCTATAAACCATATTTATATGGCTGTACAAACCTCGGGGCCACAAATGTTGTACACACAAGAGTGATACTTCAAATCTCAAGTTTTTATTTAAATAAAAAAAAATGCTGGTACAATAACTCTTTCTAACATTAGGTACCACTGTGAAACCTACACAAACCAGTAGACGGCAATAAAGTAAAAACCCAAATAAACGTTGCATTTTTTTCGCCGTTTCGAAATCAAAACTAATCTGACCATTTACAAATCAACAAATGTTGGTCCTCGGGCATCTGGACCGGCTCTGCGACTACAAGCGGGGGCCAGCAGGGTTTGTGGATGCTACCGATGCCTCATACCAGGGGGCCCCAGGGAGCTGGACGGGGTGAGAGAGGTCCGAGGAGTGGGGCTGTATTTTTAGGACAAACTAATAAACTTGTCTGGCTGGACAGACAGTAGTGTCCGCTGGCATGGAGCGGTGTGTTTTGACAGGCCGCTGACCCCCTCATGGCCACACACACACGCGCAGACAGACGGACTAGACGTAGGACTAGACAAAGCAATCGTGTGTAAACATGTGCACACGCAAAATGATAATTTCCTGATATACTGCTATAAAAGATGTATGTTTAGTATTTCTACTCTGTTCCAAACAGACAGTATTTAGGGATGATGTGGTGGTCAAGAGGTTAAAGGCATGCGTTTCTGGAGTATTACAATGATTAAGCTACATAACATACAACTCTCTCTCTCTCCGCACCTTTTCTGTCCATTTATACACGGTCAACTACCAATTAGAGATAAACATCTATAAAAAAAAAAAAGTGGTTGATTTCTGGTTAACCTTTTAATTACTGGTTCAACCTGATTTGAGAAATGCCCTTGACCAAGCTACTTAACCCCCAACTGCTCGAGTCAAGCTGCACTGACCAGACTTTGCAGCTTCAAGGTACAGCATCTGTGTGAGTTTTGAACAGGCAGTTCTTTGGGGGGGGGGGGGGGGGGGGGGCGCATTCATTATCTGGATGTGGAAACCAGACCAGGCTAACAGGTGTCAGGGTACCTTTTTCAGGAAGACTTGATAAGGGGAATCTGACACCTGGCTGATTACATTACATTACATGTCATTTAGCTGACACTTTTATCAAAGGCTGATCATGTTTAGGAAAGCCTGTAGTGTCAGCAGTTTGAGTTGTGTTAATGCCTCCCATTGTAATGGCAAATGTGAATAGAGGTAATCAACTACTCCTCTCTACAGGAAGATCTGGATTCAGCAAGTAAGACAAACAACCTCTTCCTTAAACTCAAGCAGCTGTATGACATACAAGCTCTACTAATATTCAAACACTAGCATCCTGGATGCACGGGGCTTCGGTGTAGAGCATTTGTTATTATGCAGACTGAGAGGAGAAGGCCATGTCCATGTTTTGGAGCACCGGAAACGGATGACGTAGACACCGGCGTCGGCTACTTGATTGGGTCTTCGCAGTCCCAAGGTCTCCTGATTCATCACGCCCTTTTTTCACGTGACCTTTTTCCGGAAGAAAATCACCAACGGCCTTGATTACCGATCGAGTACCAGGTTAATTCAACATGGAGAACTGATTACAGCCGTCGCTGACCTTGTTTGTTTAGCAGCTGTTGTGCAATTAAATTCTGCATTTCATGATTCTCCAACTGCCGACATGCGGAGGAAGCAGCTGTTATTGGAGCAATTAGCGAGCTGCGTGTCCCGCGGCGTTATCAGCCCCGAGGAGCGGATGTCTGAAGTCACGGTTTGTGGCTTTGAGGATGAGGAGGCGATGGACACGAAACAGACGACTTTTATTTTCTCATTAATACTTATTCTGTTTTGCGCAACTATTGGGAAGTCCACACAGAAAAGCAACAATGCTCTCCAGTGCGAGAGAAGAGCTTCGAGTGTAAGAACAGACGATAACGATGCCGAGAGGCAACGAGTGAGAGACGTGTATTGGCCACATTTATTGACCCATAATCTCTTCAACTTTAATTTGTAAATATTCATTTTAAAGTACATTTTATATGAGAGAGAGAGAGAGAGAGAGATGCACAGATAAAAATAAGATTTGTAAATATCCCAAACATTTTAAATTGAGTTTGAAAAATTACAATTTCTAAAACTTTCCATGAAATTCTCATATTTTCTGTAACTAAGCAACCAATCTACTTCTTGTTTACACATACCCAGTGTACAATAGTCATGTGATGTTCGCTTTCAGGCTTGCTAATGGACGAAAATAATTTTGCAAACGATGCTGAAACGCCTGTGTGGACGGCGATCATTTTTGTTTAAAACAAAAATGTATTAATGTGGACGCAGCCACAGACTCAGACTTTACTTTGGGCTGCATCTATCCATGTTGATTATCCAATTGGCTGAATTCAGCTGGCTTAACCAGACAACAATGTGCATGCCGGCCTCAAGGAGAGGAGGGAAATTGAAGATGAAATTAAACATTTGGCCAAATGGGGCTCCATTCCTCAAGACTTACTTGAATACAAAGGTAAAACTTCTCAGGAATAAGTAGGTAGCCAACACAGTACGTTAGAGAAGAAACAGATGTCAGAGGATGACAGAAAGAAGCATGCGGAGTCAAATAAAGAGCATGAAAAGGAACAAAAAAGAAAATAAAGAGGGCAAAAAGTCAGCCTTTTCTTGGACAAGGCAAATCCACAAATGTCATCAGCAGAGACAAACCAGCCAATAACCACCCCAAAAAGAGGTCAACGTGTAAAGCAAACAAGGACTTTCTCAGCTGGGTGCTTCATCCACTCTATGCTCTCTGCGTGTCGCCTCGCAAAGACGGCAAGACATCGACTAGAAAAACAGAAAAGAAATTCCTTACATAAACACTTAAGTCAGTCAGTCAGCAGTCTCACAGCTACGACTGCACACATGTGATTTACAGTATGCGTTCAGCAGATTACACACCGACGGCCCGTTATTACACCAACCATGTGTTTATCAATCATTAGCCGAGGGAGGACGAACAGATCCGGGAACAAGAGTTTAAACAAAAACCTCTCGGATGACACACTCGCGAGTCTCGAAGAAGGAGCAACAGGATTCCACGAGCACCGCTGAGGGACTAAGTCAACAGCAGCGATGAACGGGGGTCAGCTAATAACATCGTTGGCTCTTTCAAAAGTTAAAAAATCAGTCAAGTTTGATTCCCGAGAAGAAGAATGGTTCTGGCTGCAAAGTCAGAAGAACATTTCATCATCAAAAAAAAAAAAAAAGGGGGCCCCAGTTTTTAGACCATTTATTTGAAAGACTGCATGAAGAGGAGAGCATCCATCACGAGCAGGGAGTGTTTGCTATATCGAGGGCATTTTGGCAGGAAACTCAAATCTTGCAAGTTGGAGCACGTGAATTTATCAACTGTTTTCAAAATCAAAGCGCCCTTTCAGGTACGTTGCAAACAACAATAGTCATACTTGACTGAAACCTAAAGATGTCTTAACTTTGATGGATTACGTCTCTTGAGCAAGTTTCAAGTTTCTCTTTCCATACCAGTAACTGCCTGGAGGGCAATAAAAACACACAAAAAAAAGCAGTGGACTAAAATGTGCAAAACACTGCGGTGATGCTCAATCGAGTGCGCGACCAAAATCAGTAAAAGAATGTGTGACGCTTTGTAGATTTGTGGCTTCATAACAAGAAATGCAGAACCTAAGGATCTAATCATTTTGCAACTCAACCCACACATTCACGTTTCCTGCAGCGCATTATTCAGATCAGTGACGTCTGTGTTTTCACTCGGTTTTACTGACCAAACTGAACACTTGAAACGTAGCCAGATAAAGCGCCAACATGTTATCAAAGCTCTCATTAATAATTGTGTCAATACCTTTATTCCTGATTCAAAATAAAACCAGAAGGGCATGCGAAGAGAGCAAACCTCTTGTAAAATAATTCCTTTCTGATCATTTTTTTAAAATGTATTTTTAAATCACAGAGCAGAAATGTGGACGAATCCCACTGGCTGAGTGTAAAATCCGTTCCGATGACAAGTGCTTGAGTCTGTGTGAGAGCTGCTTCACTGCAGCTTGATGCAGACATTGGAAAATAGCAAAAGGGGTGTGAGAGAAGCGAGGAGAGAGAAGGTACAACTGTACAGAAGACATCTGTGTTGAAAGCAGTCAGCAGGTCAGTGTGACAGAGGCTGAGCGACATCTCCCGAGGTGAAGCTAAGCGGCTTAGTGTGGCAGATTACATGGCTTCAGCGGAATAATCTCACAGTTTCTTTTGATACCTGTGTCAGACTTTTATGAGGCGCAAACGGGATGAGCCAATTTTGGGGAGTACCTGTGAAAAGCATAGTAGCGTTTTCAGTGTGTTTTGTGGAGGGATCCTGCACCTGCCCTGTCAGTCGTCCAAAGAATATTTAGCCTGACATTGATGAATGCGTTCACATGCAGCTGAGCGCTGCTTAACGTCTTTTGTTCAAGGCAGTGAGCTGGGGAGTGAGTGAGAGCAGAAGCAGGAGGAGAAAGGAGTTCTGGTGTCTGTTATGTTGTTGGCCCTCTGGCAGTTTCTCGACTGGCAGGGTGAAAGGAGGGGTGTGGGGGTGTGGGGTGAACAAAAAGAGAACAAAGAGGAAAAAGCTGATGCAAAAAGTAAAAGAGACGGAGTGAGAGAAAATTGATGGAAGGATAACAAATATTTGAAGATTCAAGTACACATCGAGGAGGCCGTGGCGAAAATATGTGAGGCTGCATCAAGGTTGAGAACAATCTTGCTCTTCACAGGCTACAAGGGCTCTGATGCCTTCTCGGGTTTCGGAGAGATGTGTCCCCGTTTGATGATGAACTGGCATCCTCGAGTTCGGGGCAGGGGCGTAAGGTTACCAACTACCCACAGGACACCATTACTGTCTCCAGTCAGTGCTGCGGGGCGTGGATGAAAGCACCAGGCGTAAGAACAGGGAATAGAGTGACGCTAAAACACCCATCGCCTCTGTGTGTGTGTGTGTGTGTGTGTGCGTGTGTGTGTGTAGTTAGTTTGATCTATTTATTGTGTCATGCACACGCATGGACATAAAATGCTACAAAATACTGTTAACCATTAATTTACAGTGAGATATGAATTTATACATTTTGTGTCCTTTACTTCTCTACTCGCTGAAATCTGCTGCAAAACAAGTTTCTTATAATCATCCAACCAGCAGATCCGATCAAAAGTAAGAAAGAATAGTTCGACATCATGTAAAATGAAGCTTTTAAGCAGAGAGTTAGTTGAGAAGACTGATACCACTCACGTGTGTGTAGTAAATCTGAAGCTACAGAGACGGACTTTGAAGCAAATTTAACAAAAGTGGCCAAATGGTGGAATTACAACTTCTGGTGTAATTGTGCTCTGATGCCATTGAGCCCAAACTTACTTTAGCCCACTACTTTTAACTGGACAATCCTTAACAACCAATGTCGAAAATTGAAGGATTCCACCTCATAAATAGTTGTATTAAAACATGGAAGTTCTGCTAGTTGTAAGATTGGCACTGTAGAAAGCGCCTCCGAGCATACACAAAGGGGTTTCTGCTCAATGCGCTGTACGTTGCTTTATTCTCTGAAGCGCCAGAGGGCGTGCAAACAAACAGTAAAGAATCAAAAAGACAAAAGTCTAACCAGCAAAACGCCATAAACCAACCTCCCTAATGACAAGGAGGAACTTATATTCAAAAGTCATATCTCATATTCGTGGACGACTTTATTTTCTATATGTACAAGCCCTGTGAAGAAAGAAGTCAAATATTTCGAGCATTTTAAAGAAACAAAAAGGTTGGAAACTCTTGCAAAATATTTCTTCAAAATGAAGATTTTTAAGACCCGCCGTTTCTAAAACATCTAAAAATGAATTGGCCCCTCTTTGTATAATTCTTAGAAATTGTGCTTTTATCAGTGAACTTTTATCGCGTCTGGCGGCGCGCACCAACTGACAAAAATTCAGGAGGTGCACGACCAAGCACCGCGACCCCCCCTTTGTGCACGACGTGCAGCCTGTGACGACGCGCCTTGCATCGGCTTCACTAAGCTTTACGTTATAAAGCGCTGCTGCTGCTAGCCTTATTTTAATTAAACAGATATGAGTCGGAACAATCTTCTCATGCAACTCTCCACCAACAAGCAAATATATGTATTTCTTAAAATAACCATATGAGCACAACAAACGAATCCTCGTCTGTCCTGTTCTGGAGCTGAAAACAATGCACCTGATCATCACTGTGTACAGATAGGTGTTGAAAAAGATTTCACCTCAAATGCATGCAAAATGTCCCAGTTAAAGATCTTCCTAGCGAGCTGCCATTCAGGCGTATTCACAAGTCTGTTCTAAATCCTCTCACAGTGATGTCTGCCGTTTTGGGTTTTCACATCCAATATGACCGTCGACAGACAAAACTGGTGTTATGAACTCCTGGTAATGATGGAACAGCTCTGTAACGAAACTGTGTAACAATCTACACATTCACTGAATCCCCCAATGCCAGAAGCATTCTCTCAAACAGGACACACACAAACAGAATCCCAGATAGACAGATATTCTTCTCCCGCATGCTGTCTGGTGCCAGCCTTTTTCTTTGAATGGCCTCCTACTGTGTTCTTGTTCCCTAATGAAAAGATGCCTCATTCTCCACCCCAGAATGCACTGGGAAATGTCACCTGTGGTTAATAGGCTCTCATTAACCACCTGTGGTGACCCAGCGAGACAGTAGTCTCTTTCACATGTAAATAACAACTCAAACAAGTAAACAGTGTAAACAAAATTGGGGCTTTTTTTTTAAATCTGATGTCTTTTTTTCTCTCTTCATTTTACATTGAATGAACATTAAAGTGCATTTTAAACTACATTTGATGGGAATATGTTCACCTCTCTTTGCCTCCAGACTGCTGCAGTGTCACTTGTGGATACTCGGAGTCGAGGGAGGGCAAAGTAACACAAACATTGAGCTAATTGGCCCAATTAAGTCATTATGCAACACAAGCCAGAGAGTTGACAGTTTACACCCCTCTGGCTCTCCTTACAAAGACCTGTGTCGACTTTAACTGTGAAAACTTCCCACCAGCATGTGTCTGTAGCAGAATGAGTTATGAGGCACTGCAGGTCTGTCAGTGATAAACGACTCCATCAGCAGTTTCTTTACTTCCAGAGGACGTTGTTGATGTGAGAGAGAGTGTTTGTGTTTTCACTCCTGTCCCATCCCACACAAAAAAACTTTCGTTTCTGTGGGTATTCATATTAGAACTTTATATTTATATACAAAAACTAGAACTTCACTGTTTGCAAACTTGTTGACTGATTCCGGTTTGCTCTCTTTCTAAGAACTACAGTGGACAGTATACACAAACATTTTTGTGACTTGCTCAATTTTCTGTTCTTATGAACAAAACAGTAATTCCATATAAGAAAACATATTATTCCTAGTTGTGTATGTAGGCAAGAGAGACAAGTATTTATCTATCCAAAACTATTTATTTTATAAAAAACCTTTTAGGAATCAGTTACAAGAATGTAAAAGGTGTGTGTGTGTGTGTGTGTGTGTGTGTGTGTATATATATATATATATATATATATATATATATATATATATATTATATTAACTCCCATTCCTGTGGCGAGCGGCACAGGAAGCAAGAGGAGCAGGAATCTCCCAAAAACATCAGCCTCTTGTGCAGATGTGTAAGCGGGTGTACGAGTACATGCTAGCATGCGTGTGCCTACCTCTCCTGACATGTCGGGAGCCAGAGGGATGAGGGGCCACAGGGAGGAGTAGATAATGAAAAACACCACCCACAGGCCGATGCTCCCCCAAATGGCGATGTGACTGAACTGTTGGTGAAGAATTAGAGAAAAGCAAGGAAACAAATAGTTTAGGTTCTTAACTTTCTGGAAAAGGTCATACTTTATATACATCGTACTGTCTTTTCATTGCTATTTTTACGAGTTGGGAGTAAAAGTTCACATCGAGGGTCTTCTAGCAACTTGAAGGAGTTACCATACGGCACATGTCATTTCACAAGGGTTTACAGTTACAAGCGCAGTGGGAAACAAACCATAAAGAGACTTGGAGATAAGAAAAGGATGTAAAATATGTCACAAGTATCTTTGGTCATATAAAATGCAGGAAGAGATAGCAGAACCGTAGCGAGAGAGGACAGAGCCATCAACCTACCATGGTCCAGGAAGAGGTCTCAAGGCCGGCTTTAAGACAAACTGTGATGACCACAAACTGTGGAGACATAAATCAAACTGACATTAAAACAAGTCCCTCTTCAATACCTAAAACCAGTCACAGGGAGTGCATTCAAAATATATTTTTTTGTTTTACATATTGAACAGAATACAAAAATGAAAAATATCAGCAGACAAAAGGAAAGACGGAAGAAAAGAAAGTCCATGTGATGTTTATTCACTGAAATTGGATAACACTTGGCTCAGACACCTAAACCGTTTAACACAGCAGAAACACTGGCTGTCAAGAAGATTGGTGCACTTACTGTGTAAACCATGTTGCCTAAGAGGAGATAGTCTGGAGTTCTTCCGTTGCCAAAAACTGTATCTGTGAAGGTAATCAACAACAGAGGCTGTTAAGGCCCAAGCTGTCTCTTTTCAGCCCATGGGTTTCATACACAGATCCATTAGGTGAACCAAAGAGTAAACAACCAGACGGCACAAAAGATATTACTTTTAGTACATCTCAGTGGGAACATTAGTGCAAAATGCTCTTTTAGAGACTCAGCTATAAAAGCGATATGGGAAAACCACAGTCAAACACCACTTCCATTACTGCCCTTTGAGAGAGGCTGGAATGTTAATTCTGTCTTTCGCAACTATAAGGAAAGAGTGTTTCTATAAGGAGCCATCAGGAGGACTGAAAAGTGGAATTGGTGAGCATTAATCATGGTCAGAAATTAAAGGTTCTGGCTAATTCACTGCTGAAATGGACTCGGACGAAATGTTTATTTAATCTGCCATTCAATTGGAATCCAACCTGCTGAGAGAACTTTCCTAAAACAGAAGTTAGAAGTATTTCCTAAATGAATAAAACAGGAATTAACTCCAAATTAAAACAGACAAGTTGCTTCAAACTGCTCACGTGGGTTTTGGGCTGAGGCTAAAATATCAGCAGTGTGCGACTGCTGCCAGTAAAGAAAGAAAGAGAGGCTCCCGTTCCTTTTACTTCCGGCTGGTCACATGTCTTGTGAGCGCTGAGGCTTTGCTGACAGCCTGTCAGTCAGAATGAAGGGGCTCGGTGCCTTTGTGTGGAGAGCAGGCACAAGCTTGTGTGGTCCTATGCTCTGGCCAGCAAAGACTTAAGCCACAAGATCCCCATTCTCTCTGCGCTCGCACAGAGAACCCTTGCATCTTAATGTGCACCAGCATGCACAATCTACCTTATCTGGAGAAATACATTTGTCCTGAATCAAATCAAAAATGAATTGCACGCAAAAAAGACTGATCATTGTCTATTTGGATGAAAAGCATCATTGCCTGCGCTGATCAATCACCTGGAAAGTTTGAATCCGAGTGCTGTGTTTATAACAAATGAAGTAAGTGCGAATAACTGTGCAAAAGCCTTTCAGCAGGTCATGCTGTGCTCATATGAAGTGGTACAAACATGAATGTTCGCTTGTTAGTGTGTGTCGCTCTCGCCGGAGCACACACATGTTTGTAATTCATGACTGGGCGGTTGAAGAGAGAACTAATTAAGACAAAGTATGTGCGTTTGACTGTCCTCCCTCTTGATACACCGAGTCCACCGAGGGCTGTGGTGGACTCTCTGGGAGCTACTTACCATGCTGGAAGGCTTTAAGGGGGAACCAGAAGAGGATGACGGAGTGGAAGAGGCCGTTCAGACAATGGGCCCAGAAGACCTGCAAAAAAAAGAGGGGAGAAGGATGGAGGAGGAAGAGAGGGGTGGGGGGGTCGGAGGCGGCAGGAGATTCAAAAGGAGAGAGAGGGAGACAGAGAGAGAAAAAAAGCATGAGAAAAGGGTGTGGGGAGCTCCAGCCTTCCAAGTGACCCCTGACCTGGGCCCTTTGTGCCAGCCCAGCGCTAGGCTAAGTGGCGGTTTTGTCGGGGCCTCCTTGCTGAATGGCCACCCCGCTGACAGACACGTTGTATATCCTCTGTGTGTGTTATGGGGGAGAGAGAGGCTGCTGAGTGTGTGTACGAGCAGTGAAAGGCAAGTAGACAACGTCAGTGTGCGGGTTTTAACTTTGAGTTTCTTTCATCATATTAAACAAAAATAACAAGGCACGGTGAAATATCGCTCCTCGACAATAAGAACATTAATGTGTGTGTGAGGGTTTTCTCTAATGTGAGCATTTTAACTGGTGTAGAAATAAACGACAGAAGAGTTTAAACACGCAGAAATCAATCAGCACACACACACACACACACACACACACACACACACACACACACACACACACACACACACACACACACACACACACACACACACACACACACACACACACACACACACACACACACACACACACACACACACACACACACACACACACACACACACACACACTTTTCATGGTAATTATTAAGGGCCTGGAAAATCCTGGTGTTGACCGCAATCTTTGTGTGTGTGTGTGTATGCAAGCATGCAGACTTTGGATGAGTTGTTTAAATCAATACTCCAACTCCAAAACCACCTTGTTTCAAATTTACATTATGCAACGCCAGAGCCAAACGAAACACTAATGGGCAATGTAGCATGAAACAGCCGTGAAATCTATTCTGCCAAAAAAACGCTCCACATTTGTGCCCCTTTTACCTCCCTGTGCTGACCCAGACGGCGGTGTTACTTGTGAGAGCTGAACATTTCAACAAACCCAAAGAGTAAACGGCTGCCGGAGGAAAAATAAAAACATCACATTTTAATCTTTGGCCTCTTTTCAATCATCGGTACCTGGCAGACAAGTTAAGAGGCTCGCTTTCTCAAAAGCTCTTTTCAACAACTCTGTCATTACAACATAAAACATGGCTTATTCGAGACTCATTGGACACCCTGAGAGTCAAAATGTCTTGGGATTTTGGCAGGTTTGAGTCATTTTAGAATAACTACTAGCACTGCTTTACAGCTCAGGGTGATTCCAAAATGGTGGAGGAGGAGGAGAGGAGTAAACACAGCCAGTGACACCTCCTCACCTTTCCTATCGACCAAACAAATTCCCATAGCAGCCCCCCCAGGATTACCTCACCCTCTCACTGTGTACACAAAACCCAATATACTGAGCAACCCCCACCCCTCTACCTCTGTGGTCTAACGTGGGCTAAATTATCACTAATGTTACAATCACATCAAGTTTATGCCAATTAGCCTCCCATTGAAAAGCACAGCTGTCGTCCGCCCTCCTCCACAACTTTACCATTCCCAAACACTGTGTGGGGTGCAAACAAGCCCCGGTTCCCCCTCTACAATAATGAAAGCTAATGAAATCAATAAATGTTCATTTGTCACAGTGGGATCCCTCCCTGCTCTCTTTCTTTCCCTCGTATCCCCACAAGTTTCTAGGGATCGTCTACGAATGAATGCCCGGTCTGTCCTGTAAAGATTCTGCTCTTTGTTGAAGTCTTAATTACCAAAAGAAAAAAAAAAAAGAAAAAAGCATGAATGCCAGTAATTAATATTGAGCCAAATATTTCCAGAGCTGCCACCCATTCCTGTTTCTTTTTGAACCAGTGAAGAAAGAAGAGGAATAGGAGGGAAGAAACAGGAGGAACGTGCTGTTTAAGAGGTGATAGTTGCTGGTAAATGACCGTAATGACGGCCACATGAATGGGGAGCCTGGTTTATTAGTGTCAGGTACACGTAGTAAAAAGTGAACAGGCAGCACAGTTGAAGCCACGCCTCGAGTTTCTAACACCCAGCAGTCACTCCCTTCTTTCACCTCAACACAAACAGCTTTAATTCACAAAGACAGTATCTGTTGTGTACAAAAGAGCCAGGCGTGCAGAAAGACAGGCTTTCGAGGGGCCAAATTCCTGCTGGATTTTCTCGCCTCGCCTCGGGCCAGCTGCAAGGAAAATATCTCAGGAAAAGAGTGGACAAGCCAGCAAAAACAACCTGCTGACCTGGCCGAGTCATCATTCATAGGTCTTGGAAAATGAGGCCCAAACAAAATCGAGGTTCATTTGCTTCTAACTATCAGACACATACTTTTGTGACCCATTTTTGGCAATCTTCAAAAAAAGTTCCAGCCTATAAACTACATTTTGGACATTTAAAATCAGCAGTTGCGAGGACAGATATCGCTGTGATATAACAATTTATCTTCTGACAACAAGCTCCAAGTCTTCAACTTTCTTTAAAGCTACAATGAGGACCTTTCATTTTCTGTACATGTTGGCGGTCTTAAAAGCAGAAGTGTTCTAGGCACCAGGATCCCTTAAGAAGAACCTCATTTTACTGGCCTGCGCTGAATTCAGTTAACTATCATAAAACGCATTGTAAAGAAAAACATCGGCACAGTTGAGAAGCTTGATTCAGAGACTGTTTGTCATGTTTTGCTTTGAAACATTACCAAAAAACTAAACAAATTTATAAACATTTGACTATCAAATAGTCAACTCAGTTTTAATCGACTAATAAATGACACAACTTATCGTTGCAGCTCTATCTCTCTTAGTCAGTGTGGTCCTGGATGGGTTAAACTCAATCTGACAGCTTTGCTTTAAGAACAAACAACTCCATCACTTAAACAAATTGCATAATTTTCCGCAACAAACGCCATCACACAATGACAGCACACTCTCTCCAATCCCTCCTTTCCACAACTCTTTCTGCTGCACCCCCCCCCCCCCCTCCAACCTATCTGCCCTTTGCTGCCCCTGACCGCCATGGCCAATCCGTCTTTAATCCACCTCCATGCTGCGCTAACCAGGTCACCACGCCTGTGAGGAGGGTCCGGGGCTCTGGCTCAGCATGGAGAAAGGAGGAGACGTCTTTATTACCAGCGGGGGAAAGCTAACGGACAGCCCTCACAATCAGACAGAATAGGTCAAGCCAGACCAAACCTGTCTACGACCAGAGACCCACTGACTACAGCTGCCAGGTCACTGTGACGGAAGACGCATCAGCCCTGAACAACTAATTAATTGGTTGTAATAGATGAAACATTTGACCTTTTCATTTGTGTGGTGGAGCACAAAACTGTTTCTCAATTTAAAAAGATACAATGGAAAATTACCAGATTTGTTTGGTGACATTTAATACCAGTTGAGCTCTATACAATTACCAAACGGGTGGTTAATGAGATACTCCCCTTTTAGAAGTTGAACATAAAATCATCTTTCAGAGGTGATTCAGTATCTCAGCAGTAAATTAGATGTTGGCAAAATACGAATATAGACGAATATTTGCTTACAATATTCACTAGATTTGGAAAAACTTCTTATCAATACATTTTATTGGAGCTGCAAAGAGCAGAACTGAGACCAGGAAATATTGTAAACAGGAGAGTACTCAAGAAAACACAACAAATAAAGACAAGACAACAAAAAGTAATTCAATAGTATTTAAATGTGCAAAGCAAAATGCGATCAAAACTAGGGCTACCTTTGTATTGAAGCCCATAGCATTCTGGGAGGTTTTGTAGAGTTCTGGGTATTTCAGCATATTCTCTTTCCTGCAAGAGCGCTCAAATATTCCCAGAGTGAGAGGAGGCAGAGCAGTGAAGATCTGCAAAAGAAAAACACACAGAGAAACATCAGTGGTACATTTGAGATCAAATATGAATATATAGAAGTGATTACATTACAATTCCTCTTGTCTAAAACATTGTTAAGCTTAAAAATGTAATCTTATATTTTGTTTTTTATTTATACAGTATGTGCAGAAAAATTCTCAACTCAATAGGTCCACATGCAAACTCTTTTTTAGAGCTTTGAACCACATATGACGAACCAAACATGCAATCGCTAGGCATTAAAGGAAAAACATGTATGCAACCAAAAGCCAAAATCATTTTACAAACTAATGTCTAATTGCTACTTATGCTAGGTGTCTTTCTTCATCACTGCCATCATCTCAAAATGTTGCATTTAAAAGAAGAATTTGCTTTATTTTGTTCTCCAATTTCCCCCAGTCTATATTTTCCATCACTAAAAACCATTGACCTTAAAACCCTACAGGGTTTCTTATTTTGATTTGTCATGCTTCACGTCTGTTCATATGCAAAACCCACCTCCAATAAACATCTGCGATGCTCTTGACTAAGAAGCAAGTATTTAAGCCTGGCTACAGTGTAGTTTCTTAGTGGTGCTGTAATGTTGCTCTGTATAGGAGCTGCTGGGAGAGGAGTGATGGTATTGTGTGCCTGGGGGGCTCAGTGGGTCAGTTGGTGTGAGTTCCCTGAAACCCCATCTGGAATGGGAGTCTGCAGGCCCCAGTCTGCAGGACCAGCAGGCCACAGGATATGCTCCAACGGGCTCCTTTCTTATTCCGAGCCAGGCCCAGGAAGATCTCCATTGAGGGGCGGATTCAGCCCACTGCTTCCGACAAACTCCCACTGAGCCGTAGGAATTCCCTCAGTTTTGGGATAAAGTGAAAGACTGAACTGAACTTCCCACCCCGAGATCCAGTGCTGGATCTAAGGTTTATTATGGCATTCATGCGAGAGGCAGGGCTGTGGAAATATCCTTCTCATTTGAGAGTTTGTCCCTCCAATAAATTACTTCCATTTGAGGCTGATAAAGAATGTGCAGAAAAAAATCTACTGAACACAAGTAAGTTGATTTTAATAAACAGTTTAAAGTTACGTATCAACTCTTTGTGTGCCTTGCGGCACGGCATTGAAGATCAGACTTGCAGATACACATGTTTTACTTCTACCTAATTCATGACAGATATGAAATATGAGTTCATTAGGAGTGGTCCAATTATAAAGCCCTGAGGGACCCCCCGACATCAGCAGCCTGCTCAGTTGCTGCTCCATTCCTCATATTCTTCTTATCATTCAAACGTTGCTAACGACACTCTTTGGGGCGAGCAAAGCTGTTGTTCTTTCTTATTCAGTGCATAGTTAAGAGCACAGAGGGAATATGGACTTGACAACAGGTCATAAATAATGAAGATTCTCTTAAAAGATGCCGATGACATAATTTAGGGATCAGTTTTGGGCCACCACGGCAAATCAGTTGTATGTCAGAGTGCGGCGAGGTAAAAGAGTGAAGTGGGCTCTTTAGAAAAGTAGACTTTATTAACGCTCACCACGTTGTACAAGCCGATGCACCAGCGTTCAAATAGGATTTGCCCTGAGAAGCCATTGACGAACGCAAACCAGATCTAAGGGAGACAAAAATCAAAAAGAAAGAGTTAGAGCAGGGAAAATTAGAAGAGAAAGCAATGATCAGAGATCTGGTTTACTCACATCTCACTCTGTCATTTTAATCAGTAAGTCACTTAGTCATGAATTTGATACTGTAGGCTTCACTCAAACTAGATGATGAAAACACTAAATCACTGCAGTCTTTCTTATTACCCTTTCCGTACATGCTTTCCATTAGTGATAGTGAGGGTGAGTGGCTACCATCATCAGAATTGAGACGGGCTCACTGCGTCTAGCGACTCAGAATCCATTTTTCCGTCACACTACATTCTTCACTCTCTTATCACAACAGAGACTTCAGAAAGAGTCTGCACGGTTTTGCATTATGAAACATATCAAAAGAGCAAAAAGCTTCTGATAAGATATCGTCAAAAATAATTTCATGGGTAATGCATCTTGCAAAAATGTTGAAAATGAAGAGAAAAGAAATGGTGTCAATTTGAAAAGAAAGAAAGGACTAAAATGATTCAAGAACAAGTGTGGCTTTGTTTGAAGTGAAGTGCCCTGTGATCAACATGTCACTAGTCAAAGTAAGTACCGGTTTCAAAAAGGCAGGAAAGGCAGAAAGAGGCCACAACAGAACAAATCAGAAAATAAATGTGCGACAGTGGGAAGGCGTAGACCACCAGATGCCACCTCCATGATGCAAATTGCAGACTGGATTCATCACGGAATTACCTACAAACATATATCAAGCCCACTATTTCCCTCCTTGATCCATCTGAAGACAAGTGGGTGACAGAGGAGGTTAGTTATAGGGGCAGAATCAGGGCTGTGCGACTGTGAGTGATGGAGACTTTGATATATTGTGTCAGGAAAGGGAGACAGAGGTAATCTAAACCATATGCCGGGTAGAGATGAGGCTTATCACGTAATTTGACCCGTCATACTTAAATGAAGAAAACAATGCGTCTAAAAATCAGGACAGGAGCCAGATATAGTTAATGAACTCCATTGGCGTGTAAGTTGAAATACATTATCTAGGAGGAAAAATGGCAGACATTCATTTCTATATTTTTGTAAAGCACATTTGCCTGACACATTCTGTAGAAAAACTGCATGTGCGATCTAAAAAACTGCTTGTAGGCCGACAGTGAATCAGAGTTTGACACTTTGTGGTCCAGAACCTGCTCTGTCTCGGTAACATCAGGGGTGCTGTGTTTTGGCCACATCCAACCATGCATTTCCTTGCTTCATTTAACTTTGTTATGAAGGCATGAACTGCTACACATTCTCAGATTGGGACAAAGCCTATGTGAGGGTCCCAACAGCCCGCTGCCACTCTCTACACAACCACTACCAATCTACCACTGGCCCTTACCATTTAATCGTGTAAGCATATGCATGAAAACAAATGTCTGTCACTCTGTCACCCCCCCACACACCCCTCATTCCCCTGGTGAGGTGGTGGGGGTAAGTGCCTATAGACGAGGCCAGTGTTTATGGTTGTGCCCCTAGACCCTGCCCCTCTCTGACACACCCACCCATCACATATCCAGCCTTCCTCTCCATCAGGTGCACTCTACCATGATGGTGTTTCTTTTATATAAGGGGGCCTCATTTCAAATTCACATGGGATGTTCTCCCAAATCAGTGACCAATGTGGCCCTGAAACCATAAGAATCAGGATGTATACAGTACATCATGTTGGCAGTGCAAGAATAGTTTTAGTTGATTTGGGGTCTTGGCTTGCTGAAAATACATTGAGATGCCGTTGCTATGGGTTTTGTGTAGATGAAGCTCGGGCAGGTTCAACCATTAGCGTGGCTCATGCAACGGTAACGAGAAGCTAGCGAGTAGGTCAAACTGCTGAATTAATTACAGCTCTGCCCAATGAGAGGCGCTGGGCTGATATATTGTTGTGCTAAGTTTAAAAGGCTCCTATTCATAGCATGTGGTAACTGCCTCTGTGTGAGTGTTTTGGCCTGGTCCTTGGGGTCCCAATAGCTTCTCTCTTTTTCTCCCACTCCCATCTCTTGAGGGACAGATGCATTGATTTGCTCATTAGGGGAAGTACCAGGCAGGATTTTCCTTCACCCTTTCTTCTCCTCATTGAGTGCCACTCAGCGGAGGGGTGTGGCTGGCCTCTCTCCCCGACTGCACATCGTGAAAAAACGTAATAGAGGGAAGCGGCAGTTGAGAAAAGGGGGATTGGGCAGCGGCTAGCCGATAAGAAGACTTGTTGCATATTCATCAGCAAATCAAAAATCACTGATTCCAAGGCCTGGTCTAGAAGTGGCTATGGGGGGGAGGGGGGAGAATGACATTTGTCCTTAACAATGTGAGTCCTGATACTCTTAAGCTTAGTGCCGCAGAACTGCTAATAGAATTCATACACAAAGCAAGCAAAGAATGAAGAGGGACATAAAGAAGGAGCTAATAAATATGCTGGAAATATGCGAAGCTACAAACACAAGCAGTCTTACAATGCCAGGCACGTCCTTTGTGTCATTCAGCGCGCAATGGTCGGCAAGCTTTGCTCTGCAACTCTGAGCCGTCCACTACACTGGGCCGCTCTGAATGAGCTTTCATGTAATTGCCTCATAAATGCCACTTGTCCATCAGCCCCCTCTGTAGCACCCTGGCAATGTGTCAATCAAACACGAGTGGCCAGCTGGATGGGTCATTTGAATTAAGTTGCTATGGCTTCCTTTGGAAAAGTCTCTTAGCTTGGATGTGGCTGAATTCAATTATTTTTCACTCCTGTTCTTTAGTTAATGGTTTAAGTTGTAGCAAAGTAGGAAATATCAATTCTGCTTGAAGTTTGTCATGTTTAAGTGATTATAACCACCGTTACCATTAGATAGACAGTCGTGTTTCAAGCGTGATCAATGGTTAAACTGTTCTCTAACTGATTAGGAAAAGGAATGCAAACCATAATCAACAGCATGAGGAGAGCCAAAAGAAACACTGTGAAGCAGTTCCAGCTGTCAGTCAATCATTCACTGGAGGGACAGCCTTACTTTCTGACTCACAATTAACCCTCATAGAAAATCCTGAATGATCATACAACTGTTCCAAGAGCCTCAGACTAAGTTGCGCTCACATTCAAGTCTTCCACAATAGCAGTAGAATCCTTCGCCCTCCTACTCTATGTCTCTTAAAAAGATCCAAAGACACAGTGGAAAGAGACGAAAAGAGGCTTAAACACAGAAACACCCGGTCCTGGTATTCAAATTGTAACACACACACTGTACTTATACAATGGTGCGCCGAACAAAAAAGTTAAAATTCCTGTCAACATCCTCGATTCTCTCCTTGCAAAGTAGCCTGGGAGTCGACGAGAAAAACATGCCAGCTCAAAAGTAAACCTATTAGTGCAACAAATGGAGCTTTGACTCATATCCCTGGGTTTCTGGTGTGTTAGATGTCAGGGTCTTACAAAACAGAGACATTTGAAATATTGAAGTAGCCTAAAAGTGAAGAACTGTCCTATTATCTTCTTGGATCCCCTGAAGGAGCGTAGCAGAGGGGGGAGTTGTGTTTTCAGAGAGCAACAAAAGGTGCGCTGGAAAGCAGCTCGCCCTGCATACAGAACAATAGATGTCATGTTACAATTGTAGGAACAAAACCTGCTTTGAAAAGGGACCTGGTATGTTTCAAAGAGGAGCTGTGGTTGGACATACACAAAAGAAAATGTGTGGAATTTTGAACAGCTACTGATGTGATTGTAGCTTACAGGTCCAGTTACGATTCAGATGAAGGGCAAAGAGTAAACATGAGAATGAAAGAGGGGTTTGGACAGTCTTGAATTGATGTAAAATACATGCATCAGAAGTTGTTCCACCTCTTTTAGACTTCAACGGAAAAATAATGTTAACATCGTTAAAAAATAGGGATGAAATTGAAGAAATGTCTACATCTGAACACAGTCTGACGTAATGTTTTTGCTGACAGAAAATGAAATTAGCTGCAAATTGAATTTCACTTTGGATCTGCTTTCACAGCTGGTATTTTACCATATCTGGGAACGGGGTAGCATGATCAAACAGTTTCAGTTCCTATAACGGCAGTTCTAACCTGGATAGAGACCGACTGCCCTCTTTCCCTTCAGGTCAAAATAAGCCAGAAGCAGACATGCTGGAATGTAAAAGGTAGTCTACTGATTCTCCATGGTATATAAACTAAAATGAGATCAGAGGTCAAGTGTCACAGAAAGAGGATGAACAGAAGAGAATTTTAAAGTGCTCATATTTCCACGACAGGTTATGTGGTGATGATGTTTTTAAAACGTGTCTGATCCCTTTTTACCACTGCATAGCAGCGCCAGGGAGCACTCACCAAATTGTCCCCTTTTCACAGCGCAAATGCAGAGGAAGTGTGTAAATCACTTGCTTTCTATGGCTACTGGGCCCCCTCAAGCCACATAAGTAGGGGTGGTGTGGGGGGGTTGGGGCTTCTTCAAATGCCCGAGTTTTTCTTTTGTTCTGGTCTCTCTCATGTTCTGTTCTTTATTATGTCCTTACTTGTCTTGTATTTATATTTAATTTCTATTGTTTGAAAGACAATTCTCTACGCTGTGGCTGATAAAGTTCCTCTAAATTAACAAACTAAATACAGGGGAAATGCACTGGCATTTAGCTTGCGATGAGAGTATAAAACGTACAGTACAGCAGTGTATCGCCATTAAAACTTCCTGATGTGTAGTGCGAGTCAAAGTCACTTCTGATTTAGACTTTTTGATGAAAAAAGATGTGGAGCTAAAATGTTGCTGCTACTGTCAGACAAGGGCAGGGCCGGAAGATCAAAACATCGGAGCACTCCCAATGATAAAGCTGCTGCTGATAGGAAGCACTTAACCTGTCTGGTCATTCTTGGTTATAGCTCTGAGCTTGCAATCAGTACCGAGTCTGGCATTTGTCCAATGCCATCAAACCTACCGCACACCAGCAGACCGATGTTGGGAGCTACATGTGTGTGAACCTTCTTAACCATGAAGCCGGGTGAGTATGAATAGACACGCATTTAGATATTTCTCGATCGGCAACACAATAAAACTTGAATAATCACAGGGATGATAACAAATGAAATGCTTTAATTCATCGTCTTAACTTTCTACAAATGTCTACCATAGTGTCGAACATTGTTGTTCAATGTCAAATCATGAAATCTGCAACATACGAACGATTAGGAACAGGATTTTGTTCAAGCTAAACGCTAGAAAACCATTCAGCAAAGAGATTTTGACTATTCCAATACATTTTCATCACATATTGATAGTGAAGAAATGCTGTAATAATGATGATTTTTTTTTATTTTGCACTTGTTAATACACATTTAATGTGATCATAATTATGCACATACCTATCTGTGTCGGCTGTCAACACAATATTAAATAAATATCGTGATCATTCTGGGGCAGAAAAATAAATGGCCAGCATTGCTGCACGGTTATGCAGGTGATCCAGATGGATTAATATTCGAAGGATCAGATTCATGGCATGGGTTCCTGAGAGGAAGACTTCAAGTCAATTAGGTGTAGTTTTCCCTCCATAACAGTGTGTGTGTGTGTGTGTGTGTGTGTGTGCGCCTGTTTGTTGTGTCTGGGTATGTCAAAACTCAAACTATTCGCCCAGGAGCAACACCAACTGGCAGGTAATGTGAAGGTCCAGTCAACAGAAATACAAACATGGAAACTCTAACAAGGAATCTTTGCCTTTACACCTAATCATGCCATGTGGAAACATCTCAATGCTCTGCATTCAGATCAGACCCGTGCACCACTCTCAGCCTTGAGAGCTCCTTACCTCAATGATGTAGAGGACAATATTCTTGTAGAAGCAGTACAGGATACACTTGGCTACGCGGTTGTAATTCCAGGCTCCGTGGACAAGCAGCAGATTCTTCAAGTATTTGAACTGTGTGGGAGGAAATGGAGGAAAGACGAATGAATAGCCAAAGTCTGCGTACAGTACAGTGTCTAATGGTTCCTCATAATCAGAGATCAGTGCTGGAACACTGAAGCACTTACAGGAACTTCACGATTAAAGACAGCAGCAGGGTTTTCTCATCCCCCAAGCACAGAGGACTGATGAGACATTGTGGCCAAAGACTCTCACTGACACATTCCAAAAATGTCTAGTAAAAGATTATAAGCTCACGCTTTTTGAGTTGCTGAAAATGCAGGAGGTCCTATGGAGGTGTTGGTCTCCAAGGGCTCAGCGTAATAGTTAAATGGCTTTATAATTACACTACCATTTAGGGGCCGTGGTGAACTTGCAATTTCAGTGCAATTTTTGGCTGATAAGTGTGCTTACATTGGAAGAACTTTGACTGTTTCATCCTAGTTGCCAGTGAATGACGAACACAAAGCTCACAACCTACAATGCATCTCTTTGCCATCTAACAAAAGGAAAAGTTCCTTGAACGTCTCTGAAACCAGAGCAAACACAATTCTGTTTATTTGAAGGCCTTCTTGTCTTTCAGCATTACCACAGTATTCTTTGGTGAAATGACAGCACAGTTTGTCTGACCCCTCCGATGGCCGAATGGAACATCAGTTAACACAAACCTGAGCTGACGACAGATGGAGAGCAGAGGTGCCTCGGCCTGAAGCCGCTTCACTCTCCGCTTCAACAGATAACTTAAGATAAGCTTCCAAGTATTAAATTACTTACTCGCTAATAATCAACAGCGGCGAGGAGCTCATCTGACAATCCAGAACATTAATACAAGTGTAGGAATAGAAAAGCAAGTTACGCAACTTTCAGGGATTGATTTCAGTTTGCAAATTAGGGTTAATGTTCCGTTACGCCAATATATGGAAAACACCACTGGAAGTCCGGAGGTGTAATTTAATTTAATGCTGGGACCTAAATGGATTATAAGAGGCCACCTGTCTTTGAAAGACATACACTTGTGCGTGTCATGCAGATTGAAGGGGGCACTTAAGTCTCTTGAATGGTAATTGCACACTGAGACACAGAGAGCGTACTGTGTTTTGGTCAACTCTAGGTTTCACATACTCTCAAGCCCCGTGGCTGTAATAGAAACATGATGGACTGAGTGGCGTGCTGTGTAGCAACAGAGCCATGATACAGGAACTCCGTGGCTTTTGTTGCTCATGGGTATCTGATATCGATGCAGAGTTTCAGACAAACTAGTTACTCGGATAGAAGAATGTATTTAAGCAGCATTTTGGCTGGATATGTTTCTGTATGGCTAAGTTGGGTGTTGGGTGTCACCAGATGCCTGTTTAACAGCTGTTACTACTCCACTGTATAAGCTAATGTATGTGTATAAGCAGACATGTGACCTATTGTTATTCAGAACAATGTGCTAAGCTATCACTCACACTTAACTCTTGAGATGACAATGACAGGATAGACAATTTGTGGAATCTGACTTTGAGAGGATGCTAATGAAAATACATGTCAGTGTTGTTAATGACATGCACCTGCAGTTTAAAAGAAAAAAAGAATGTCTTTATGAAGTTCAAATCATGTTTTAACGATGCAAAAGTGTCAAATTTGGTCTTCTCGTCTCATGGTTTTCATTTTATGTACATACTTAAGCTCAAGTATGCGAGTGGAAGTGTGTGAATATTTTTGTTCCAACAGAAAAAAAATGTCTATGGTTTTGAGTTTAATTGTTAAAGTCTATACGTTTTAAAGATCATCTTAAATCTTGTCTGAATATTATTAGCAGTTAATCAGCATATTAAATCAAACTTCTCTGACCCACTCTGACGACAGAAGGGTCAAAAGGCACACAAAGCTGTCATTAATACTGTTGAAACTAATCTAAATATACCTAAATCAATGTAGTGTTTGTCTAACTGGGTGTAAACCGCTGTGCTCACCTGGGCAATAGAGTAGTCAGAGGAGTTTGCCGCTTGCAGACCCTCGTTGCCTGAGATTCCCACACCGACATGAGCGGTCTGGATCATTCCCACGTCGTTAGCGCCGTCACCGATGGCCAGCGTGATCACCTTCACTTGTTTCTTTACCATTTCCACCACCTCTGATTTCTGAAGAGGAGATACTCTAAAACGAATAAATAGGACAGGGAATGTTAAAGCACGTTCTAGTTTCATTAAATACCCATTGTGTGTGTTCATCAGAAAGTAGTCATGGTCACATTGGTGCTCTCCAGTATGCCGTTTCATATACAAAGGAAGACACATACATTATGATGGAGAGTCGATGCTAGATTATACATATCGCTCAAGAACGTCTTGTCCAGGAGATCTTTTCCCAGTATTCGGCTGTATAATTTGAGTGTGCATAACATAATATCTATTCCTGAGATCAGCACTTGGCAAAGCCCAATGCTCTCTCAACTTTGTACAATTGTGTACAATTGGCATGCAGACAGTGCTGCCAAACTGTGTGAACACTCTAAAAATAAACATTGGGGCATTTTATGCAGAATGTTTTTTCAAGAATTATAAAAAGGCAGTTGTCTCAGTGACAAAGGAAAAGAAAATCCCAGCTGCAGTGCTTCTGTCATGACTGTGTCACATAATAAGCAGTGTTTGATGGTGGGCAGCCAGTGAGGGATTGTGTCACTGTTGCCGCAGTAACTCCTGCTGGCTGGACGAGGAAATTGAGAACAAGTGAAGCGCCCAAGCAGCTGTTGTTGTTGTTTGCACAATCTCCAATGTCAGCTTCCTCAGACTTGTCATAAGTCAAGGTGGTCTTCATCACGCGTCTGCGACTCACTTTTTGGGGACAGACTGCTCTCTGCAGATTTACAGCTGTGCCGTTCTCTTATTCAACTGTACTGCGAAGGATATTCGGAGACGTTTTTGTCTCCATCGCCTTGACATGTGCTTTTCAAACCACCATTCGGCTGAGTTGCTTGGAGTGTTTCTTTGTTCTATGTCACCGTACTGACTCAGCTGAAGTTGTACCTGCCGCATACAGGTGTATTGACACTACAATCAATTGCAACGCCTCGACTACACACAGGTGATCTCTATTTATTTAATAATGTGACCTCCAGAACCAATCGACTGCACTAGTGACGAGGACAGCATGGGGAACTGGGCCCTACCACTATAAAGACCCCTTTTATATTCTGGGAGATGCATTGCCCCAGTCTACCACCTTCTCCCTCCTCTAGAAGAGACCTTGTAAGTCCATTAGGTGAACCCAATCGCCAGGTGATGGTTGTGACACATCTCATAACTCTTCCTTTACAAGACTTCAAACTTTACTTTATGTCCTTACTGACAGCAAAGCCTGTAGCCTCCTTCTGAGTGTACCAGCGGTTTAGGGGTAGTGCGCAGCAGAGTCTCCAGAGATGATGTCGTAAACCGCATGTCTGTCTTAAGTTGTGAAACTGTTTATGTTCTCCGTGGTTTAAAGGGCCTCATTCATCTCCTGGTGTCTCTTAGTGCCCAAAGAGTGTGCACAGGGCAAAGGCAGGTAGTTGTGAAGGAAACATTTTTATGTAATCCGTAGAGTTATAAGGGTTTGCTGTTGTTCAGAAAACATGGTGCTGATTTCTGGCCCCAGAGCCCGTCATGGTTGCTCGAGTACTTAAGTGCTTCCTAGTATTTATGTGGCCTGGGCAGGTCAACAGTGTACCTGCATAATGTTGAAAGTTACCATTTATATTTATAACTATCGTGCTTTTTGAACTGCTGCCATAAAATACCCAAATACTTTTGTGGCAAAGACATAATACTTTGTAGTTCAACCATAGAGCTTTTAAATTTAATTGAAGTCATTTTAAAGTAAAAACATTACTCAAATTTCAGCTTCTCATTTGTGAGGATTTTGTTTAATTTCTCTGTTTTATAACATTGTACAATTATCTTTGGGTTTGGGGCTATTGTGCTGAAAGTACGCAACTATATTACTTCATAAAAAGAGGAAAAAATGTAAGTATTTTCCATCTCCAGAAACACACACTTTTTTGATCTGCTGCATTAAAGTGGATACTTGAGAATTGGTTGAGTACTGTATCATATTCAACCACACATTTGGTGAAGTTCTTTGTGCAGAAACAGATTCGGTGCGTAAAGCCTTGGCAGTAAGAACATCGTGTGGAATTTATCGTCTCTGCTTCATTTGACTTTCAGGAGTAAATCTTACCTGCAGCATATGACAGCTTTACAAGACAGGGCGAGGTCCAAGAAGTACTGTCGCACTCCGAATGTAAGGGCGTATTTGAGAGTCTTCCCGTCAATAATGAGAGCAAAGTCGTTCTCCTTGTAGAGGGCATCTCCCAGCATGCCACAGTGATGGTTGAGCGTTTCCCTTGTTCTCTGTGTGATGAAAAAACACATTGTGAACATTATTTTTAACGGGTGTAATTACTCATTATAATCTCACGCCTATGATGTTGTAGCTGCGAGAGGAGACATGTACTGTTATTTGATAATATTAGGCATTTTTGTCCCGGTGGATTGGTTTCCAAGAATCTCCTGTGCAAGCCGAGTATGATTAATTAATAATATATATATATATATATATTATTATATTATATATAATTATTATTTACTATTTTTTTTAAATCTTATTATATAAAATATATTCTGTGCTTCATTAGCAACATTCAGAAATAATTGCATATGATATTTTACTTCTTTTCATTCTTTACTGCTTAGCTCCAAAAGACATTTCTGGGTTTAGAAGTTTCCATGATATGAATGTTTTTGATACTCTTTTTAATTTGCATATGAGGACTCACTCACAAAATAAGGGATAAGATGCCTGGAGAACAATAGTGATTGATATTGAACCATAGTAAGATCCCCCAACTATAAGATATAATATTTGATATACTGTCATCGGGACATACAAGAAAGATCTTCCTCTCTGTTTGTATGATGCATTTTTAAAGTCCAACAATGAAACACCAATTATGCATTACACTCACTGCTTGTGTCACTACATGTTGCAGTGCAACACCAAAGGCACCAGTGACCTTTATATTAAGAATGTAAATGTCCATCAAGCCTCTTCTTCACATTAGAGGTTAAAAAAAACAAATTCCTAGCAGCTGCTCTTTTATTTAAGATATTTATTATGTTTCTCATGCTTATAACACTTCGACCTTGGCTATAAGGTGATAACATAGACGTGTTCTGAGAATGGATCATGTTTGTTTATACAGCATATACTATGATGATGAGTGATGACGAAAAGCCTTAAATATGAGACGGACAAGAGGATTTACTGTCCTGGTAGAGGGAATGGGTGGATAAAGTGGTGAGATCATCATTATACTCATCATTCAATCATCTTCCCAACAGATGGTGAATCCATTAGGAAATCAATTTCTGTGCCTTATCATTTTCTGCGCTCGATGTAATAGATGTATATTTTCAATAAAAATATTATATTACGCCAAAAGACCTGGCGTAGAAATTCTCGCAATCAAATAATATAACGGCTAAATGGCGGATATAACGCAATGACACAATGCAAGGTATCAAACATAATGTGTCATGCAGATGCTCAAACAGCTGTAACCATTAAAGAAGTGAGGCAGTACTGACGGAGGGAGGGGTCCGGCCTGGTGTTGAGGTCAGATATGTCAAAGCAGTCAGATTGTACCAGGGGGACCAGGCAGCGTTCGCTTGGCATAACAAAACTCTGAAACCCCAGCTTAAAAGAAATATTTGGAGAAAGGGGCTTTACGTTTCACAAAGCGAGAGGAGGAGAGTGAGAGACACGCAGAGAAAGAGATGATGGATTAACAGGAGAGAAACCGAGCAAGAGGATACAAGCAGAAAGCAGCTGCGAGGACTTAACCATCCCTGATGGGGTCTGCAAAGCAGCATGAGATGCTGAGCGGTGGGCAGGGGTGTGTGTGTGTGTGTGTGTGTGTGTATTAGAGAGAACCACAGGTCAGGTTGTGATGTCGGTATTTAACCGCACAGCAAAAATCCCAGAGTGATTTTAGATTACATCTCAGTGTGAGTGCATGTGTGTGCTTTGTATATGCCAGTACAGCATATGTATGAGAAATAATTCACTGTGTTTGGGCTACAACCTCTTCATCACACGAGGCGATAAGCAAAGTTTACCATTTCCCTCAAGTAGGGCGGCCACTTCTTCCCTAATTTCCACTGAGGAATTTTAGCACTAATGCTACATGTCTCCTCCTAAAGCCTCTTTGTTATGGCTATTATGACCAGTTTAGCCTATGTGACTAGCTAGTGTTTGGCTTTGGAATTGGTATGTGCTGTCCATTCACAAATCCACAAGAGCTTCCCATAAAGACTGAGCTCTATTGTTGATATAGGCCCTTGAGTGATATAGCCAACAGGACGTGACACTCATGATGTGGAATCTGGACGTTTGTATGGATGTAACGTCGTCATCAGTCTTAGACTCGGAGCCACCCACAGGGGGGACCTTCCACCTCAGAAGTGTGCTTTTCTGTCACTTTAATGACCTGCATCTCACTGAGAGGACACCTAAATGTGTGTGTGCATTATAAATCATGTTCTTTTCAATCCAACTTTCCCTTGGACTTCGGTCAGCATTTCTTCATAATCAAAACGCAGACAAAAAACCTTTTTCTATTGAAAAATGTTAAATAATAAGCCTCATCTATCCACGACTGTACTTCATAAAGATTAATATACTAATGCTCAATGAGCGCCGTTAGCTCCTCACATGATTAAACACCCCGACTGGAAGACAAAGCCGTTCAAAATGACCTAATCCTACCTTTGAGACCAAGTTTCACTTTGGGAATTTCACTTCTCGTAAGATTTAGTACAGAGGATGTTGAAAACTTTGTCCTCCCTTTGCCAAACATTTCTAAACGCAGCAAAGAGGGAAGACATGCTCCGATTACGCTCTTTCGCAGCACAAGAGCACTCGCAGCTCCCAGCCCTGTTCACTGTGCCTCCTCAGTCTTGGTGGAGCGGCTTCTCCCTTTGCGTTTTAACAAACTGCCTTATGTAAGCATCTGTTCAACCACAGGGGAATGAGAGCTGACATTTCAAAGCGCCGGTCCGCGTGCTTTATGAATGCACCGACCCCAGATTTCTACCTCAACTCCATTTATCACGCTTAACGACTGGGTGACAGGGTGAAGGCCGTCCGTCATCACCCCCCACCCCCCGCTGCTGCTGCTGCTGCTCTCCCCTCACCCACTTCTTCTCACCATTCCTTCGCTCCTGTCAGACAAACTAAACCCAGTCGGGGTCCCCCTCCATCTGTGGCCTCCTCTGCCTAGTCTTCTCCTGCTGGAAGTGCAGGGACTTGCCCTTTTCAATCTCAGAAACAACAGACAAGGCTCTCCTGCCGGGGGGGTCAACAGACTTCCCTGCTGGGTGTTAAAGGCAGTTTTGTGATGTGTGGTGGCTCGGAGTGTGGAAGGCTCCCTGTGGCTTCAACCTTTCAGGTTCGAGACAGTCTTTTTCACAGGGATTGGGTGATGAGATCAGGGGCTCGTGGATGTCGTCACAATGTCATATTTTTACCCTCCAGATCAAAACAACGAACCTACTAAAAGTAAATTCTAATTCAAAACATGAATACATTATAGATTTTTGTAATTTTCATTTGTATTGATTGATTGCTAGTCTTGACCTCTAATACATCTTCGCTGCTAATGTAGGAAACGGACATGATTTGCAGCGAATGTACAAAGAGGACATTGGGAATTACTGAAGATACATCATCAAAAGCTGTGTTTGAATGATCGTAAAATTGATTGAATGACTAAGCAAAGAAAAAAAGGGTTAGAAAAATGCAAAAAAACTCACATCAAGGGTGTCTTCATTGATCACGAGCATACCCATGTTCTTGGTCAGTAGTTTACAGGAATGTCCTACAAAAAACAGAAAAACAAGAAAATTTAATTATACGTTTTATAGAGCAACATTAGAAGACTTGAAAAGACTGAAAAGTAAGGACGTACAGTAGTTAGTAAGGAAATGCTTAAATTAATTATACTACTACATCAAATTGTAGTTTACGTCAGATTCAATAACCCCCTTTAGTTTTACAACTTATCTGTCACACACACACACACACACACACACACACACACACACACACACACACACACACACACAGACACACACACAAAAGGGAGACTACAATATGTGGCAAGATTTTTAGGGACACCAATTAAACTGTTACAGCTCAGAGCCCGTGTCTCGGGACATGACTAATGAGTTTGGTTTACAAGAGTTTGTCAGTTTCCTGTTTTAACAGGCAGTTACAACTCTGAGTTACCAAACATGGCTCTCTGGGGAGCGTTCCCCGCAGCTCTTGGTCGGGACAGATGCTCAGGGTCACCAGCAAGGTGGTAGAGGGAGCCTCCCATTGGGGAAAACAGAAATGCTTCACGAACCAAGACTGTAGCCTTCAGTTTAAACCTGTGGCAGTATGAAAAAGGCTGCCATCTGTGGCATAACCACATGAATATTTGTGGGCTTCAACACTTTGCTTCTGTCTGGAAAGAGATTTTAGTTTCTTTAAGGGGGTAACCACAAAGCCCATGTTTTGTGAATACATGGGTGGCATTTTCTGTGAGGGAAACTTTGATAAGATCATGCACAAAAACACACAAAAACAGCCACAGTCCAACACAATAATGCACACATAGTCCACGCAGAGAGGGGGCCTTGCATGAGGAAATGAAAGGGTTGCACCTCCAGAGTCAAAACCAAACACGGTTGGGGTGTGCGTCTGGCAGATTTGTTTTCTTAAGTGCAAAGGTGCAAACGTCCAAAAATGTGCCAATGTGAGGAAAATGTCTCCCCATCTCAACACTGTCCCTCCGCCCTCCTTGTCGGTTCCTGTCACAGCCCTTCCGTTTAATGTGTTTACCTTAAGCTCATTTTTGTTTTATTTCACCAGAGAAAGTTGGATTCCTGGCCTTTCTCCATCTCAGGCGGAACTGAAATGCTCCCACAGGACTCAAGGAATGTGTAACAGGGACACTCGAGTCGCGGTAATCTCAATTGTTGCAACGGGAGCAACAATTAAAAGCAAAAGATGCAATGTGTAGCTACAGAAGGAACTCTAGATGTTGGGAGGAAGAAAGAATGGGGACCTGATAATAATGACTGTAAAAAGGTGAAGCAGTTGCGACGGTAGATTTCTGTAGAAAGATAAGGGGCTGGGTGTCTCTCTGCTCATTGTTTATGTGCTTCTCATCGGCAATACCTTAATTAAAGTGTTCCGTATTTCCACAAAAAAAAACTGAAGAGTGGGCATTTTCCTTTCCTTTCACTGAATTATGGTTCTGACCCATCCTAAGCATTACTTACGTTTAACTCCCCTCAACAAACAACTCACAGCACTGGGAACGTGTCCCAGAGCAAACATGGCTCTTTCCTCAGCCGGCCAGAAACTCGGTGTCAGTGTAGCTACTGTACATGATCAAGTCAGGAGCGTTCATGACTAGGAACAAACTGAAACAATACAGCTTCAGAAAAAAAAGGATCTGCCGTGCTTCAATTTAGGTCATTTGTGAAAATGCGTGACCTCCGCTGCATTTAAGCTCAACATCCTGTGCCAAGTGTGGCATTTGGGTGGCTCAGGCCACCTTGAAACACCGAAATGCAATGGGCCAAATTCGTCATTCAAATGTGGCAAAACGTGCACAATTAACCCTGGCAATGGGGATCGTCTTTCAGAGAGGAAAATAGTAAAAAAAACAAAAAAACAAAGTCAATATTGAGCAGAGATTTTACAGAGCAACAGAGTTAAATGGCGGTCCTGTAAAAATACTTCTAGTGAGCGTGTGCTGCTGCGGAGCTCCCTCACATCTGGGCACGGTGGGCACAAAGGGCTGATTCAGCCAGGCCACAGTGGTAGGTGTATAGCCACAAACGTGGTACTTTTCATATCTATTTTTCTGGGCTCCGTGTTTAAATGTTGGCTGTATTCAAGGTAGATCCCTTTGTAGTATTTAGCCAGATCTAAGAGCTGCAATACCAGCGACAATTAAGGAAACTGGTCTGGAACTAGTGCACCAGAAATATTCACTCATTCACCTCTCTGATAACATCTGCAAGGCTAAAAAAACCTCTGGGGCAACCATATACATATGTGTACATATGCAATGTTATTTATTTCATGTCAGTGCAGTGTGCTCATACATCATCTGGCCTTCTGCGACAGATGTTTTTGCTAGATATGTGTGACAGAGAAGCATTCAGCTTGTCAGTTGTTTGTCTTGCTGGGTGAAGAACGACCACAGGACTGACTGGAGTACCTGTAAGAGGCTGGCGTGCAATTCATCACAACGCAGATCAGGTTCACCAGTGACTTTCCACTTGGTTTGAGACAGAGTGCTCAAGCAGGGCATGTCGGGGTGCACAAATATTAATGAGAGTATGTGGGTGCAGGCGGTGTTTAATGTAAATTATATTAAAAGGGGGCACCACCCTATTTTAAAAGAGCCACACTACCAATTTTACAGTTTACTGATCACAAGGACTACATCTTGGTTTAGCTGTGAGACTTTAGCTTGCTTTACCATCTGGAGGTGTGGGGTTTGACTGAAGTAGGCATTTAGGAGGCAGGGGGGTTCTAATAATCATGCAATTGAGTCGTACTATGGGACATGTAGAATCCAGTGTTTTTGGAGCGTACAACAGACTAAAAAAAAGATCCAGATATTTTGGCCACTTGTGTGTCTCCTAACTTTGCACGTCTGACTCTTACCAATGTTAATGGCTGTCTCCTGTTTGTCCCCCGTCAGGATCCAGATCTTGATGTCCGCTTTCATCAAAGTCTCAATGGTCTCAGGCACCTTATCCTGGAGCTTGTCCTCTATCGCTGTGGCCCCGAGCAGCTGCAGGTTCTACACCAGAAATGAGGCAAAGACAAAAATAAATGGTCTATTAAAATAAAAAGTCAGCAAGTCACAACAACGGAAGGCCTTTAAAACGTCACGTGTCAGAGAAACATGCGAGCCGGGATTGTGTCACTCACTCAGGCGTGTTTTTCACTTCATCAGCTGCTTTTGTTTATCACCAAGAAAAACCACCACAGGCTTGAGAAGTTTTGGATCAGTCACTGTGCCTGTGTGTGTGCCTGTGTGTGTGCGTGTGCGTGTGCGTGTGTGTAGACACAATCTCTCCCACAAGAAATCACCCACAGGTCTGTGGGTGATTTTCCCAGGAACCTCGGTGGTTGTTTGGGGCTGGTTGTGAGCTCATACGGTACCGTCACAGGGCCAAAGATTTGACAAGACCCAGGGGTTGATTGGAGACAGGAGCCAGCAACAGAGGAAAGGCAGGGGAAGCTCTTTAAGTTGTGACCTGAGCCCTGCTGCCTATACATCTGTAGCTCTGTCCTCTCTAATCATCTTTTCATTTTACCACACAGCACGGAAAACTGTGCCTGGGGCAGAACATGACTACAGCTGACGAGTCCTCATTTGCTGGTTTCATGTTAATTGTTCTGTTGTACTTGTGGTTGTTGTTCAAGGAACTCTTTGTGGATCCTGATCCAAGAACTTCTTGGATCAGGATTTCAACCCCCAAGCCAGGGCGGGACCATAACACCAGTGAATAGCCAAATGCCGGTAGATTGTAAAAGTATAATCTGAGGGTTTGTTCAGCGCTGTGGAGAGTCAGTACTCTGCTACTCATGATGTTTAAGAGTAGGAGAAGTTATTACTTTGCAAAATTAGGCTGCCGTTCAGGAGACTAGCAGTTTTTATCTGTTGCCTCCTGATGGTCTTTAGTAGTAGTTGGTTGAGCAAATAGTCCAGAAAGAATTAATCCAAGTTTAAAGCAATCAGTGAAATTCATACGAAACATTTGTGTCAAGGACTGGACCAACTTTACATGTACGCACTCTGGAACATACTGTAGTAATATGAGAGTAGGACACGCTGTTGAAGGATGATTCAGGGAATATGATCACAACACCAATTAATGGAAACCATCAATTATAATTCAGGGTAGCAAGCAATCGAAGGATTAGGTATCAAATAAGTATTAGAGCTTCTCAATTCAGAAGGCAACAAAGAAGTTAATGTTTTGTTTTTGTTAATCACTAACTAGCTCCCATCAAGGCTGACGAATATGCAGTTTATCGCATCTTAACATTTTCTTACACAATAAGTAAATCACACTGGATCAATCTGTTTGTGAGGTGATGAAGGAGTAACTTCAGAAGACTGATTTCACAGTGTTGGAATGTCTTTTAGTTTCACTGCAACTCCATTGTGCCCCCGTGTGGCGTTGCACTGGGCGTTTCTTAACATGGGTGGCCCTGAACAGCAATGAACCCCAAACCTTGGCAGCGTCAGTGCCACACTCTGCCCATTAAGCAAAGCACATTAAGTTTTTCCCCCCGAAAGCTTTTATGTTCATTTCATGATTTATTGCCTCCATTTGTTTTGGGCAGCCACGAAGAACACGCCAAGTGGTTGATTTACGACTGTGGCTTCCTGTGTTTGACTAGCGTTTCCACATTGACCAACCTCACAGAAATCCAATTCTACCTGCGAGTGAAACCGCCAATCTCTCACAGAAACACATTTTCCCTTTTCCAGGTGTAATTGCAATGACCCCATTAGTTACACAGGAGGCCTTGAGTTTATGCCCAGGCAGATTTATCTGCAAACGAATAGACGCCCATCAAAATCCAGTTTTTAATGACACTGTGTACATTAAGTAACTGCAACCAGATGAAGAAAGATTGCCTCTCACGATAAAATATATGTGACGGCAGGACTAGTTTAAGGAACATAACAGGAAGCCATGGCATCAGGAACTGAAACCACACAAATGCACCAGTTTCTAAAAAATATGCAAACCTTCTCTATCAGTTCATAGCTCTCCTCCAGTTTCAGGGATCTGTTCTGCAGGGAAGTGCAGGCTCTGTGGTGGATCTCCAGCCACTGCTGATAGGACGACTCACTGACGTCCGCCACTGCAAAGCACAGAGTGCGAAGCCCTGGAAGAGGAAAACAGCATCAACACCTGGGTCAAAACGTCATGACATTTTAAAGGGGTAGTTCGGATTTCTTCAAGTGGGGTTTGTATGAGGTTGTTATCCATAGTCAGAGTATCACCGACGGAAGATGTCAGTCAGCGCGCCGCAAGTTTGGAGAGGCAGACGGGAGCACTAGCACAGGAGCAAAGGAATGCACTGCTGTGGACGGGACCTGGATTCTCACAAGATCATGCAAGAATTGCAGGATCACATATCATATGAAGATCCATCTCGTCAGGCGTTACGCAATGCGTTTGTGAGGGTGAGCCAGAGCACCGACCAATCAGCGTAATGTGAGGATCCACTAGAGAGTATTTCTTCATTGTCAGAGGACCTAAGAACAACAATAAAGGCTTTTTTTTCCCATGAAAAATATGTTTTTCTGGTTTTGGCTAGATTAAGACTGACAGGTGGTTCATCCAATCACCAGCCAAGAATATTTTGAAAGTGCCTGCACTTTTCTAAACAGTTTCCAATGACGGCTTCTCTTTAGGGTTAGCTGTGGACGAGGGCACAGGCAAAAGGTACTTGCAATATTTCATGATATTCTAAATATAGTGTACATTATTTTAGGTAGCGAAATTAAATACATTGCTGTGCACCCGTGCTGGGACTCCAGTCTGTTCCCATTAAGCTGTTCTTTACATTTCTGGCCATTATGAAATCATTTTATACTATATTTGGGGTGGCGTCTTCCCCACCTACCTGGGCATAAATATATATGTATATATGCCTTGTACTATAAACCAGATAAATACCTGGATTTAAATAACATATATATAAATGTCTGTACAGTGTATCATATCAGTAATTGTGTTTTAAATATCTACATAGAATTAAGACTATAAGGTTAGCTGTTCAATGCAAATGATATTAAAGAAAGATCAAATATGTGGTTAATAGATCATTCTTCTTCTCAGCGGGATAAAGGGCATTATATTTTATTCACACCTCTCCAAATGACAGTGACTGAAGATCTTCACAATCTGTCCCTCATGCTAAATTTAGCCTACATCAAATATTCCAAATGACATAATTTTGCTGGTGTCTCACAAGGGGGCAGTATGAACACAGAACTTAAAGGAGAGTCTCTGATGCGGTTTCTTTCAGCTCCACTGCGTTAGATTAATAATACTTCAACATACTCATATTAGGATTTACTGTTCAACAAGTAATGACGCACAGGGATAAGCGCGAAGGGAAAGAAAACTACTCATTCTGCTGCGGCTTATGGGGATAATGTCCAGACAGAAATGCTGCAGGCACTTCGATTTGAATGGTCCTAAGAGATGTTTCTCTATTGGCAGACAGGGGGCGATGTTTGTTCACTCACCCTCAGTAGCAAACTGTTCCAGGTGCTTCAATGTGATCTCTTTGTACCTCGAGCTGTCTGCCAAGCGGTCATAGATCACTGTGTCCTAAAGGGAAACAAACACGCATTGGTTATTGACACCCAGAGTGGAAAGAAAGGAACCTCTAGGACTTGGGCACAAATGGGTTTTTCCAGCCCTTTCGCTTTTCTGTTGCCCTTTGTGTTTCTACTGCGATTCCCCAAAATAGCATTATGTACTGAAGTAATCAGACGTTTAAAAAGCAGTTACTTACGGGGGAATTAATAAATCCCCGAAAAATGTATCTGGCTCCTGTAACGGAATCATTTCGGAGTTCAGCATCAAACTGAAATCAAACATTAGTACTAATCCTGACAATTACCTTTTGTGCGTTGAACAAATATCCTTGTTGATATTATCACAAAATAAAAATAGTGCCAAAAGAAAAACAAAACAGGAATAATCCACCATAAGCACACAACCTGCATTGAGGAAAAAAAGGAAAATGTCTACATTTGTTTGGTATTCATCTTGTTTTTTCATGTCTTTGTGAAAAACCCTTTGGTGCAAAACCTCTGTGCTTTTAGTGCTATAGGAATTAAATCCTCTTAAACTTAAACAACAAGCACAATAATAAGTGTATAAGAAAAACATGCTGAATGTAATGTTTGAAAAGCCTTACTAAGCCAACTCATAGCAGAAAATAGAGCAACATGTTCCCCAATCATTAAAATTACACCAATAATTATAATTTTCTTCTGAATGTACATACGCAACAGTGGAACAGCTGGTTTGGTAGCTGGCTGCCTTCTTGTGAAATATAATATTTGTCTAACCTTTATTTTGCGGCGATACATGTGTGAATTAAGGCAATCTCGCTTTATGCTGCTGCTCATTGAAAACAATTCCCGACAAGAGCGAGTGGCAATAAAGGGAGGAGAGTGTTCAACAGTGTGTGCGTGTGTGTGTGTGTGCGTGTGTGTGTGTGTGTGTGGTGATGATGGTGATGAGCTGTCATGCGTTGCCATGGAGAGAGACAGACACTCACAGCTCCTTTGCAGTAGAGGCGGATTTTCCCAGATGGGGTGCGCATGATGACTGACATCCTCTTCCTCGTGCTGTGAGAGAAAAACGAAAGAAAGAGAAGAAGAAGGTGGAATCAGGACAGAAAGCAAGTCAGAGAAATCACATTACAAGGTGGTACAGACACCACAGCAAATAATCACATGCGGTTTAGGCTGGCAAACGTCTGCTAAAAGTAGAAATCACACAAGACATCACACGGCGGTCACACAATTAATTAGCACAAAGCGTGAGAGACACAGGAAGATGATGAACTCTGATGTCATTCTGTTGAGGTTCACAGAGCAAATACAAGGATTAATTTACACCTATTGGCAACAAATTACATTGTGCAACACTTGAAAATGATAATGCTGTTATCAGTAGTTCACCTTGTAAACTCCAGGACATGAAGTAGTTCGTATTTCTCCTCTGTTCCAGGCTAAACCAAAAAAGACACACATGTTAACGTACTCCAAAAAGGACACATCTCCAGTCATCTTCTGAGGGACAACTTATCTTAAGTAGCACAAGCCATCCTACTCAAATCAGCCTTAATTTCATTTTAAATGTGTTTATTAGTTGTTCGCATTGAGCTGGTGGAGGTATTACAAGGTAAAATCAAATTAACTTCCTTAATTGTTGGGACTGCGAGGTACAAGACAGAGTGATTGAATAGAGGCTGAGAGCTTTACAAGGCCTAATAAAAGGGTAAGAAATTGGACAAACGTTTTGGAGACAAGATGTTCTCAGCAGAGGAAAACATAATTTGAAAATGGTTTTGGCCTTTATGCCTCCGCCTCTTTGAGTGCAATCATCAGGTTAGCCAATTAAAGGGACAACAGGATGAGTGGCCCGAGCTTTAGAGAGGACACACTCTGCATCAGATATAAAAGGCTGAGTTCTTTTTGGCATTACGCATAAAGTTTTAATTCAAGAACTGCCAAATAAAAAGACAAATTGTGAATTATTTACTTGAGCAACTGCGAAAGACGCTCTTATTTCTGTACAGGATACATGCACGACTCTGCTCATGCCATTGCTACTTTAAATATGCTGTGTGTATAGTTTTCTTAATATGTATTTCTTTTATTTTCTGTATCTCTCTCTAATTAAATCTTAAGTATGCAAGTTTTAAAAACAGGATTAACGATCGACCACTGAATGTTTTTGTGCTGTTGCTGAACGACGCTGAAAATTCATTGATTGATGTAATGTGATGCTTTTTTTGAAAGTCTGTTTCTTGTCTCTTTTTTATGTGAAACGTCTGACGTCGTGCTTTTATGTGAAAGTCTGTTATTTGGGGTAAATTAAAGTACTGTACTATTTATACTGCTGCAACACATGAATTTACCCTGTGGGGATCAATGAAAGTTTATCTGATTGTATGTTATGTAGATGGAGTCGGGGGTCGGTTAGCTTCACATAAAGACTGGAAACAAGAGAAACAGTCGGGTCTGTCCAAAGGTAACAAAGTGCCGGAAGCCGAATAATGAAAACATTGTGACTCTTTTGTTTAATCCGTTCAAAAGTGTACAATTCACTGTTTTACTTGGGCTAACGAAGCAAACCGGCTGCTGGCTGTAGCTTCATCGTTATTCTACAGACGTGAGAGTTGCTGAGATTTAGATGGTAAGATCGCTGCCACAGAGCAAATACACGTATTTCCAAACCTTTTAACCATTCCTTTAATAAATAACCATTTAAAAAAAAAAGTTCAACAGTAATGTGTAGTAGTGAATCGATTCATCAGTACAATAGCATGCACGCCTTCCATGGAACGTCTCGTCCAACTTACCATCTGCACAATGACGCTGTCTGGGGTACGACCAGAAAACACAAAGCCGAGGGTCTGTGCTGCTCTCACCAGAGCTCCTTCATCTGGAAAGCAAATAAAAATTAAAAAAAGAAGTGTGACGGATAGACACAGATACATCACCATGCGGTCTGAAGAAAAACCTGGAACTTGGACTGTGACATTTATGATAAGAACCATGTTCACATTTTGTCCCTAAAACTGGTTAATCGGCACATTTTCAAAACGCTGTGGATCAGGTAGCCGATGCTCCAGCCTGCATGAGGATGCTGCAGGGCGAGAAAAAGCTCTCAGCTTGTTTCTTACAGTTCACTTAACTACCCTTCTCTTTGCAGCCATTTGCTTCAAACCCCAAAGCTCCATAGGACCGTGATTGTTTTTAAGCAACCAGGCAAAGAAAAAGGTCATCTCTCTTATCAAGAGCAACATGTGAGATGAAAAGCAGCAGCATTGTCTCGTAGTTATGGTAAAACACTTTTAGCAAATCAATGTGTTCATTATGTGTGCATTTATTGTTTCTATATCAAACTGCATATAGGGCTAGCCTGTTTTACTTCTGTGGTTACTAACATAACTGACCAGGAAACACCTCTCATTTAGTTGCAGCTCAGTATTTGTTGATATACTCAAAGGCTTGTCAATCAAATTGGCAACAACATAAGCTTCTGTGTTATTGAGCTTCTGTGATATACATTTTTCCCATGAGAGCTACTTATTAGTTTACATTTGAATCACAGCTTTGAGCCTTTAAGCTTTGTGACATGTTCAGAGTTCATTAGGAGGGTCCGGATTTTCAGGATATTGACATGGACGCTGTGGTTTCCACAGCAGCATTAAGGGGGGTAAGCCATTGTGCAAATGCCTTAAGCTGCAGTCATTCTCATAAAATATAAAATATATATATATAAATATAAATAAAATACATTTTTGGAGTCTCGGAAGTTAATTTTTCTTGTCATCTAATAGCACAGATTCCTTGATTGGTGGGTGTCTCATTACTGCTGTGAATGTGATAGACAAAAGGACCATAGTGAGGCTCCGCCACGCATTCTGTATACAGGATATTATATTTTCTAATATATTTCCTGGCTCTCCACTGCACTGATGATTATATAAATGTCTTTATGAAATACTGCTACCTTGAGGCTGGAGGGATGTGTTCCAGTTGCAACGACACAAAGGTCACTCGGTGGAAAATTAAATATCTAAAGGGCACAGCATCGCAGGTCCAGGCAGTGTCACCTGCAGCTGCAGCACTTGCAAATTAATTTTCAGTTCAGCTTGTGCCACGAGGCGCAAGAAACGCCTGCAGCAGTTTGGAATTTCAGATCAATGTGATGCTGAGCACCATCTACAGGTAAGGAAAGACACCGTATCTGCAGACTTGATACTTGTGCCACCTGAAGGCAACGAGCGTCGACAGGTGCTACATGTTTTTCTGTTTTCAAATGGCCAAAATTATTTGTCATAAATATTAGGATGAATACTAAGGTCACACAGAATCATTGATTACCAGAGGGTGGGGGTCCGAACTTGATTGTTGTGCTAAATATCTTTATAATTATCCCGGCAATCATTGAAACAATGCATTTGAAACAAATTATTACGTCCACTGCAGTGATTACTACGATGGTAAAGTGCAGAGTCTATAAGTTTTACATCTCAATGTCGAGACCGATGCTACTATTTTCTTCTCCTATAGGTGGCAAGTATGGAACTGGTCCGACCGAACAACTATGCAACCGACATGTGGTGATGTGCAGTGTCCCAAACTTAAATGGACAAGTTTGTAAGTAACAAGCCATTTTGATGATGTGCTTCCAAAAATATCTAGTCTTGATCATGAGCTCTTAAAGAATCGCGAAGATGACTTGTTTGACATCCTGATTATATTAATGTTTTGTAGTCTTTCCCCTTTGAGCCCCTTGAAACTAGACCAAGTCTGGGCAATATTAATATTAAAATTATACTGCATGCACACACATCTTACAATGGAATAATACCAGGGCGGCATACTGTAAATCCACAATCTGTATTCCACTAGCTGTGTTGATGAAGGTGTAATTTACCTGGAGATGCAGCCTGGTAGCTTATTTTTCCATCTATGCGCTCGGGGACTGCAGTGTGACAGGTGGCCATCATGGTCATGAACTCCAGGATGACAGCAGCTGTAGGCTACAGAATGTAGAAAGGGCACTTTTTATTTTTAATGTCACAACTAAACCGAAACAAACCCACTAGAAAGACGGCGATGATACTGAAGGAAGAGAGCAAAGACAGAGAGTGCACCGTTTGACAAACACAACCTGATACAACAGAGTTATTGGAGTGTGCCGAAATCTCTTCAGACACATTTGTACTGTGTTTTTATGGCATGATGTTTGCACTGATAACCTTTTGGAAAACAGCAACTAAAAATTGTGGACCACAAATCAATACTTAATTATTAGTAGAAAAGTAGAGAAAAGCTAAACAGATTAGGGCAACAAAATGTTTCACTTTTCATGAAGCACAGCTGTTAAAATAAAAGTGATTCGGCTTAGGGACACTTATACATTTTGTGTTAATTCGGTAAAACCACTTTTCAAACTCATATGACCTCACTCCTCTGGTTTCAAATATGCTGCGGCGTCATTCAGAAGTGAAGAAATCAACTTTGGGGTTGTCCGTGTCTGAAACATATGTGGCTCCAGTTTTCTCCAGTCTAGGTTTGGTCGGACTAATGACTGCTGGTGGGTTCACACGGACCGTCATGTACTCATGCATGTGCATGCAATATAAACTTGCTCCAGTTAATGAAAAAAGGCCTAGCCTATAAACTGAGGGCATTTTACATTAATGAGGGGGAACGTATGACTAACTAGCCGAGGGCTACACTCGGACAGGCATCTGCCGAGGCTCCTGTTTGAGGCTGCAGGACAACCGGCTTCTAGTCAGTGAGGCAGAGATATCCGCTACCTTCCGGGCTCCTCCGGGCCTGAATCATACAGCAAACTGTAACCAAGTGGCGGATGGTTGTTAAAACGAGTTCAATAGCAGGAAAAGATCACGATATTATCTACCAACATTACAAACAACTAACGAAGAGAGAGTGACACTGAGACTCTACAGCAGATCTCTATCTGTTGGCCATGGCAACTCTGATGAGAGACATCTAACAGGGAACAAAGGAGAGAATGAATGGAGGGAGCAGGGCAAATCAAAGGGCCTCTTGTAAATGAAAGTACAGAGTCTATTACAGTCCAGGTGGCTGTGAGAGCCGCTCTGCCTCCTAGCAGCATGCTAATCTGGTCTGGGTTGACAGGTATCCTCTGAAGGACATGTCAGTGCGTGTGTGTATGTGTGTATGTATGCAGGTGTGTGCTCTTACATTTATATCTTCGTGAGGAGCCAGTAGAGCTTCCGACACCGAGTAAGGACACTTTTTGACATTTTGGCAACATTTGGCTGTGAGGTTTTAAACTTGGTAACCGGATTTATTCAAAAAGGCCTATAACGGTTAGAATTATGTTTCGGTTGTGATGGGGTTGGGCATATCATTTTTGTCAATTGCATGGCAAGTTAACGGTCAAGACAAGACTCCCCAAAGACACAGAGCCAAGGAACAGTTCACTTTTAATAGCTTTACATATTCGGGTCGGCAGATCCCTTATAACTAATCATCTCCTGGCACCAGCTTTATATTCAACGGAATAATATCATTCAACTATCGGCAAGAATAAGTTAAAATATTTCCAAATGTGTCAAATTATTCCTGAGATTATGTTGATGGTCTAAGCTCAGGGATGCATTATGTCAATGAGGGTCCTCACAAGCATAGACATATAAACTCGCGTTTGCTATCCAGGGTGCTGGAAACCTATGCAGAGAGTACAGGGCACATTGTGAGCTTTGCTCTGATGGCACAATTAGAAGTGACAGCTAATACCGAGCTGCCAGCTATCGCCCCCACTGACTCCTGGGTAATCTGTGTTACGACAACAGTGACGGACACTCATCACTTCAGACGTGGCCAGTGTGGAAAAAATTGAAGGGTCAAAAAGAAACTGGAGCAGAGCGAGCGCGCAAACAAACACCAACGAGGGCTGCGGAGGCTCTGCAGGCGGAGAACATGTCCAGTGACTCAAGAGAACATGAAGAACACCAGAGGGGATGTTTATTTTTGTCAGCAGTGCTATCCCCCTCAACACTGTATCAACACTACACCCACAAATAGCCTGCAGCGACGCAAACGTGTTGTTAATGATAAGGATTAGTAATGTTTAAGTAGGAAGCATCCTGATGGCCATAAGGACAAAGTGTTTGAACATAAGGTGTTAAATGAAATGTATCGTTTCATTTAGCATCTATGCGTCATACAAGAGTGAGGGAAGCACTGATGGCTTGAAGGTTAACGTCAGATCAACATTTTTTTTTTTTAAATTAAACAAATACTCTTTGGTGCTGATGAGGAGATCAAAACCTCCCTCATGTCTGTGCAGTAAATATGAAGTCACAGCCAGCAGCCAGTTAGCTTAGCTTAGCACGAAGTCTAACAACAAGAGGAAACAGCTAGCTTGTGACTTCCTGGACTCTTCACTGTAAGACAGCAGAGACTTCAGGAAGTCACAGCGCCGGATCAAGAAATAGTCCAGAAATGACCCCTCGTGAACCCACATGTCGTTTCACGTTTTGTACAGATTATATAAATGAGACATAATGTGTTAGATAGTGGGCCTCAGCACGCACGGTGGATTCTGTTACCTTTGGTAAGAGCCCTGTTTTCAGTCTTTATGTCAAGCTTAGCGGCTGCTGGCTGTATCTTCATGTTGACCAAGCAAACGTGAAAGTGGACTGATCATATCATCTAGCAAATATGCGCATTTCCCAAATGTATTAGCAGTGCCATTGTTGAGAGTTATCCTGTAATACATTTAAAAACTTTCAAAATACACGACGCGCACACATCATGAGGGGAGTCTCGTCACATAACAAAAAGGTGACCAAGGAGAAGGAAAAACTATGGCTCACAACGTTGTGGAGACATCCAACGTCAACTAATCATGAATGCAACTACAACACAACAGATAAATCATTAAAAAAAAAATCATTACCAGAGATTTAGAGCGACTGTGGTTTCTAAACAGCGGCTGGTTCGCCACTATAATGAGCAGTGGGCACGGGGCTATCAATAAGGAACTAAAGCAGATCCTAGACAAACTCAATGTGTGGAGAGATTCTGCTGTCATAACAAAGCAAACATCACAGTGGGATTACTACTTTCCCTGGGCGGCGCTGCTCTCCGTAATTAGATGTGACATTCTGCCTCCCCCACGCTGTTCTGCAGCCGAGTGACTCAACCAGCCAATCAATCACAGCTTTCACCCGTTCCATTACCACAGGTGGCCTTTACGGCTCCCTCTGAAGTCCTGTGACCGATTCCAAACACATGTCCAGATTTTGAGACAAAGGCACAACTACTTTCATTTTCTTATGTACTTTTTGGGCAATCTTCATATCCGGAAATTCACACTAATGCAATCACTCTGCGGCAGTTCAGTTTTCTGTCTTCATCCGGTCAAAATGAGCAAATTAGGCCATTTCCTGTAAACTGGATAAATATTTATCCTTCAGCAAGATTTTAACTTAACTTTATTAAAGTTATTAAAGTGAATACAGTCAATGTGGCTGTCAAAACGTCGGACTTCGATCCAAACAAAACAACCCCAAAAACATGCCCTGAAACATCACAGCTTTTTGACAAGTCTACCACATCCTCAAGAACCGCTTAAAATGGCAAGAAAACCTCAAACAACCACATACAAATAGAATCAGAATTCCTCTTAGTTTTGTCCTAAAAGGCAGCCTTCTCTGTGGGCCAGTGGCGAGGAACCCAGACATTACTTACGTGATTACTTTGGAGGTTTTCCAGTAAGCTTGAGTCATTAAATCCCTCCTCTTCCGATGAGTGTGTGCTGTGGCTGGAAAGAAGAGAGAAGGGAGAAGTCATAAAGACACTTTGTAATACGTGATACTACCGACAGCCCAACCAGAACATGTTGTCATCGATTAGTAAAGAACATATATCTAATCTGCATGATCATCAGAGCATATTCTGACAACAACGCTGAGGACAAAAGGAGTTCACATGAAAGTACAACTTTCTTCTTATGTCCGATGACAATGATAAGCATGACAAAAGTCGTTCTTATGTACCAACAGTAAAAATTAGCCTGCATAGAATACACAATGATTTCCTATCACATTTAAAACAAATGCTCTCTAATAAATCATATACCACTCCTGGCAAACAATGGCACACAAACTAAAATATGTGACAAGAAAAGTATCAAATCTAAAGCTGGAACCAGTGGATGTTTAGCATGATGGAAACGCTTTATCCATCGTCAAAATAGTTGCCAACAAATAACCAATTAATCGACTAATATTTGCTGAGACTGGCACCACAAAGCAGATCTGAAACTGGGGACGGACACAGCAACAGTATTGACATTAGTTAAGGAAAGTATCAACTGCAATGCAGACGAATGCACATGCAGGTCCCCTGAGCTCTATTAACGTGACGTCCAATATTACTGTTTGGGATTCAGTCCATGCTCTCAGAAGCAGCTAAAAGAAAACATATCTTACAGTATATACTCACACTAATCAAAGCAAAACCCGAAGAAATTATTGGAAACACAATTAGTCTCTCATTCTTGTTCCACAAATGCATTTTGTTACTGGCAAGATGCAAAATAATTAAATATATTTAATTCCATTAGGATTTTTTTTTTTTAGCAACAACAGAAAAACATGCTGAATTGCAAAAACAAGATTGTGGATCGGCAGAGAAGACATTTTCATTGATAAAAAAGGTAAAGATGCGTTTTATTTTGTATGGAGCTACCAGCTCTCTGGCGGTCCAGCAGGGATCGATTCACCATTCTGTGATAAATAGAGCCCTTTAGATCAGCAGATAGTCCGTGGCACAGGGGCTTGATAGATATGTTAAAGATGCCGCCGTTACCAACCATAAGTCTTTCTCATCCCACAGGATGCACAGTTCGGATTCCTAAGAGCCAAACAGCAAAACTCCCATCCACTGCGCCGCAAATTGAGGTTTTGGATAAAAGAAATATGGGTGAAAACATATGGAGGCCGTCACACAGCAGAACTGGAGCCAATATTGCGTCGCACCTCCGTGGATGCACTGCAGGTTAGGGAAATGTATCACACTTGCAGGCTTTATTAAGATATATGTTTGAGATATATTTATAGAGCCTTGTGCATTCATGTGAATTAATAAAACTAAATGGATAAAAAAAAAAAAAGTCTGCCTAGACTGAAAAACTACAGTACGTTTTGAAAGAAAATCTATGGAGTCATTATTACTGTTTCTATCCTTGAGACCGGGAAGGAAGCCCAAAGCTTTTCTCTACCGCAGCGTAGTCCGCTACACCGGTTGTCTTGATGAATGTCAGAGGCACGGGGGCTGGGCGTGGAGGACGGCCCGTTATTGATTATCTGCCTGCACACAGAGTTCCTGTCACTATGGGAACAAGGGGGCTGGCTGTTCACAGTCAATAGCTGGAGACTGGTTCCTGAGCAAACCTTTGACACACAGGCTGTCCTGGAAATACTAAATTCAGTGTTTGACCCTGGAATGAGATGGGCTTTTAATTTAACCTCCATTCAAAAAGGGAACCATGGGATGAAGCCCTATCCATTGCTGCTTTTGTTTTGTTGTTTTTGTTTTATATCTATTGTTAGGCTAACTCAGTTGATTCAGTGAGAGAGAAAAAACACAAAAAGAGACATGCCCTAATAGAAGCTGGAAACTTCCTTTAAAAGCAGCAAGATTCAAGAATTCGGCACATTAAGCAATAACAAACAGGCCCCAATCCCCCATGCAAGATGGAAGAGACACACCCATGCTGTTACTGCAGATCTCAACACTGTAACAGATGGATCTCAGAAGGACTGTTAGGTGTGTGTGTGTGTGTGTGTGTGTGTGTGTGTGTGTGTGTGTGTGTGTGTGTGAGAGAGAGAGAGAGAGAGATCTTCAACCTCCACAACAGACACTAAAGGCTTGGTCTTTCAAACTTGCTGAATGTACAAGTGCCAAAACATCACCACTCAGAATTCAAGAAGAATTCTCGTACTGTCAACATATAGTAGAACATTTGTTTAGGGCCGTACGGATATGCAGAGAATCAAGAGTCACAATCACATACAACACGTCCAAAGTGTACTCAACGCACAAAGAAAAACAACAGCAAACGCACATTAAAAAGGTATTGTGTTCAAAGTCACGATTTTCCACAAGGCAAGGCAGCACGACTACGTCACAGAAGCGGGGGGGGAAAAACCAAAAAAAAACCATCACCATTTCACACCGAGTCATCTTACCAGTCGTCCTCTGCAAAACTACCCTCCTCAGCCTCAGGGACGTGGCTGTTGGAGAAAAGATTACCTTGTTGACAGAGTCTATCGTTAACATGTTCTGTGAATGGACAGACGCCACGATTGGATTCAAGATGGGTTTGTTTATGGGATAGCAGTTGTTAGAGTATGATAGGTCGGATGCCGGGGAGGACAGCAGCTGAGATGTTGTAGTTAGGTGGTGAGCAGTGATTACAGCGGGTCCTCTATTTATTTGAGAATTAAACTCCCATGACTGTATGCTAGGTTAGCTTAGCACAAAGACTGTAAAGGAGGGGGAAACTGCTAATGTGACTATTCTAATGTAAAAATATCAACACATTTCTACAGCTAATAAACCCATAACATTTAGAGAAGCTATACTAACTCCGCTCCTCTGATGACCTCCTGTCCATCCCACATGGGACCAAGCACCGGATGTGGGGTGACAGAGCCTTCTCTATATCTGCCCCCTCCCTCTGGAACTCTCTGCCCAAACCCATCCAAGACTGCACTGACCTTTCCATATTCAAATCACAACCCACCTGTTCATAACTGCTCTTAGTGTGTGATTGTGTGCTCTATGTTCTTATTGTTTTCATTTATTGTTTTTATTGTAATTGTAGTTAATTGTATTGTATAGCTTTTAGGATGTTTTAAATATGTTATGTAAAGTGTCTTTGAGTACCTTGAAAAGTGCTATATAAATTAAATGCATTATTAACATTGATATCATATCTTGGTTGTTGAATTGTACCAAAAGAAATGTGTATAAACCTTCGTAAATGTAGCAGAAAATTACTCCAGCATATAACTTGTTTTTACACTTTTGTCTTTAATAGCATATTTCAGTGGTGCTGATGTGTAATAATAATAATAATAATAATAATAATAATAATAATAATAATAAGGACTACAGAGCTGGGGAAAAAGGGTAATATTCAGGTTTTTTTTTTTTTTAAACAACTTTTTATATATAGATTATTGAGTCTTAAATTTGCAAAAAAACATATGAATAAAACTCTTCCGGTTTTCTGTTGTTGTTAAGGAACCCCATCACTTCAAGGCTGGATCAACCTCATCACACATGGAAACATGAGCGGCTGAGTGCCGACCCGTGGTCACGCCAGCTAATATAACTGGGGATGTAATACATTAAAAGATATTACACGAGGATGTTTGGCCAACCGTGTTAGGAGAAATTTCAACAAATTAGATGAGAGGGGGAAAATGAGAAAGCCAGAAACAAACTGGATGTATATTATGAATGTTTTAGAATAATCTTCATAGTCGTCCGCGCTCGTTCGTCGTCATCAGGCAACAGCAGCAACTACAGCTGCAACTGAACAGCTGAACGTGAGCAATCTGTGTTTATTTTTAAAAGGCCACCAAAGAAAGCCGCCATGAAAACGACAATGTTTGAAACTAAATGTGGTCAGAGTGCACACTGCTCAAAAATGAGGCAACAAATTATTTTGACATCTCTGCTCTGGCAGACTAACTGCAGTGCAGCGTTTTGTTAACTGTACGGAGGGGAGCCGACCACACGACATGCTCCACTGAACACGATGGCTCTCCATTTTTTTTGTCCGACTCGGTTTGATTCCTGCTGTGAGCCCGTTCACTCTTGCACCTTCAGTAGGGCAACATTGTGGTTATCTCCATAAACAACGAACCAATCCGTCTGATGTGCAGTATTAGACGAATGTAACAACTGTATCCAGCGTACATCCAATGTACACTTTACAATCACAAATCGCCTTTAAAATAAAATAAAAATGTATGGTTCTATTTTCTGTCCGTTAAGTACATTTAAAACAAACATGCTTTCACTCAACTCCAAACTAATAAACACCCAGCAGGATTCTGGGAGCCTTTCTAGCCTAAACAGTGTCTCTCCATGAGATTTGGACTCCAATCCAGTGGAATTAATTAATGTCGACACCCTTGGGGTCGGCTTTATTAATTACAGCAGCACTTGATTTATGGTGAGGAACACATGCAGGCGGCGGTGGAATGGGGGACTTTGTGTGTGTGCTGGCACCAAATTACAAGTCATGCCACAGAGAAAGTGCTACTCATATGGATTTGTATTAAAATATGAAATGTAATCAATTACTAATTTTTAGTAGAGTCAGATATTTTGAAATCCATCCTTTTAACATTGAAATCAGTGTTGAAGAAGTATTCACATATCAGAGGTAGAGACATGTTATTGACAGAGAATTTTGAGTTGAATCAAATTGTCTCACAACCACTTGCATCCATATTTCATGATAAACATAAGAGAGCAGACTGGATGGGGTCAAACCCGACATCTACTGTGAGGACAGGAAGGAAGTACCAGTCATCAAACTCAGGCCGTTTACAACAACGTGCAAAACAGATTCAAGACGTTTAAACTGTTGGGGAAAATGCAACAATCATCACCTCAACAGCCTCAACCTAATTAAGAACTTGTACAGATGTTGTAGTAACACCAACCCGTTCCACAGCATGATAAATAAGAGGAGTACAGATCATTTGGGCCTCTAAAACACTAATTGCTATTAATATGTGATGCGTCATTGATGCATCATGAACTCAATAAAAACTGATTAAATTTGACACTAACTAGTGTCAACACCCAACACATCCTTAAAGACATCAGTGCTCTGTGACAACTGTACAACACATTTTGAGGGAAGGGAGAAATTAAGTCAAATTAATTAAAATGGATCCATAGTTATAGCGCTACAGTTAACATTGTTATTGTCAAGTGAATTAGAAATGCAGAACAATGACCTGCACTGTAAACTGTTTTAGATTCTAACCCTTCAAACTCTTATTTTGATAACCCAGAAAACGAGGAAGAGGAAGAGAAGCAGGCCAAATGATAGCATCATCAAAACAGCCCAGCCTCATTATAACCTGCTATGAAACACTCATCCATATGTATCAGTTGCATAAGAGGGCGTTTCAGAGAATCAAAGGAAAACATCTCTACTTGGGATGACGGAGAGAGAGACTGCTGCCAAACTTCAGTCTTTGCAGGGAGGAGCGTCTGTCCCTGACGACCAGCAGGCTTGGCCCAATTTAATAAAGAAAAGGATATTCTGGAGCCAAAAACACCCCAAAAATGACACCTGTGCCTTTAATCAGCCATAGTAATATATTAATAAATATATATATATATATTAATATATACCTACAATGATCCTGTAGGTATCACATCATCAACATGAACATTATCACTACTTGAAGGGGATTTATGTTTGTGACACAGGGATTGACAATGAGATGTCGGGGCTGGCAATCATATCTGAGCGTTGGTACAGAAAACTCCAGATAAAATACTCTCTTTTGTCCTTCGGCTGCACATCAATCAAGCTTTTAATTGAATCCTAATGGGATTAATCATGTACTGTCACGCCTGCACTTGCTTTGGTTCTGTGAAGATCTGCTCTCCCACTTGTTTTGCATCCACAGAGGCTAATTATCTATGCACTAAAATGAAGAGTATATTCAGGGGAAAATAACATTAAGTGCTGATTTTATAAAATGTTAAAATGTAATAGAATATGCTTTTGTGTCAGTGGAGCTGAGGAAAAAAGTTAATTCATGCGGACAGCGAATTCTGACTAAATCCCTACATTTACAAGAAGATACGGTAAGCTGCAAATATTCTTGTGTCAAGCTTTGGACCTTGTAGGGAAAATAGTGAAATGTATTGCCAGTTTTTCAAAAACACATGACCTCCAACATGACAAACGATGGACATAAGCCTACGAAGTAGAGAGTAAAGTGCCTTTGCTTGCAAATGTCGGCCTTATATTTATAGTTTATGTTGAGAGGAGCACCGATGCAGCTGCTAATGAGAAGGCGAGGGAGGAGAGCGAGAGACGCCAGCTGTACTGTGATGCACACTCTGCATTTAATGAAGGTGATGGGGAAGCAACGGTAGAGGATGCAAAGAGGGGAACAGGGAACGTTACCCGTAGGCCACTCCAGCGACGGTGCACTTCTTGAACTGCATCACGTTGCAGGTGAGGGTCCCCGTCTTATCAGTGAAAATGTATTTCACCTGTATGGGTAGAGTCAGAATGGGTAAACGTGTCATTTCGAAGCAGAGATGTACCTTGTAAGTAAAGATTAGCATAATGTTAAGTATTATTTGAGTTTACCTGGCCGAGTTCTTCATTCAGGTTGGAGGTGCGAGCCATGGCAGGTGTGTTTGTGGGCTCATAGAGCATATCAGTGTCCTGAAACCAATAACAACAAACTGTAAGTGGGAATTCACTAAAGACTCAACATCTTTGGGAACAATACAAATTAAACTTTACAGCAGCAGTGAAATAAAAAATGACACCCCCCCCCCCCCCCCCCCCCTAAAAAAAAAAAAAAAAAAAAAAAAAAAGGAAACACTCGGCCCAATCTTATTTCCTCTCTAGAAAGCACTGAACCAACTGGGGCTGCTGAAAGAGAGGCCTACCGAGAGCTGCCCTAAATGTTGCTAAATATTCCTGGCTAGGATTTTTATTTAAAATATAATGAATAAAAAGGGGCTCAGAATAACTTCAGGCAAAAAAACAAACAAAAAAAACCAGTGCGTTTCGTAAGATCAGATATTTGGTGGGGTTGACCTAGTTGCGAAACATATTAGAACAAAATATTCTGGTTGCTCACCTCAGATATCTCACGTCAGTAAGGTTTCTGAGTGTTTTGGCTTTGCAGTGGTTTTTACAGATGTCAATATGTATGTTAACTGACCAATATAAGTTCAATAAGCACTCTTCTTTTAGCTCTGTTTTGGTCTCTACCATTTTTATCAGCAATGATAAAATTTAAAAAAAGACGTGAAAGGAACTCTGAGGAGCTGAATGAAACCTCAGAGTCTGGTGTTAATTCTCTGGTTCATCACCAAGAGCAACTCCCTTCACACACTTTATAGCAGCTTTAACTGGACTATAATACACCATGTTTAAACGGCCACACCCACCTCACTTTGTTTATGTAGAGATTAACTGTATTGCACACATTTTCTTCACTAAAATTTGTTTTTGACAGCCTCCAATAATATAACTCTATTTATACTCTGCTGCAGGTCTGTCTGCTTTAAGAATGCATGCACTTAAATTTCCGCTTTAAAGACACACCTGATTTGAAAATACTGCATCTATCAGTGAGTTTAGTTCAGTGAATTGCCTAAACTCACCCAGTTGATGAAAAAGGCTTGGATGAACTTGATAACCTCCAGTGTGACCAGGAGACTGATGGGGATCAGGTTGTTGAACAGGATGATGAAGGTGAGGAAGTTGAGGCCAAAGTTAGCCGCCCCGCCATCTAATCAGGGGACGAGTTTTGGACAGAAGGAAGTGATACAAAGCAGACTCATCAGTGCCGGTTCATAAATATCCGTTTGTTAAATGAAAATGCCCAAAGCTACTTCCAGCCAATGATCAACTTTATCCCAATCCAGAGAATGTTTTGGGCAAACGTCATGCATTAGCTGGAATTAACCATTTCTTCCACCCAACCTCATCCTCTTACGATTCAACCGATTAAAAGTCCAATTTAATGTCCCAAAGATTCAAAGTAGCGAACAGGGACTGAAGTATCTTGAATGTCATTAGTGTCACAGCAGCAGCCTTGGCATCCAGCATGATCCAGGCAATGAATTCCACAAAGCACTATGCAAAATGGTGCTGGTCGGTCCCCCCCCCCAGAGCCCCAAACAATTGGCAAGGATCAACATGTAAACCCCACTGACACCAAACATGAAAACAGGAGGGATGTGATTTACCTTTCCTCAGCTTGCAGGAGGTGCAAATGTTACCTTCCTTAACCCAAGCCTTGATCTTAGCATTGCGGTTGAGAGGGACAGCCCTTCCCCATGACAGAACGATTGCAAAACAAAAAACTGGATGGCAGAATGGAAGCTACTGCTACAACAACACATAGAGGAGGGAATACTTTTTTCAGAAGTGGGGGGGGGACGGGGGGACGACACACAAACGTATTGGATGCTCTCAAGACAAAGGAGGGAGATTCAGTCCATAGCACATTCTCAACCAACAAGGAGTGGAAAAGAGGGGGTGGATTATGCCAGCAAAAAAGTTTGGGTGATAATGATGATCACTACATCAACTCATGTCACTAATTTCTAGTAGCCAGCTTGTTATGTAATGTTAAGCAAGTTGTCTGCCATCAGATGAGACCGGGATACGGTGTTGGATCAGTAGAGTCACTAAAATAATACAAATCAAACCATAGCAAACCAGGACATGCACCAGTCACACAAGTGCAAAAGTACACCAGATGCCTTCTCTTAAATATATGTCACTGTAATGTAGGCGTAATATGAATACAAGATGTTCTAACCAAGCATCATACAAATATATTTTACGATGAATTTAAAGCAAGTTGTTGCAGGAGTCAGACTGTGAATTATTATTGTTTAACAATTCATTGAATGAAATATTTTATTTGGTGTGGTACATGTACATTACAGTGAGAAGACCACACCTCCTCGACATGATGCTCAAAAGCAAAAGGAGGACCAAAAAAAAACAACCCGTAATCATGCCGTCCGATAACACATCAGCAGTTTACTAACAGAGATAGTCAGCAGAAAGTCAATGATATGGTGATCAATGCACAGCTACCTACATAAACTGACTGAGTAAACAGTAGCAGGTGGCGCAGATGCATAACAAATGACAATTTTTGTGTTCAATCTGCATTAAGTTAGGTTATCAGAATGTATAGGCTTAATGCTGGGGATGACCTGTGTCAGCACTCTGCAGCGGGTCAAAGTCAAATGAGTTACTCACCAGGCATGCATAATCGCAGTCACATACAGCCTGTGTGAAGCGTAGCGGGCTAACGTTGACTCTTCTGTTCCTGTCTGCATTTAGCTTCCAAATGTTGGTAAGTGAGTGAAGTTACAATAATTTAGGAAAATATAGTCTCGTAAGTAAGATTTGACAATCTCCCCACCTCTCTCTTTTGTCACTGGTTGGATAATATGCACTGGACAGAGTCTCAACAACTCCTTATGGAAGTACAATCAGTCTCAAGATGGACGTCTGCCTTATGACTTACACTCCCATCAGTGTGATATAGGGTCTTTTAGATGTGGGTTTTAATGCCACTGACGGCAACGTTGAAACCCTTTCAAAACCAATAGAAGCCAATGCAAGGTTTCCTAGAAAAGGGACAGTGTAAGTCGTAGTGCAAGCTTAGATTGACTAGGGCACAACCTCTCCTACAAAGGCCTATCGGGGTACAGAGTAATGGCCAGAGTGTCACGATAATCACTTTGCATACCAGGTTCAGAGCTTCATCACAATAGACCACGGAAAAAAAGAGCAGACCATATTTTTTTGTTAATGTCTGTAATAGTACCTACAATTTTCTCTATGGGCTTGAGAACACGTGTAAAAAAAAAAAAAAACTAAATGGGTTTTCACCTCTTGCCCTCCCTCCCTTTACTCTCTGTCTGTCCTTTGAAAAAAAAAAATGAAAAAACACACAAGAAAAGAAGGCGGCACAGGCATTTAGAAAATGCCAGCTCTTGCCCCTTGGGTTGCACCACATGTTGTGTTCGAGCAATAAACACGTACAAGCTTCCTGCTATGAAAAGCTTCCTGAGTACAACCTCATCCCCAGGCAGTCAAAGCAAATTCTGCTATTCATTTATTGTAAAGAATTGAGGACAAAAAAAATAAGATGAGGGTCTGAAGCTTGGGAACTGCAAAGTGTTTAACGTGGCAAAAAAAAAAATGGAGGAAAAGTGAGACACTGTGTGCATCAGGCACTGAAAATAACTAGACGAAAGTATAAGAGAGCTGGAGGGGAAAAACCTATTGTTGGATCCCTGGTATGTGCTTGTCCATGGCATGGGCCCATACAAAGTAGGGCAACCGTATAGGGGGCGAGGGTAGGGGGCTTCATTTGCTTAGCAAAGGCAGAGCTTCAGTAAAGGGTTAGTAAGGGAAGGTCATTCACGGATGGCCAAGGCTTTTAAATGGTTGTTACCTGGAGCTGTTAAAAAAACGACAACAAAGAAAACAACAAAATCAAACAGAACATTAGAAAGGAACAAAAAAGTACAGCAGCGCAGTGATATTCAACCATTTCTTTTTTTCCACTCAAACTCATTCACAACACATCTATGCATGTCACAGCTGTCTTTTCTCAGTTAACAGGGAATTCACTTATTCCCACATTGCCACATATTTCACTTGTAATGCGAAACATAGTTTAACTGAGGCAACATAAAAACGACACAACACATACCAGCATTTAGGAACTTAAAATGACAAAGAAATAAGCTGATATGGACAAGTGAGACAAAATATGTGGAATAAGAGGTGCAGCGTGGGCTGTTGAGACTCTTACAGTTGAGATCCATGTACCAGGCATCATTGCCGTACTGGTACTTCCAGATGGTTTGGCCAATGGAGCAAACCAGAGAGATGGCCAGCAGGCAGCCAAACAGCACAAGGATCTGAAAGTTGGTGATACGCTCCACGTTGGACAGCTTCAGAGGAGGCCGAGTGGAATTCTGGGTAACAGAGGACAAAAAGGTTGCAGTGGATCCAAAAATGAAGAAGTATGACGAAAGGTGATGCTGTGCTCCGACAACAACAACAACAACAAGATGAAACATGATCAGCTGCTTAAAAGTTTAAATGTCTGAAACTGTGACATACAGTTTTAAATACTGGATGTTATTTGTTGGTGAACAGATTTGGTTGAATAAAAAAGTAAAACAGCACACTAAATAAAAGATTTAAAAAAGGAATTAAGTATATAAAATGTCATTATTACTTTACCAGTTCAATAGATTGAGCTTTTTGTTTTAACTCAGTTTTGTAACTGTAAAAAAACAAATATTGTGGAAATGTGCTTTACCTGCATGAGCTTTGTGTCATGTCCAGTGTAGACCACCACACCATGAATCCACTGAGTGTTCCTCAGCTGGGCTCCTCTCAGTAAGATCTGGTCTGGACCCAGTGGCATTGTACTGGAGTCAGAAGCGTCACTGCCATTAGTACATTCTCCATATTTCCCCCACAGAAAAACAGGCCAGTAATAGTGTTTCACAAGTTGGTCCAACTTGTGAGACAGTAATGGCTGACTCATTAGACAATCTATTATTTTATTTTGGATCGAAAGACATTTGTTAAAAACACTTCACTAAAAACCTCGGATTCGATCGCAGATTTTACATAAACCAGTCAGATTCCTTATTGATAAATATGTCAATACTAACAATAACCACAAATCAATATTACAACACTAAATAATCTTTTATCAAATGGACATTACATAACACCACAAACTAGAATATTAGTATTTTGTGATGCTTTTTCACATAAATATTTATAAAACACTCACTTATAAATCAGATAATACGTACTTTAAATAGTAAGAAGACTGGTCCCAAAACAAGTTGTAACAGTAGCGTTTAAACTGACATGCATCCAAGCCTCAAGGGTGAGATTTATTACATTGTGTGCTGGTAAAAATGAATAATGGATTTACTTGTGAAAACGATTGGTAACAATGCTCATGCAGGACAGCTTTATTGTCCCCCAACTCCTATAATCAAAACCTAACATCATAAAAGCAGGCATACAGCATATAATGCATTTTCTCGACAATGGCAGAGCTTCCAAACAAATATCTAATTAAATTTAACTGAGGCAGGTGCTTCCATTTATTCAGGAGAAAGATTTAATAATCCCTGAAACCTCATAATGCACAGGTCCTGGCTTTGCTCCTGGCTAATGGACTATTGAGTTGGTGAGATGGGCAGAGAGCCCGGCACGGAGCCCACCTGTGTCCATCCAGGCGGATGTTCCCAACAAACTCGTACAGATGGCGGTTCGGGCTCTCGCACTCCATCCGCCCAGAGAGACGCATCAGGCTGTCGATGTCCTTTATTTCAGCGGTCATTTGGAGACCCTGTTGATGTCATCCAAAGCAACATTATGGCATCATATAGCATTGTTGTTGTTTTTATCAAATTTGTGTTGAGAGACTTGCAGAAGTTTCCTCTCAGTTCCCATTGTACGGACAGTAACTTGTATGGAGAAAGAATAATAAAAGACAATCACCTGTCGGATTTTCAGGTTCGTTTCTCCATCCAAGTTCGATGTTTCGATGTAGCACATACCCTGTGGTTCACTGTAGTGGAGGGAGAGGATATAGAGTAAAATAATATGACAACTGCTATTCATTCATATACTGTTCATTATTTTATATGACTATAATTATATATGATATTGTATACTAATAAGCAAAATGATAATGATAATTTACTAATAATAATAATAATATAGCACTTTCAATGTGAATTTCAGTCTCAAATATTAATAAACTAAATATCATTATTAAAAAAAAGGGTCTACAATAGAATAATAATGTCCAATTAGATCTCTGCAAACCACGATGCTGCACATCGGCCTAAACGCCAATCAGAGACAAAATACAACTACAACGTTCTACTGAGTCTGTTACTCACTAACCACTAAGTTAACCACTAACAGTAAATGTCCTTAAGACAGATGAAGCATTCGTGTTTGCAGCTACAGCGGAGTTTAAATGTCTAAACTACACGGCCAAGGGAGTGAGAGGGAGAAACCCCACAGAGAGAAGGGACATCCGAGCGAGAAGGCATGCCGAGCACAACAAACAGAGCAGACAAATGGGTCTCTGATGGACTCTGGGCACGGGGACAGAGAGCGAGAGCATGCTGGGGCTTGAGGTGAGCCGGGTCGCTGGTTAGCTACTCTTTTCATGGGGTGATGTATTCACACTGAAGGCTTGTCCAAACACACACAGGGTGGAAGGGAAAATCAAAAAGATATCTGGGCCCTGAAGCCCAAGCACAATTAATGATACGTTTGGAATCAGCTGCTATTAGCCATCACATGAGAGATTTATTTTATGGAAAGAGATGGCCAGGAAGTAAGTCAATACTTAAACGTGGCGTTATTCTTAAAAAGAACAAAATACTGCTTTAATACAGATTGTGAATTCCTGAACTACACTTAAGCTCGAACCAAAAGGTAGTGAGCATAATTCCAAGATGCTTTTTAACTTCACATCTTGGAAAATTACTGCATGCAAACAGACACATTCAATTAACCTGATGCATTCAGGGTGCCAAACAAGGCATGGAGAGGGGCAAACTTGTTGGAACTAAAGTCACACCCAATAACAACACATCTGAAAGGAGGAGCATGTGCTCCTGTGCTGGATGTAATTCATGATGTCTCCATTCACTCTGAGCAGCGTTAGATGTTTCAACCAAACATTGAAAGTTCCGAAGTTATGGTGGAAGAAAACAATACCACATAATAAAATGACTGTATAAGCGGCCAATAATATGGCTGGCAAACCATAATGTAGAGCGTAAAAGTAGAAAGGGACCGGATTTCATTGACTGTGGCACTGTGACAATATCTGTGTTTTGCCAGAATCCTCCGCGGCCCCTTCCTTCCTCAAGAGTGTGAAATAAGCTATTCATCATTTGTGTCGGGAGTGAGAGAAGAGCTAAAACGCTTCGTCCCAGTTGGTGCACACGGCCCCCGTCTCTCCCATCGCTGTTTGTTTGGTCGTGTTGCTCGTTTCCTGACCTGGACGACAGTATGACGAGGTCAGCCGGGAGGTGATCCCCATTTGCAGCTCTGACTACTTCCCCGACAGCCAACTGATTATTACCAACCACACACCAGCAGGGGGCGAGAGAGGAGGCGTGGCAGTTGTTCGCACAGCAGGATAGGAATAGGAGATGAGGTATTAAAAAAAAAAAAGGGAGGGATGGAGAGATCAAAAAAGACAGACGGACAGACATAAGGGGAGAGATAAATGAGAAGAGCACAATGGTCAGTGTGTGTGATCAGAGGGTCATCTGTTCCCCTTTACACAAAACCAGTAAGAAAAACATCACATGGTAAAGTTGATGAAAGAATTACTCAGAGGTGTTGCATTTTGAATTAAAACAATATGCAGAACAAAAATGCGGTACGTTGGGATTGAACTTGTAGAAGACATTTTGTTTTTAGAAAAATCTCCCCAAAAGAATTGTGATGAATTTGTATTAAAAAGAAATCTCACAAAAAGGGATTCAGAATCAATGTGAGCTTCATATCAAATGTGTTTTGGAAAAGGTGAAGGAGGTAGGTCTGTTGACATGACTGATCAAGGTCTCACATCTCTTAAGTTATGCATTACTGAACTACATTAACATCCCAATTCAATGTCAATGGCCACGTGGCTCTATTTATTATCTAACCATCACTTCTTTATGGAGAGTCGAGGGAGAGCAAAAAGAAGAAAGAAGGGAGAAATTCATACAGAGTGGCAGCAGGGTGGACTCTCATACCTGGATGACAAAACAACAAAACAACAGCATCCACTGCCTTCTACTCTAATAATATCACTTCAACCTGTGAAAGTAAACTGGTTACTGCTGTGCACTGCCTATTAAACAGCACAAAACATGAGTTCTTCATCGGGAGAAACAATGCACAGCCGGTGAGAAAAAAAAAGGAGGACATTAAAGCTTTAAACATAGTAGAGAAACAGCTGGAGTCTTCTTTCTATTATTAATACACTTTGCATTACAAGTGTATATTCCATCATTCAGCAGCTTCAGAGGAACATTACAATTTTCAATCATGAAAAAAAAAAGTTCCTCATGGCTCCACAAAATGTTGCATTCATAATTTACTTGATTTAATGTATTTTTTGCTATTAACGTAATACCATTTTTAAAAAAAAATGTAATTATCAAAAGTCATGGATTAAAAATAAATGTTGCTACCGAAACACTGTTTAATTACAACGTTAAAGATTTAAAAGAGAATAGTACAATTTATTTTCTCACAAAGAAAATGGGAAAATGACAAGGCAACGCATGTAATTATGAGAAAATAAGGATAAATTAGCAATACTCGCATTTGTCTTCTATAGTATCAACACAATCTATTACAGGTGAATACATAGGATTACATAACATTCATGAACATAAAACAATTCTGCTGCCATGGATACCGACAGCGTTAATAATAATAATAATAATAATAATAATAATAATAATAATAATAATAATAGCTATCTAGGTATATTTAGCAAAAAAATAAACAAAAACTGATCAATTTGGCCTCATTCAAGCTGCCCTGAAACAGTTACGTGTTGAAAGAGAATCCGCTTTTACAATATGCATGATGAAGATGTAAAATGCATCAATTATTTAAAGCCAGCCTTTTTAGAGCGGATTTCTGTGTGTGTATAAAGGGGAGGGACACAGTGATTCTCTCTCTGCATGAACAAAGTCAATCTGTGAATCAAATCAAATACTTAGTTAGACAATATTTAGTCACAGAAACTCTGGGACATCACATCACTTTAATGCAGAAAAGTTATATTTAATAGTCCGTTAACTTTTATTTCTTTCTTGTTGCGTACTTCCTAAGCCCCGCCCTTCCGCATAGATCGTGCACTGCCACATGCATCTTGTTTTATTTTCGCATGTATTGTGTCTTAAATATGCAATGAAATTGGTTTACCTGCGAATAACATTCCCATCTATTTGTTGGCCTTTTTGTCTCACCTTAATAAATGACATTTCCATTGCTTTATTAAAAATGTGCAATTATCAGACCAGGGGTAGAGATGGCCTTATGTTCACACAGTCACTGCATCTCCTGCTGTTAATGTAGTTCTCAAGAACAGAGCAACAAATACTTTGTGTAATAAATCACTCAATATTTATTGTCTGTCTCGTATCCCCAAGGGCATAAATAAATATTTAGATTTTACTGCACCCGCTACATGCTGAATGTAACCTCTAATGGATGAAGAAATATTAGAAATGACCAAACATCTAACTAATTTCTGGTGTTTTATCTGCTTTTGGAGAAAATGTTCCATCTACAGTAATGAAACAGTTTCATTATGAGGGAAGAGAGGAAGCTTCTCTTTGTCCTCCAGCATTGCCTTCTAATGACCGTCCACATGGAAACGCTCGATTAATTAGCGACCGGATACTAGAGGGGTCAGGGGGTGTATGCATGTGTGTGTGTGTGTGTGTGTGAGCGTGTGTGTGTGTACACAGAATGTGAGAGATTTCTCAAAATTGACAAAGAAGGCGAAATCTGCTCTAGCTGAATAAAATGTGAGCTGGTGGAAATGACCATTAGTGACATACCTTCTCCCAGTGCACAATCTCCCAGGCACCGTTCCTCAGTACTGTGGTGAGAAGGAGGAAGTTACAGCAAGAGACAAAAAGGAAGTAAAAAAAGACAAAGAAAATAGAAGCCATATTATAATGCAGGCATCAGGCTCACTTACTCATGGGCAATGTAAATACTTCTACACAAAATACAAATAGTATTTTTTTGGTAAAACCTGAAGAAGAAATTATTTTCTGTACCTTGACATTCCTTTCGGTTGACAACACTGTCAGCATTGTGGCGTTTCTGTAAGGAGGAAAAGAACAAAGCTATTATCCTCTGAAATTTTTACATATACTCATTTAGTTACATGACTGTCCAATAGGAGGAAAAAGCGGGATTAAAACTGTGAAGCTTTCCTTAGAGGCCCCTTGTGACAAACTTTACATCAGTTGTAATCTCGCTTTTAGCTGCACGAAGGAGTTACAGTTACTTTCAAAGGAAATAATCTAACAATTTATATCTTTATTTCACCATCAAGCAGTAGTGTAATTGACATTGAAGTAGCAACTCCATACAAACTTAACAAACTATCCTATATGTGCTGTTTATGACCGTATCAAAATACCAATCAGCAGGATTACTTCCCCTCATGTCCATCTTGTCTGCTGAACAGTCATGCAATCAACTGGGACTTCAGCAGCTGATTCCAAGGGACAGCTTGTCAACTAGCATCATGCTGAGTATTAATGTGTTGCCGAGTCTGTCTCATAGAAATAATCACTGTGTTTTACAATGTGGCTCCGAAAAGCAACATGTGCCGTACTAGTGAGGAGAGGACGAATCCACTCATGTCCCTGCTAATAATCTGTTTACTTTGAAGATCTATTCTAATTAAGCCTAATTCTAATTCAATTTAAAGCTAATTTGGGTAATTTGCCTCACTGTACTGTATACATCAGGAGGGGAAAAAAGACTTCCTAATGCTGACTGAGGAACGAGAGCAGCTGAAGGTTGGTTGCATCAATACACTTTATGGAGGAGAAGTATTCACTCTCCTTAGCCAGATTTCTCCAATGATCCGTGGACTAAAGCTAGCAACCTTGGTCACAAAAGCCTCCGTCTAATGCTACAGATGCTATTACCCAGTCATATCAAAGACTATATTATATATATTCCCTCTGAACAACAACCATTTTAAAGCTTCAAATAAACAGAAACTTTTGTTCCATCCCTTCTTGCAAGTGCCTCTCTCTCTGATTTTAGATTCCAGTGCGTCTCTTCAACTCGTCCACTACGCGACCGAATCAAATGTGTTTGAATATCCCTGCAACATGCTGTAGTGTCTAATGAATCTGACGGCTTTTAACAGCAGCACTACGCAAAGAATTTAATTTCATTCATTCACAATATCTGTTCCTGCTGTGCAGACTGTGCCGATGCAGAAGTGTCTTAAAACATGCATTCTCTCGACTGACCAGCAGGGGGGCGACTACTCGGTTGCAAAAGGAAGTCTGATTGTATAGAAGTCTAGTTCCCACTTCAAATATTGTAAACATGAGTTTATGGTCTCAATCGGTAGTGTTCTTTAAAAACAGCATAATGTTCATTTACTGTTTCTATGGCAACGGGTAACCGGTAGCTCCCATGAATTACGCTACATTTTTGTCTTTATTTGTTGTCGTCTTCGTGTTTATTCCTAAAGGCAAAAAAAACAACGTGGCGACGGCCGTGTACCAAGATGGCGACGGCACAATCGCCGTACTCGAGGCTTCAAAACGCCAGTCCACAAACCAAAGGGTGACGTCACGATGACTACGTCCACTTCTTATATACAGTCTATGGTACAGACCTACCTCAATTCATAAAAGTGTAGTCAGAGTGAACCTGTATTTTTATACGTTGCTCCACAAATTGTCCTGCATTTCCCCACCTCTCATATTCTCTCTCTCTCTTCCTATTCCTCTCCCCCTGTGCCAAGAGAAAATGAGATGTTCTGTATTCAGATGATGTGTGTAATCACAGTGCAGTGTAAGACGTGTAGCATGCAGAGGTTATGCGTAAATATGCAGTATCAGGCCTCTGTAGACATCAGCTATAGAGGGGGAAATCTGAAAGCAGCAAAAGATGAAAGGGTAGCGCATCTGCAAAGTTACCTTCATTAACCGGCTTTGGCTTCAGCCACTGTGATGCAGTAGTTTAAAGAGAGTTTAAAGAGGGTTTAAAAAAGGTGCAAAATGCAAGGTTCAGAGCGTTAATATAGCAGCAAACAACTATTTGCTATGTAAAGAGTGAATGTGCCTCACAGAAGCCGCTCTGCATACATCGTTTACAGCTCCGCTAGGACGGTGGTCCCGACCAGGTAAACACTGTGAACTCCGTCAGCATGTTTGCCGTAATCGGTACAGTTGGCACTGTTATCTACGAGACACCGGCTCATCCATCACCATGTTAAATGCTCCCGATCTTATACTACCTTTAACTTAACAGAGTGGTATATGTTTTACTGTGTAAAAGTGCACTAAACACAATTTACAGTAACATTTTAAGCTGAGGGATAATAATTGAACCAGCAGCCCGAGTCTGCTGCAGCGAAAACGACAACAAGGTAAGATATTTGCTGTACAGTGTGTGTCCATAGTGTATGATTCATGAAGTCAGGGGTCGATGTTGCCCCGTCAGGCACAACCTGTGAGGGACAGCGCAGTGCAGGGAACAGACGTGTGCGTGCAGGTGACCTTCACCAATAAAGACAGAGTCATCACCACTCCGTTCCCATGTTTTTCACAACAGACCGAGAGAGCGAGAAAGTGCTGCGCTGGTCCCCTCAGCCCGAGATAGAGGCTAATAGTATAGAGTAACTGTCCACTGGGACCTGCACAGAGGATCGCATTGCAGGGTCACTGCAATAGAGTACAATGCAACATTCCCTCACTTAGTCCAGAAGGGGCTTGAGTGAATTACTTGCCAACACCCACACAAACATAATTAGGAAGGCTTTAACTTTCCAGCAAACAAAAATTCATACAACAAAATACCAACATTAACCTTTCAATTTAAATAGATTGCGTGACCTTTTCTCAAGCTTCTGCTCAACAGCTCAGAGTTGCTCAAGAGCAGTTTTGTTTAGGTAGTACTAACTGTCTTTGTGCGTGAGCATTCAGTATCTATGTTAATTGACTGAATGAGGACTGCGGGTGCAGCTGTGACTTCTGAAATGAGTGAGTCCGTATGCATGTCTATGTCTGATGGGGAGTCGATATGTTGGGTATCCTTCTGTGGTCATATACATAACCATCAGTTCACAGTTCAGCACTCAGGAGGACATACTGTACAGTGGGAGACAAATCGAAAGACCACACAGGGAGAGTCTCTTCAAATTCAGAGAACTATTGACCTGCTTTACCATAAAGGTAGAGAAACAATTAGATTTGACTTCATGTATATGACAATATACATGAAGTATGCAAATAAACAAGTATAGTCTTTTAATACGTATTGGTATCTGCAGTTTGCTGTTTAGTATATTAGATAAGTTGTTTATTTTGCACAGACAAAATGAGAATTTAGCAACAATTATTTTACCACACTATCCTACATATGGCCATATATTTGTCTCAATACTGTCTGCATTCATTAAGGAACATGATGGGATATCTGTGATGCAAAAATAGCTTTAAACCTAATCCAAAAGTGAACCTTCAAACGTGTTTTGACTGTCTTTTTATGGCTGCGGTCTGAGGGAATCAAAGTGATGTGTATGCGTATTAGTTCCTTCAGTTATGACGTTTTTCTAGACCAGATCATGTCTCTCAGGTAAATCACGTTTAAGACAACATTTTATGACAAACCCTTTTGTAAGATGATTTTTCATACTGTACTTGGTTTTTAAAGTACAATTCAAGTCCAACTTTCTCAAACACCAAAACTAGTATAGAATAACATCTGAGGTTTGACTTACCAGATCCTCAATGAACTCCTTGACAGCAGCCACCACCAGGATGAATAGCAGTGGCACCAGTGTGGTCCAGCGACCAGTGGGAGACACATCTGGTATTTGCTAAAAGAGACAAGAATAAAAAATAAGAATATTGCAACGGCAGACTACAAATTCAGGGTACTTTCATGGCTCAAAACCGCCACCAGCCCTAGACCCGCCCACTCTGCCAAACACATTTGCTAGCACTCTTTAATAGGATGACAGCGACTAACAGAAAAAGCTTTCCCTTCTCAGCACACGATTCCACCTGAATTTAATGAACGATTTTGCAGCTCAGTTGCAAGTGTACCATGGTTAATATTCATCTTAGACAGAAACACAGTTGCTGGTATCACCAATGGGCCTATAAATCACAACACATTTCGTAACCACAATTTGACAGCTTCATTTCCAAAATAAATGCAAAGTCCAATTGTCAAGGCTGTATATCCAGCACAACCAACGTTCTTTTAGTAGAATTATAATGCTCCTCCTTACCACTGACTGTTTAATGATTTGGCTATTTTAAGTCATTAAAAATTAACAGTCAAACACCAGCGTAATTAAAGCCAAGCGAGGGACATCGTCAGTGTTATACAGCTCGAAGGAAACTTGAGCGAAACAGATCTCACGTCTCCCTCATGCGCATAGATGTGTTATTCAAGGTCACAACATCGACGGGGCAGGTAATGAAGATTCACACTGGCTGTTATTCAAAACAGCTTCTTCAAGGTCACTGGGTAGAGGCCTTTGCTGTCTGCAAAGCTCTCATTAATCTAGGGTAGTCCGTCAACACGGATACAGGTCAAGACAGAATCTCAGCTCTATGCAGTCTTCCCTCTCTCTTTATTTCATCTCTTCTACAAAGATTTGAACAACTGAGACGTGAATCTTGGCCCCTTTATATATATCATGTAGTAATTGTGTTGGTTGAGGCTTTATGTTGATCTACAGTATGCAGGCAAACCACTGAAAACTTCCTCAAGGCTAGAACGTCTTTGTACCAGTACTGCTGAGATCTGTGGCTATTGTTGGGCAGTACTCAAAACCCCTTTAACAAATCTAATGCTAAAGATGTTCACATCACCCCCAATTTTCTAATTGTGGCTCCACATCAGTTGGACTACTTGAGCGTGTTGTCCACATCCCATGTCACACCAAGTAAAGCACAGTGCACTTTCTTTACTTCTGTGTTGTCGTAAGTGTACAACATATAGTCCCTGGCAGCTCATGCATTTCCAAGGCACGTAATATACATTATAGCGTGTTAAGCCTGCAAGCAAATCTAGTTTCCCTTTAAAGGAGTAACACATATTACATGTATTATTCATCATCAAGATATATAAAGTAGTGTGTGTGTGTGTACATGTGTGTGTGTGTGTGTGTGTGTGTGTATATATGGAATTACAGCCATGACCTTTGAAGATTGTGTCTAGGTTAAGGCGAACTTGCACACTGATGAGAAGAGCCGTGATTCAACATTATATGGCGGTTTCACAGTTGATCTTTGTCTGCAAATCTATTACACAGAAGCACAGCAACACCACACCTTACCTGCAACAGTGCAATGAAGAGAAAGAAGGCATTGGCTGCCCTCCTGAACTGCGAGTAGAGGAACCGGGGAAGGAAGGTGAGGACATTGTATTTGGCTGTGCTGAAGACGGCACCGGGCAGCGAACAAGGTCGTGGTTTTGGAGGAAGGAGCAAGAGAGAGGGAGACACGAGAAAGAGACAAAAATGATTAGATGTAAATAAATTTTTAAAAAAACGGTCTCATAACTCATATTTTGCCCCACCCATTCAAGTCCTTTCTGCTGTAGAGAGAGGTACGTGTCTGTGTTTTTGTGCGAGACTGATGAACAGCAACGACCAGTGGAGTCAATGATCATAAAGAATAATTAGGATTAAGGAGGGAGCTGGCAGAGGGGATACAAAGAGCTCCTGGCAGACGTGAGCTATGTTGCTTGTGCTGCAGTCGGGCTGGGTTGGGTGGGGTAGGGCTGGCGGTATATTAAGGCTGGTGGAGCGTTCCAACAACCTGGGAGTCCGCCCACCAGCAGTCTGATTTACAGCGGTGTTAAAGGGCCAGACAGAACAGATACTTTGGGAGTACATATATGCCGCGCCACCGGCAATGCTTTGCTTGCTCACGCACACACAGAAGCCGTCACAAACACACAAGCAGAATACCAGAGAGTGCCGCCTCCAACTCGTCTGAAGGGGGTGAAGCATATGGCGGTAAACATCAGTGATATCACTGTTGCACTCCTGTTAGACCGAATCATATTTGCAGCACGTTTCACTTGTAGCACGTTCACGAGCGCAATGCAAAAGTTGTGGGCGAAACAACTAGCACTGAATTGAGTTAATAAAAAATAAAAAAAACATTCCCTGTCATTCTGACCGCCTGGTACTGCGGAGCCGTCCACGGTGAGTGAGAGGGACAGAGCGAAAGCGAGTGAGTAAGAGGTCGGCATTGTTCTGACAGCAGTACAATGTAATACCAGCCTCGCAGAGGAGGCTGATTAAGAGTCTTGTCAGAACAATGGTCAAGAAAAGGTCAGCTCTGTTCATTCAACAGTCTAGTCTTTAGTCTGGTCTAGTTATTTCAGTTGCTGTGAAAGGATCTCTGGGTCACCTGGAAAGCTTCATCGGGATTTACTGAGCCTATTTAAATATATTCAAATTTACATCCATGCTGACGTCGTAGAATAACGTGACGTCAAAGACAGGTCATATTCTGTCATCTCCTCTTTCACTTTGACATGATATGACACGATGGAAGAGGACTGATCAATTCAATTCATGCGTGATTGCTTATCCTTGATGGTAAAATGGTCACGTTTAAATGTTTCATCTTCATACAAATGTCCAAAGTCCAATTTGAGCCACTTTATTTATTTTAATTGTTTGTTTGAATCACCAAACTTGAAATGAGGGTTAAATTGTAGTAGAGAAGTGAAACATTTCAATTCTTTAAATTCAGTAGTTGTAGCAGTAAAATATGGAGTGTGATGTCTAGTAATCATTATATTATCATTTTAAAAAAAGTCAAACATTTTAACCTATTTGGGTGTTTCAAAAGGCCCGAGGAGCATTTTACAAATTAGTTTAATTAAAAATAAATAGCACAAGTTCCCTGTTACACAAAAAAACAAATAAATACTAGTTATTTTACTAACAAATCAATGTTCAGGCAGCTATTACATTATATGGAAGAAGTATTAAAACTGGTTTGCTGGAGATCCGAAAATGTGTTAAGAAGTTTAAGAAGTTTTCAATCATAAACTCGAAGGGCCAATGGAAATGTTGAGAGATATAAATACCTGGAAGTAGAATATGTTAAAGCAAACAAAGATGCAGTATGTGTGTCTGTGGGTGTCAGTGTGAGAGTGTGAGTGTGAGAATGAGAGTGAGTGAGTGACATAACACATACTTCTCTAAGGCTATAATTATCATTTGCAGTAGTTTTATAATTTAGAAAACAAATTTCAGGAAAATCAAGATGGTGATCTGGTTTTCTTTTCTCTATTCATTTTGATGTACATAGGAGCAGATAGAATTAATGTTCAGTGAAGTCACAATTTAAGTACGGTAGCCTCCAACCTGCCATACATCATCCAAAGCCCACAGCAATACCATGAGTGCAATAATATTTAGTACAGGTGACCCCCATATTAGACAGATAGCCTGGTGGTGCTAATTCAAAGTTACAGCTTCCGTTTATCCCTCGAGATTTGCAACGCTAGTTTATCTCTGAAGCTCCTTATCACACAGAGAGGTCATTCAAAATGCTTTATAGAGAAGTTAGAAAGATAGAGGAAAAAAACAAGATAGTGAAAAACTAATGGCAGTGATATCGTCCCAGTTGACGTTTGGTCTGTTTTCTTCCATTTGTGTTCTTCCGTATCTAAATACAAAGAAACAGTTGCTGGTGAAGCTGCAGTTTTAGCCTAAAGGCCCCGTCTTCATCATATCTCTCTTTAAATGCATCCGTCATCTCGTCCCTGGGATCACCTTTCTGCTCATCGCCTTACTTCCTCACTCCATCCTTCTGATCTCACGGGCTAGTACTGTAAAGCACGGCGGGCCCTATTCTCGAGTTACTCCAGTACAATGCAGGGCAAGATAAAGAGCTAATTTAACAATCTGCTTAATGGACGATTATGGATCTTACATTTTATTTCCTGGCAGTGGCCTGAGGATCAAGAAGACATGAGAGAATCACTTCCTCCATACCACTCACTGATCCAGATTACAGGCCATGCAGCACCAATCGGAATACCGTCGATCGCCATTTCCACCACAGCTGAAAGGTTTGGCATTACAGGAATACTTAATGAATGTTAAAATTAGATTTGTGCACGTTAAGTCAAGTGAACATTTGATGGATTCCTCTTTTAAGCACGTTCTTTAATGACACTTCAAACATTTTATAAACAGTGAAACGTGCCCCCCAAAAAACACTACATGAAACACTGATCTTTTCTATGAAATTTAAACATTTACAGGTTTTTAAATGCAATTAAAATCACACTCCTGACAATGTAATACAATCTAAGGGCATTGACGTCGCATGTTAACACATAAAGAAGAAAAAGAAACTTGGAGGAGGAGCAAACGGGTGATTAAAAGGTTCTGCATCATGACTTACAAAACGTCCTTGATTGATAATGACAGGAGAAGATGTTGAAATGGCCATGTTCGACTCTAACCGGGTTGCCAGGGGCAACAAATAGAAACAAATGTGAACAATCTTTTGCCAGATGAAGACCATCACAGTATATAAGCTATAGTAAATAAGCATCACAGTAAATAAGATTTAGTTTTTCATTCAGCTCAAATGTATATGGTTAAAAAATAAATGTAATGTAGTTTAAGTTTAAGTTGTTTCACTGCTGTAATACAATTTTATATGAATAAAAATGTTGTTTGACATTTTTTAATTTTTGGGAATAGTTTCTTTTTAAAAAAAATATAATTTAGATATTTTATTTCTCATGATTATTGAAATCACTTCACAGCCAATCATAATAATTTAATTTGGGGAAGCTAAAGTCGTAACATTACCAGCAACAGAAAACATGATTTAAGATTTAACCTTTGATAAGATCAGTCTCACCACGCATTTTCTTTCATCATCAAAAACTTTCCAGATTGAAATTTCATGTCCACAAATATAGATTAAATAATGTGCTAACATACCAAAAAAGGGATCAAACTAATGGCTTGCAGCACACTTCTATATACAGTGCACTGCTGTGGTGGAACATCTCTGCCAGTGGAAAGACAGATGGATTTACCAGAAGAAAAGATAATCAAATCAGCCAAAGCCGTCAGCTAGCCACTGAAACTTATACGCTTCATTTGCAGAAGCCGTTTATGAATCCGAATTTGGTTTATTATCTACTCTGCATGCATCAGAATTTGCATAAGGTCGAACTACAACTGGTTGAGCCAGAATCCTGTTTGAATGAATGACTTCTTGTTTGATGCGTTTCAAGATGTGCCTCTAATTGACTTTGTAACATTGCATACAAGTAGTATTGCAACATACCAGTTAAATGTGATGTTGTCATGCGAGCAGTTTAATATTTAATGATGGTATACTGTTGAAATGAGAAGCTCAGATCTGGTCATAATAGAATAAAAAGCCACCTCGTAAGTGAATCAAGACGTATCCCACATGCTGAAATGCGTAGGTCATGTGATTAGGGAGTAATTGGGGACTCGATTACTCAGACAACTATACAACATGACGTGTGTATTCAAAGTGCGCATTGTGTGTTTGTGTCTATGCATGTCACAATTGTCCAGTGTTCTCCACACAATACGTGCAACTTTAGCATTTCACGGATAAGTGCTTTGTACAGTCACTCCTGTTTGCCATGGATTATGTGTCAACGTCTCAGCAAATGATCACCTCCATGTCGCAACCAGAACTGCCAGTCGCTAGTTCAGCTGAATAAACAAGCCACAACAATCCTCATGTATACAAGAGAGGACAGGGTCCCTTTCTGTTATGAGGCAGGAGTCACATACGTGTACATCTGTGTGACATATTCTGCAGGTATTGACGATGCAGAGGGAGAATGAGAGCAAGTGAAAGCAAGAAACCCTGTGAGTGCTGCTTGTAGGATTAGATTCACCATTTGTCCACAGATGCTGCCACCGTAAGTGTCTTTGCAGGTCACTTTGAGACAGCAACCAATCCTCTTTAACAAATGTGATCTTTAAAACGGATTTTAAGTCTGATGGGCCTCCAAGGCTTGAGGTGAATTTCTGGGCGCATTTCGCATTAAAATACACGGGGACAAAGAAAATGTCAACAAAAGCCGTCTGTAAGCCATGTACTGTTCAAATAATGCAGCAGGGCTTAAAGCACAGAAATCATTTGACAAGACACACCTTGGATGCACTACAGTCGGATCCAAAAGTGGTGACATGCAAGCTGTCATCCAGTTCCCTTTTGTGCTCAGAGAAAAGAATGTTGACATTTGTATCTCTAAAAACGGTGCTGAAAACACTGAGATCTTTATATAGGCATCACCTATTACTAAAACTGCTATTGAATGTACAGTATCAGTATTGGATGGAAAGGCAGTCATATCTAAGCCATGTGATTGTCAATATGATTCAACTGAGAGGTCTATAGTCATACTTTAGATCCGCCAAATATTTGGAAAGTCTATAATAATGATTTAACCTTGATCCCCTTATCTGCCTTATGTTGACCACAGTGTTTGTGTGTTAACAGCATGAGTTTCAGCCAAAAGGGTAAGGATGTGATGTTTTCCTTTATTTTTCAGCAATGCAGGTCGGCCGCTGAATTAATGACCGCCCCCGGTAAGGTCACAAAAATCTAATAAACTTTTTGTTTTAAAATATGCAGAGGTGCTCTTTCACAGAAAAGGTCATATTACTTAAACTTCTCTGATGCATTATCATTTAACCATCCATCGTTTGTGGGAAACATTAATGAACTCTTGGCATGTGGGCGGTGATGCTACATACCAAAGAGGCTAATGAAGTACAGTCTTGATTGCAAATGCTCATTCACCTGGGTCTGGTAATAATTAACCAAACAAACCAAATATTAAATTCAACAATGACAGGTGACACTGTGAAAATCTACATACCAAAACTACAAAAGAAGCTTAACTTTTAAAAGTACAATCAGCATCCATCTTCTTACAGTCGAGTAATTTAAAGAAACAAACGTTGAATATGTTATTTGTCATGTCAATACTAGAAGCTGGCCTAAACAATGGCATCACGATAAGCAGCGGTTTTCATTTATTATTGCTGTTATTTTATAGCTGTGTCTGTGTAAGCACATACATATCTCAAATTGCTCATGCAGCAGGAATGCTAACAGTAATATTCCTTGACAGAGGACGGCCTGAACCAACAAGCCTGACCTTTAATGCCAGAAGCACTGCACTCCTCAACAGGAACAACAGGATGAAAAGGGGCCAGTGTGCTTTATCTGGACTAAGGCGCCACTGGTGATACAAATCTTGGAGGTACTAATCAAATAGCATATGGCGGGTGGTGCTTTCATGGTACCTGTAGAACTGCGCTTTCTCTTGCACTTCCGTTGTGGCTCCTCACATCGACACCACTGCTCTGTCCACTGTTTTAACCATGACTCTTGTATTCAAATGTCATCTTTAGAAGGCTGAATCCAACGATTTTAAAAAGGTAAAATGTATTCTTGATCAATCTGCTATTTACTGAAGGGCAGATTAGAGTTTACAAAGTATCATACATCGTTTCTCTTCGTGACAAATCTTTACAACATATGCTCAAACAAGCCCTTAAAATGGATTCTGAATTGTCAAGATCGCTCGCTATCAGGACATTCTCCCCAGGCTGACATTTAAGAAGCAGCCACACAGTCTGGGCATGCTTTAATTCAACTGTTTAACTTGTGACTCTGAAAGGTTAGTGTGGGGTTACAGGCAAAGTGGCGAGTTGTGCTGCAGGTCACCATGAAAACTTTGTGCTGATGGCCTCTGGGTACAGAGTCAAAAATAGCACGAACAGCGAAATCCTTGAGAGAATACAACTTTGAGTGTGAATTTATAAAGCGGCGAGGATGAAATGTAATGTTAAGTGACATGGGGAAAGCATCTCTATGCACCTTATATAATTACACTGTAAATGCTGGATGATAAGCGATAGACGTCAACCTTGTGTGGCTGGTATAAAGCCCTATTTCCATGGCTATGAAACACAGATGACTGTACTCTTGAGCTGTACAATATACCTAAACAACATGAAGAGGCCTTCATCTTCTCTTGTAAATCCCACAAAGGATAAATCACATTTTTCTTCAAAGTGTGTTGCTTCCTCCGCTTAGTAGGGAACAATAGTGTTGGTCCAGGTATGTGGACATAGTGTAGCAGACCACTGGGACATTTTATTCCTCAGCACACTGGTGGCTACATTGAGAATAGACAGCATTTTGTTTCCAGGGACAGAAAAGTGGTAATGCTACATGTTAGACCCAAAAAAAGGTCAAAGTAGCCTTATGCCAGCACCTGAGCTTGGACCAACCTAATAAAACCATCTTTCAATAAATGATTGATTCCAACCATATATTATTGCTCTTACACAGTGCAGAAATATATCTCATCATATTAAATGCAACATCTCCTTACCTGACTCGATTGTTGCAAAACTTGGTGAACTGCGGCTGGTTGAGGTATATCAGTCGTGCATCTTCTTGGTCAGCTAAGGCCGTCTTTTCTGACGTGTCCTCCGTCTTTTCATATCCTGCAACGTGAGAGAGAAAAAAAGTAGATGAAAAAAAAAGATGAAACGTAGTGTGTTTAAAGTTGGTGAGTGTCAAAAAGTCCCCAAAGGAAGTCTTTGGCGTCTGTAAAAGGTAAGTCAATGATTTCAACTCGGAGTGAAAATGATGTAGACTGCAGTTGACTTTGGAGCTTTAGAGACCTCACATACATTATTGGTGCTGTGATGGATGTTGGTCTTGTAAAATGTCTAATTGTAATACTTTTAAAAAGAGTATCTTGTGAATGTGATGCACATCAGTACACAATATTGTATTAGTCAGTGTAGTGGCCTACAATTACTGCAGCCTACGCAATACATTAAGGAGACATTTGTAATGCTCTGTATGATACAGACAGATCAGGAGCAATACCCTAAACCTAATAGCAGTGTAATGCTCAAACTATTATCTGAATGGGGTGAAAAGGTGACTTAGAAAATATAGCGGTGGGATTTCCAGATGACAATACATATGTCATTACCATCCACACAGTAAAATGACAACTTGGAGAAAAACCCTGTTGTATAATAACACAGGGAAAGACACGCTTTATGTAAAAGAGCCTGAATAATGCAAAGTATCATACACGTACTTTAAGAAGCAACAATTGTGATATTTCCACATTGTGTCTGTTTTAGGAGACTACGATCTTCCTCAATTTCAACGTGCATGTAAAAACCCCGGCCAAAGCTAAATGCCTTTGTAGAAAACGATTGCGACATGCCCGAAGCATTCAGGAAATGTCCGGTCATTTCAGCAACTGCTTCTGAAAACGTTTAGAGTTGGGAATTTCCTGTCAAGATTGACATCCTGCTGGCAACAGCAGATATTTGTGGGGATCAGCGACAGTAATGTGGTGCCATATAGCTACAATATATTACAGGTATTGTAAAAGCAACTGTACTTTTGAACATTTATTTGCATCATATTGACACAATGTCAACGTTGACACGGATACCCAGTGCCAATCAATATTCAAACTAAATGCATAAAAAAAATTTAAAAAAAAAAAAAGGTACAGGTTACAGAATGCATTCATTCCGCAATCAAATATTCTGCTTTCTTGATCATTAAATGAAAAGAACAAATGTTCAATTGCCAGAGTCCGCTATTCACTGCTGAAAGAAAATCAACTAACCCTCTCCTCGGGTGGTTAACTCTCTTTTTCGCTACATGTTTGAAAGATTCAGCACTGCTCTGCTCCCACTCGGTTCAACAATGAGGGCTGTCTGTGGGTCACAGAGATGCTTATGTATGTTGTTGTTTTTATAAACCACAAATATGTTTTACTTTTGGATTGGCAAGCGGCGTTTCTGTGTCTTACTTTGCCTCAGTAGGCCAGGTCTAAAACAGCATCGCTGGACAGCTAACATGCTTTCTTTCCATGCTGGAGACGGGGTGCTGCGTCATGAAAAAAAGGACGTCTGGGGATTTTGCGGGAATATCTCAAGCCTCTAGCTTGAAGCTGCTTACTGCAGTGCAGGACAGCAAGTAGTAAACACACAAAATAATCTCTCAATTAGACAGACAGTGACTCACTAATATACAAGGGCGTTCCAACCAGTACATCCAGTTTAACTAATTTATACAAGTGCAACACTTACTTTCTATGCCTTGGTACGGCTGTCCTCTTGTGATCATCCCTCAAAAATCTACACAAATATATTAAATACCATTTCAGATATTCATAAACCAATAGCATTGTACAGACAGGTATTCCAGTGTATATGGAAGAAGACACTTACGACAGTGAAATGATATCTTGGTATGAAATTCACATTTATTATTTGTAAAACCTTTTCAAAAACAATGCCTCTAACAAGTGCCAGCAAATAAAATAAGGTCCAGGTAAATACAACAAGGGCTTTGTTTATTATTACTATTTTCAAGTAAAGGTTCAGTCTTTGTTCAGGAAGTCATTGTGCCAGTTTGGCATTATGCGTAATGAAAGGATTGATTAGTGAGCAATAATAGAGAATAAAATGCTAAACATTTTCACCTTCCAGCTCCTCAAATGGAATGATTTAGTGCTTCAATTTTATTTAATTATATATGGCATTTTGTAGTTACTGCAGTACATGTTTCAGACTGTATTTCTCCCTAACTTCTATGTCAGTGGTCATGCCGTAAAACAAATGTTCTGCCAAACCACTTGAAGCAACTAACACATGTACAAAAGGCAGATTTTGACAGGGATCATCTTAATTGTAAGCTGAGTAATAGTAGTCAAATCAAGATTCCTGAGGTTCACATTTCCCTACCCTTGCGTTTTAATTTATACGTCTAGATTAATGGCCTCAGCACTGCCAGACGAGCACTACAGTAAACCTCTCAAGTCAACAGTCCTCAGACGCTCAAGTTGCCTGCACGTGATCCGGTGGCTGCTGCATGGCCTTCCCTAGCATGCAGTTGTAGCGGTGTTAGAGGTTCTGAGGTAAGGGTAGGAATAGCATACCTTCCTCAACTACAGACAAACCCTGGGGTTTAAAAATGGAAAGAAGGGCCATTCTGAGGCATGGAGGGAGGACGACACAAGTGAGGGAAGCTGGCTGCTTGAAACATCAACAACAACAAAACGCAGAGTCATGAGTTCCTGTAACCAGAGCTTCATACCGGAAATGCCACAGAAGTGCCGTTCCACTGCCGACAGTATTTCCCCCCCAAGTCATGTCAAGAAGAAACAAAAGGCTGACGCAGACTTCAAAGTCGAACTTGCAACTTTCTCTGCCCTGTTTCCCTCTCTGTCATTCTTACCCAACTCTTGGCACTTCCTCCCTCATGTTACACACAACCGGTATCTTAAATTAAAAAGGTATTGTTACTTTAATGATCCACTTCACAAGAAGGATTACTGGAGGAGCGACAGCCACAACTTCCTTCTACCCACCCCCCGCCCCCATCATCTACTGATAGTTTCGCCTTCAGGGCTAAAAATAACTGCCCCCCTGTAGTCATTTGGTCACTGGGGGAACCATTGGTAGGTTACCCAGTCCTGTTATGCAATAAATCAGATCAGCATAGGTGGCTTATTGGATTAGCGTGGTGGCAAAAGAGTGTGTGGATTTAGGCAGTAGATTAAAGAGCGGTGCCTACTGCTTAAGGAGGGAAACTTCCTGCCATGATGCCTGTGATCACTGTTTAAAGGACCTATTTAGGCGCAATGCTTGGTGTCCATAATATGATGTGGTCAACTCATGATTCCTAGTTAATTACAGTTCTACTTTGTGTGTAATGTGGGAACAGGGCTGTATAGAAAGCAAGACAGAGGTTGGTTGTTTTAAATGCAGAGTCTATGCAAGATAATGAGACACTCAAATTAATTCCACTCATCCTACATCATTACGTTGACAAGAAGTCCTCTTTGAGAGGAGGCAACTTCCCTACTCTTGTCTGTAGGCCTAGCTAAAACAGGATTTGCCCCCCAAGAGCTCACCTGGTGACACTGGAAGACAGGTGGTTGGGAATGAGTAACAGCACTGAGTAAAGGTGAGGGAAAGGACATTACTCAAAGGCATTCTACCTCAGTGAGTCCGGACTGGACGAGGACAGCGCTACCTACATGGTTTGTGGCTACAACAATAATCCCATTATGTTGTTATGTATTATTATACATAAAGTAACACAACTACTTCCTTGCATATTAGACATATTAATAATTTGACAATTTCAGTACAGCTAAACGTTTGCAAGCAATATTGTGCCATCGTTGCAGCACCACAGAACAACATCATGAGTTATGAGACCATCCGTAGTGTCAGCACAAATGACATTAATCAATGTCACAGAAAACTACCATGAATCATAACATCGCAGGTTTTTGTTCCGGCTGGGAAGAAGTGTTGCATGCCACTCCCCATCTTTCTCAATGTCTGGCCAGTGTTTAAGTGATGGGCTACTCAAATGATAATAAGGATACGTTAAAGCGAGATCGCAGCTTGCACATCAAGGGACAAAGCCGGCAAACAAAGGAAGCTGAGAAACTAAATCTTTAGAAGCTCGGGTGATCAAGGAATTAGTGTCTACAATGACAAATGAAAACAGGGGGCTGGCATAGCTGGCGACTGCACCATAAGGCCTGTGTGAAATAGCAGGCCAGAAGAGCTGGCTGAGCAGCTGTGATTGATGTTGGGTCTCTGTGCTCTGAATGAGCCCTCGCAGCAGGAGCCTGTGCGCTGTGGTCGTTCAGGTGCTGCAATGCACCAGTTGCAGCTGGCACTGCTACTGCTTAACTTACTTTTGAGATCAGAATATGTTACACGAACAGAAGCATATTAGTTTCAATATTAGCAAGACTAGCATGTTAAACAAACCAGGCACACACGCACACACACACTTTAATACCGAGGTATACCGTGATACTTGTAAACCGCTACAACCCTATATAGCACTATTAACAATGCTTTACTCATTAACTTTTTCTAAGGCAGCAGTTTGAATGAATAAATGGGGCATAAAATAGAAGGGTAGACCGAGTGTAACAGTGCACATATTTGTCCCGTACTAGACTTGTTTTCAACACTCTGTTGAGTATGCCTAAATAAAACACATATTTACATATCATTTTATGGTTTCTTTTACAGCTACTATTCTCGCACACCTGATCCAATTAAAGGCTACATTTTTAAACACTTTAATTGCATTAGAAGAGCAAACGTAAATCTAAAGATGTAAAGGGGTTAGCTGGGCTTGAGGAGTTGCCAGAGAAACACATGTCTTGTAGTCTTGTCCACTATTTTAGTTTGATGAATCAATTTGCAGTAACAACTCGTATCAGCACAGTTTGATGTCAGAATACACAGCGGCTACAGTTGATGTACCAAGAGTAACATTAGGAAACCATGTGACTGTAACTGTGGCCTTCATCAATTTTCTAAGCAGCACACAAGGCCAATCCTGACAGGCCAACAACACAATCCAAGAGTCTGGGGGTGAGAGGTGAAGGAGTTTACATAATGAAAATAGCCATTCAGCAGCTTCCCCTTAACAAGCATTAATAGGATCTACCGCTCCCATATCGAGCTCATTTCCCGAGTTCGTACCACACTGTGTGGATAATGTACTCAGACACTACCACAGATGTCCCGGTGGGAACTGCTCTTAATATTCCCTGGTGGACACTGTGCATTTTCTCAGCACTAATTTCATTAACTGCGGGCGAGTCATGGCTCAACTACCCTGACATCAATAAAGAGAGCAAGAATGCGATACTGGGCGGATACTCACTGCAAACATGATTCTTAATCTGTGTTATATTAAGCTTCATAAGAACACCCTTCATCTGTTAATGGGGCCAGCGTATTACCCATACTAGCAGGCTGTATAAAAACAATGTAAGAGGCATGGAAAGAGAAGAGAGGAAAGAGTAAAAGAGCCAAATAAAGCTCAGTAGAAGTAGAGAGCAGAAGCACGCAGCTCTGGAGGGGAAGCCTCTAGTGGAAGGATCAATGCCATCAAGTGTCGTAATGAGTTTGGATGCAGGCCAGATGTCAGGATTATTGCTTGTGTCAGCCAACAGACAGACGGGTGGAACAATAGTCACAAGAGGGCAAGTATTTTGGAGCCCAATGGGGAAAAACTGGGCCTAGCATGATTGGCATTGGCCGAGGCGTGCTGGTCTTCCCCGGTCTGTCTTTTTATTTCTCGCTGAGTGTTGCAGTTTACAGAGACACTCTGCAACCATGGAACCATGGGAAAAAAAACCTCTGTGATACCTGAGAGATGTTTTTAGGATAATTAAATTATTTCAATCAGACTTTATCTAGAACTTTATTTCTTCATCTATAAGAATTTGAGTATATCTGCACGTGGTCAGCTTAGTCTCTTAATAACTGCTTAAAATCAGACTGTATTGTCTCTCAATACTAATAAAAGATACACCAACACAAATATAATGTAACAAAAACATCCTTTTGTGCTCAGGTCAGGCAAGTGATGGGGGGGGTGAAATTATTGCTCCCATGACAAGCAAGATTAAATGCATCTAATGGCAGCAACAACAACAACAACAATAATAACCAAGCACATCACATCAAGACATTCAGGGTTAGCTATTAAAGAACACAATAAACAACTGACAAATGCTAACTTACCCAAAATATGATGAGTATATTGGCTCCATACCTATTACAGTAACAACACAAATCCTTGTTCTTAAAATAAGAGGATCAACTACAAACGGTATTTAAAGTCCAGATATTTTTAGCAACCGTATCTTATTCTGGTTATTTCTGTTTGACCTCAAATAAAGCCTTTAAAACAAGTCTTAAAAGATATCATGTCACAAGCTGGCAGCATTTTACAACTTCCTTGGTCACCTACTATGTCTATGATTACACGGTGATGAGTCAGTTGACTCCATGACTAAGCCTTGAGATTCTTCACAGGAGCCATGAGTAAATCACCGGGGCTATAACATCCATCCGGAAACAAATCAAATTGTAAAAAGGCTTTTTGTACTGCCAGAAATAAGTCCTGGCAAAGTCGAATCTAACTGTGAGATACATAACGAGCACTAATGAGCCTGGGATGGTCAATAAAGTGGAGATGAGGAGGCACGTGACCTGGCCACAACAAGGCTCCCACACGATTCATTCAATACTACCAGGGTGGGCGGGGGCCGGCAGCTTGGGGCTACTGACATTAATCTAACCTGAACAAATGAATGGCAGCCAAGTCCCAGTCAAGAGGCTTATGAAGAAAAACTGCATCAGACAGACAACCAGAGTTGATTAAACCACTGTTATTTGGCTCCTGTGGAAATGTTTTACACACACAGACCACCATGTAACAAGTAATAAAAAGAAGTAAGACAGAAAGGTGAGGTGTAATACGCAGCTCGGCATCGTCAGTCTGCAGATTGTTCACCTTAACCTGAGGCTATCTACCATTGTTATTAGGGTCAAATTAGTTCCAAATCCCTGGGCTTTTGGGATTTTTCAACTCACTGAGTCTAATGTGCCATTCATATCTGCTCATCACCACCAAAGAAAGATGTGTTCATGATTCATTTATGCCCGATAAAAATTTCAGTAGAAGAAGCAGTCACAGTCTATTTGTGGGAATCAAAGGCCCAGAGATGAAACCATTTGTGAATTGGGGGGAAAGAGCTGGAGGGGCATAAATATACTGCCTCAATCTAAGCAACAGCAACATCCATAAGTCGCTTATCAGATCTCAATGCTGTAACCATCACTCACAACAACAGGGCAGCTGCAGAATTAATCCCCCCTCCCTGTCCGGCACCGTCTGGCTCCTCATAGGCTCAGGCGGGCTACAGTAGGACTGACAGTCCAGGGACAACATAGGCAGCTGGGGCTTGCTGTGACATCACTGGGATGGCCTGGATTAGTTTAGTGTGGTATCTAATGGGGCAGAAACCTTTCCACTGTGTGCGACTTTATGAATGGTAAATGGCAAATGTACTGTAACCACTGCAAGACTCTTAAAACCCACACTGTGTCCGAAATCATTCACTCATTCACTACTCCCGTCACTATCCAGGGAGTTCAATGTAGAGGACGATGTAGGGGACTATATATTGAGCTCATCTGCAAAATTAAAAAAACACTTTCAGACACTACTCGGGTCACTTTCTCCACGCCGTTAATTATGTCATTGCTTGTCGCACAGTTCTAACGTGCCAGATCAGCGTCGGCTGGGAGACCATTCGCGCTGCTCTCCTCGAGTCCGTCTGCAATTACTCCTTCAGCTCAATGCATGATGGTTTAAAGTGTCAGGGTTAGTAACCATTGTTGAAGACAACCTTTACTAATGGTAAGAATAATAATTATCACTATACATTTGAACAGCATTGGTGAACTCACTATATAGTCCACGATGTACCCAGGAGTAAGTGAATTTGGACAGGGCCCCGATGTTATTCATTTTCAGAACTTTTCTAAAGACTACATTTTTAACATTTAGAGGATTATCATACAATGTGTAAATCAACATTGCCACCAGCTGCTTCATGCAACACAGCATCTTAGGTGTACAACTAACAGATAACAAGCCACGATAGCAGGAGACCATTTTTTTTCTGGCTCTGCTCCAAGGCCAGATGGATTAGTTAAGATAACAGGGATGTCGTCTCCTGTCCGACAGGTTTTTTAAGACTCTCCTGAAGATGAATGAAGTAATTAGGCAGTTCATTCACACTGCCCAATTATGTTTATGTTAAATGCAGAGAACAGAACATCAGGTGACATTGTTATTGTGAAAGGAAAAGTAATGACGTGGAGAACACTTTATTTTCTTTAACAATAAAAGCTATCTGGTCTTATCCAAGTACTTTTAATTACCCTCGTTAAACATCCCTTAATTACAGTGGTGGTTCTGTATTGGATTATTATTTCAAACATATATTCAATAAGCTTTACTATTTTTGATCACAGGCCTATTTTGCATGAGGGTACGTGCAGCTGTACTTGGTAGAAAATAATACTACTAATAATCCGATATAAGGGCAAAACCTTGATGTTGACCATTATACCAATTTAAAAAATGTCTTCTGTTAAAATAGCTGTAGTGTAAAAATGGCTGCGCAATGACAATTAATCCATCCCAGTATTTCAATGACGCTCAATGACCTGATGTGGCATATTAGTAATGTGTTAGCTTAACAAGAAAAAGGTGCTACGTCCATTATCCAGAACAGAGGAAGTAACACAAATATACCATCTTCAGCTCTATAGAGGAAATAACAAACTAGACGCCAATCTGATATATCATTGAATCAGCCGATCTATTAATAACAGGATACTGCTTAATGCTTCAACTGCAGGAGCGCATGCATTCATGAAAGAGATGGAAACTTTATTGGTTTTTTTTGCACAATCATCTAAAGAATATGACCTGTAAATGTCAAACAGTATAGGCTTACTGAGTAGGTGAGATGTAAAGAAGAAGCACACACACACAGCACAGACATTGAGATTAAGCGACAACTTTCTATCGCATCTGCTGCGTAGACTTTAGCTATACATTAGTCACAGATCACTAATGTCCAACTGCTATCCACTAATGTCAAGAATGACAAACTCTAAGTATTATCTACAGTCAGTAAATTCAACACAGGAAATACTGCTGTGAAATGTGGAAGTCACTAATGTGTGTGTTTTTTAGTGGAAGCAGCAACGGTGGCTTAATTGGACATAAAGTTGAGACAGGAACAAGGTCATAAAAAGCTTGAGATCTTAGGTCAAGGGCAGTAAGAGTTTTATCTCCCCTGCCATTGATGGTGTTGCTACCCTGTGGAGTGCCCGCCGACACCTCTCCATCTGACCTTGTCATCCCGCTGTGACAGGATCATATTGACCAACTCCTGATAGTGGAGGCTTGCTACATTTTACGGCCGCTCATATGTGTGCATCACATAGACAAATACAGACAGGATAACATTTTTGTAGACCAATTCAGAATAGCCTAATTATTAAGATAAACAAATAAAGATGTCAGTACTGTAAATGTGACTAGGTGCAGGGAGACTTTAAAAAAAATGTTTTGAGTTTATTTCACTTTTCTAGCTTAATACCGGCAAGAACATTAAACATTTTAAGATGTAATAAGACTATCTTAAAAGATGTTATTGCACAGAGTCAACATTGTTCTATAATTAATAGCAAAACAACCCCAGAAATATTGTACTATTTCTGAGGCTCTCTGCAGACGCTAGGAAGATAATGTACGTATCTGTAAGAGCAGAAACAATAGTTTGATTAATTGAGCAACAGAACAATATTCTGAAACAATTTTGATTATCATTTAATCTCAACAGTGGTTTAATCAATCAACAAATGTAATTATTCTCTGGAGCCTCTAAAATGTGAAGACTTGCCTCATTTCTGTGTTTAATATTACTGTAAATTGAATATTCTTTGGTTTTGGACATCTGAAGATGCCACCTTTTTCAGATTCAATATAATGTCAAACAAGTAATGGGCATGTTTTATATTTTTCACACCGTCTGTAAAGATCTCACTCATCAGCTCATACTTCTTAAGTCAATATAAATATAATATAAAGAGTAGGTTCTGCGTCTCTACATCCGTCTCTGTGTGGAGCATTTTCACATCTCCCCCCTCCTTACCTACCACATCCACTTGTTTTGCAGACAGAGGAGAGTCATTGCTGTGGGCAGAGTATACCTGAAGAAACACATATAAGACTGGCTCCAGGTCAGTGATGGAGGCAGGACATTAAGTGAAAACTAGAGCAGAGGAGATGCCCCATGCCAACACATCGACAGCGTGGAGAAGCCTGAGGGGACTTGATATGACACACCAGCGGCCCCAGACTGGGGATTTCGTGGCGTGTTGGGCTTTTGTGCCACATTATTATCAGCCCGTGATCCGCCGGGCACACGGGCACCTCTCAATCCCTTCAGGAGGGAGCAGTCTATCCCCCTCCAGTCTCCCTCCCCATGCTGCTCCCACTATTCAGACTGACCGAGGCTTAGCTGGTGTTATTGAAATGCTACGCAGGAACATCCTGCTTCCCTTACACATGATCCTGAGAATGACAGAAAGGTAGAGCTATAATGATTAAAAGATGAGGCAGACTACTCTGTGTCTTTACAAACTAGTATTTGGGAAACCAGATGCTGAGGAGCACCTTCAATCATGTGAATCAGCGGACGCAAAAAAGACAAGATTTTTTACTTTTGACAGGCTTACCTGTCTATCGTCACCGTATTTGTGAGAGCGGATTTGGACTGTCTATAGATCGGCATGCAACAACAAACAGGATGCTTCCTGCCATTTGCCTTAACTTGCGTGGCTTCTGTGGAAGCAGGTATCAAGCACCTTGCCGCCTATCATAGACATTTGTACTGGAAAGATTTTCTAAGACTTCTAAAAAGGTGCCTGTCTGTCAAGGCAGGATCAAACGTTAAATACGTGGATAGCTGCTGACGTCACCTGTACCCCAAGTGTCCTAGATAAGATTATTTTGGCAACACATCCAGGCACAGGATGGCAGTGATCCACAGCAGAGCGGAGAAGAGTGACAAGGAGAGGAGTGGCACGTGGTGGGCAAGACTGGGGAGTGTGCGGCACGGAGAGCTGACGGACAGGCCGCTGATGGATTAGGTGGTAAGCCTGGCAGAGGGCTGCCCTTTCTCGATGGAAGTCTGCCTGATGCAGTCTGGTGATTAAAAAATAAAACTGAAGGGTGGGGAGTGTGCTCTTAGGCTGCCATAAAAAAAAGCAGCCGAAAGAAATGTTGCAGAACTGACGCGTGATTGAGCAAAATACTGGAAACGTTGACGTTGGAGCAGAACAATAGGTCGACAACCTGGCACGGTACAGGAGGGGATCAAATCCTACGTTCAGAAAGATGCTTGCTAAAAAAAAAAGGTACAGGATACTGTTTTCACTGAAGCAGGGGGGTGATAGTGGAAGTTTAGTGCGATGGGGAGTCAAGTGGAAAAACAGCAAAATTGTTTACCTAAAAAAGGTAGTGTGTGTGGTAGTTGGGGGTTGGGGGTGACAGTGATAGCTGCTGCATAATTAATCTGTTTGCTCTTGTGACTGGAGGAGCCACATTGGTCAACAGTTTTCTATAGAATCTATACTAGCATTGAATTATTTAGATTTCTTCCAGTAGGATGCATGTGGCCTTTTGTTGGCATAACACTATATTTTTTGTTGTGGTGCACATGATGAGAAATTGCTTTATAAATTAGAAGTAAGTGGGATTTATTTTTAATTCTCTGTTTTTATCATTGAATTTTAGTAAAACCACTGAATCTTAGTAGTCAGTTTATTATGACTGATCAGTTAAAACAGTTTGTTCGACAGCCAAAAATCAGAAAGACAATCTTACCACCATGTAATTGGTTCTGTCCATGTACAAAATACTACATTTTGAATGCTTGGAAGAAATAGAATAATGGTGATATCAAGGCCATGCTTTTATGAATATGGATATGCAGGTATGACCAACATCCGCTTGTGGGCACGATTTTTGGTTTGTATCGGAAATAACTAATTTATTCGTCACCAGCCATGACGCCAAATCAGGCCAGCGACCAAAAAAAAAAATAGTCTGAATCAGAATAAACTTTATTGGCCAAGTAAGTGTGAACACATACAAGGAATTCAACAAGCAAATAAGTCGATATAAGGCTAAAAACAGGGACAACAAAGCTGACCAAAGGTAAACATAAACACAGGACTACTAATGGCCCCTTCCACACTTACTGCCCTCCTACTTCAGGCACCATGCTCGGACCCCACCCATCTTTGATCTCAACGACACACCTGTAAGGTTTTGAGACTACGTCTTGCACAGTTGTGGAGCTATTACGACAAAATCTTTCCATGAGTGACACAACTGGCAAAGCGCTCAAAACCTTGGTCGTAGTTCCCGCTACGACAGGTGTCTCCAGGATCACATTTGGCAGGATGACCCACACAGACCGACAAAGTGAAACTGCAGTACCAGAGGTAAATGAGATTGCACACTGCATTATCATAGAAATGTCATTAACCGCCTTAATGTAAAGCACATATTAGGTATTCAAATGTGCCCTTATCTTGTACATTTTGAGTTATTGAACAACTTACATAGAAGTATAGAAAATACTAATGAGCAAAAGTTCATTTTGAATTCACTGGTCAGACTGCTTGCTTTAGCAGCCAAAAAAAAAACTGTACTCAACAGCAATAACTCAGATTTAAGTCTACAATTATAAATCTAACCAAAGCAATGCCAAGTGCCACTAGGAGAAAAACGAACTGCAGTAAGTACCATAAATAAAAACAACACAATATGTTATTGACACATGCAGGTGACTTCAGACCCTGGTCCAGAGAGGTCATGATGAGCCACAAATAAGTGATGGGAGGAATATTTTTTTAAAAAGGAGGAAACCCCACAGTACGGTGGATCTGCAGCCAGTAAAAGGCATGTGTGTGCCCAGCCAAATAGGTACTCTCCTGGACAGACCTGAACACCCAAAGATACTAAGCAGCCTTTAGCACCTTAACATAAACAAATCCCCTTATGAGCATTCAAATTACTTTAGTAATGCGTATGTATTCATATCCTCTTTCCCTGGCAAACACAACTGAGATGCAGCGGAAAGCTACTGGTGCAGTGAGGGAGTGAGGGTCCCAGCTGAATTACAATGGTTGTATTATTAGACCCACGCTGTTGTACATGCTATTTTCTGGAAACTTGTTATTGTACTGCAAGACGTGTGGATACTGGCATTAAGCATCAACTGCAGTACTCCCGTTCCCTTCTCCTGCTTTCTGAGATGATGGTACTTGTGTGGTGGACAGGGGGGGGGGGGGTCCCAGTCTGGATGGGTGCCAGGTTTGCTGGGTCAGGTCAGGTTAAGTACGTTAGTTTCATTTTAAGAATAGTCATGCAGAATAACTTAACATATTTGTCTGGAAGCCCTCACGTTTTATCTGCAGATATAGAGATGACAGCAGACTCTATTTATAAAAAAAAAAAAGAAAAAAAAAAAAGTTATATTCTTGAAGCTACATTTTCTGTAGACTTCAGAAAACTCCCAAGGCCCCCGGGGTTTCCTTGACCCCTGTTAGGGCACTCTTATTCACAGCTTTAGCTAGCAAGTAACTGTCATGCGCTCCCAGAGAGCTAATGTGAACCGTAACACCGGTCGGCCTGCCTTCGGTAACAATGATATAGACCGGGGATCTGGTTTCCAAACATTTCTGCGACACACAAAAACGAAGTAAAGATTGTCTTTACATACCCTCCGACCGGGTACGAAGATCAGACACCGTTCTCTGGACGGGCGGCATCTCTCCACACAGAGCCGGCCGACGGCACCTGTCAAGCGGCCGCGGCGTGTTAGTTCTGCTCCCTGTGGCTGCTGCCGGTGCTTCTTCTCAAGCGTCAAAGAATGTATTTCAAGAAAAAAAAAAAAAAAAAAAAAAAAAAACGGGTAAAATTTAACAGAAGAACCTCTCTCGTGCGGACGGTACTGCTGCGTATTTACTCTTAATGAAAAAATACAGACGAGTTACAACATTCATTGCCTGGTGGTGCCAGAACCATGCCCAGGAGCCCCCGGCTTCACGGATCCCCCAGCATCCCAGTTTTCACGTCGGATTATAAAGCCGATAGACGTCTTCGGTACAGCAGGAGTGGACATGGATTTACCATAAACTGACGTGAGGGGGACGGTGCAGTCTCACATTATGGACCGTACCACATTCACCCGCAGTGGGAGGGGTGTGCGTGAACATGATAACTCTCGTTTCACTGCGGCTAGGAAATATATGTCATGAACAATGTGTTTTTACGAGGATATGAAAACAGACAAAGTGACGGATTATAATCGGCAGGGTAAATAATGATTATGACATGGTTACGTATTTAAAATTGGCCCATAAATTGTCCGTTGGTGTGGACGCCTCCCCCCTCTGCAGTAGATGTTGTTCACAGCTTGAAGACATAACAATAGTACACCGGGTGGGAGTTGGCTTATCACAAAAAAAAATAATCTTGTTATAGTTTAAAATCTATTTATTAATGTATTATTGGTAATTGCAATGTCAGCAAATGACCTGATTACTTTTGCTAATATGTTGCTGTTTTTGTTTTTGTTGTTTTATTATTATTATTAGTGTATGTTTTAAAACACCAATTCTTAGTGTATTAAATGTAATATACACTTCCTAGATGAACAAAAGTGAACAAAAAATATTGATAATGATTATTCACAAATTCCGTCACTAATATTTTGAAAACAGAAAGGCCAGTACCCACATGAGGAGATGCGGTTGGTGTATAACCTTTACTTTGTTTCTTTGTGTTTTCCTTTTAACAAGGAAGGCCTTTGTGCTCTTTAACCACAGACCAGACTGCAGAGCATCAGACTCATTTCAAAAGAACTGTCTAATATTTTGTAAATATACTAGTGTAATGCAATGGCATGTCCACGTGTCCAGACATGAAGTATGTGCATGCACACACACACACGCACACACACACACACACACACACACACAAACACACACACACACACACACACACACACACACACAAACATGTTGAAAGGCCATTCATTTTCCATTTCTTTCCAACTACTCTAGTCAGTTGCATTGGAGAGCCTTACAGTTTCATATAATCCTGTATTTAATTTTTTTTTCTTAATTTTAAAGATAAATAGACCTGTCACAACCAAATGGCACCATTCACATGTAATATAAGACTTCAATTATTTATTCTTAAAGTCCTCAAAATTATATTATACCTCCATACAGAAGAAAACAAATGTAAAAATAGAGTCAAAGTATAAAGTACCAACAGAATTAAATTAAATAAGCCTTAAAGTCCCACCTCTGCCCGCATGCAGATAGTCAATCATCATTAAGGATGATGGAGAGGCACCTGGTTTAACTTCATAATTTAAGAGTAAAGAGTAAGGCAAGAAGATTTATATTAATAATCATACTTCATCTGTATGCGAGGAGTATGGAGAATGGACATGTTTCATCAACTATATTGGACTGCACTAGCCATCAAAAATTGAAAAAAACCCACCCACCAACCAACCAGCCTGTCATACATTCGAGAATCACCTGACTTTTGTTCCTGGTGGAACCATAAATATGTTTAATTCCAGAAACCTCACTTTGAACACTGGACTTTTTTTTATGTGCGGTTCAGTTTCATCTAGATGACACTCGGACAGGCCCTGTGACCGTAGACTGCAACATCATCTGTTGCAGAGGCAACAACTAAAATATTGCACAGCAATTTCTCTCATAAGACAAATTAATTAAAGATTCTTCCTTCCCATAAACAGGGAAAACAAAACACATAAACACATCAAAAATAAAATCCTGGACAGCTACTGACCCAACAATGGAATCAAGCAGTTGTAAGCAAACACTATCCGTCACTATCATGTGATTATTGTCCAGAGACAAACTCTAATCCAGGGGGACATTTTACAGCTACCTTTAAATCCCTCATGTTACTCTCCTGTCACAGTTACCAAAACTAGGACGCATTAAAAAAACAATACAAATACAAATACAAAGAACAAAGCAGCAACAACAGCGTCTCTGCTGCGTCTGCCCGGCTGTACAGTAAATCAAAGTGTGTTCTCATTGTCACTGCAGTTGAAATGCAAATCACACCGGAGACAGCATTTGTACAGCAGCAGCACCACTGCAGTTGCCTGAGAGAACTGCAGTGGTACAGACACACCAGTTGTCTCGTGTGTGTGTGTGTGTGTGTGTGTGTGTGTGTGTGTGTGTGTGTGTGTGTGTGTGTGTGTGTGTGTTGGCAGTATGTTTATAATGCTGAGTGTCCTGCTTGTACTCTATGTATGTTTTTTGTTTGTTATTGCTACCAAACCTCTGGTATATTTTCACGTAACGTGAAGTTTTGTTGGGAGAGATTCAGGCTACTCGCTACTCATCCATATTCCCTGTAAAATGTAAAATGCATTTGTTGTGGGGATTAGAGGTAAATGAGATTATGCTTTGTGTATGAGCAGTGTAGTAGATGCAGGAATGCAAATCAGAATTCACATCTCTTTGAACAATAAGATATATTAAGATATAATATTTTAAGATATGTCCATAATTTTCTGTAAAAATTCAACGTTCAGTCCTATTCTCAACAGCCAAAAGAGAGCCAAAACAAAAACACAGAGAGGTTGTGTTATGAACTCAGGATTCACCACATCCAAAAATAAGAAATGAACACCTGAACATGTACGCCTCCTCCTGCGCCTGCCAGAGACACATCTCTCACAAAGATTTCCTTTCTTTCTCCCACTCCACCTAATTCAACATCAGCTTGCCACCACGGGGATTTGGCTGGTACAGCTCCCACGGTTGCTAAGCAACAGTGACAAGAAGCCTGCCTCTTCGATTATGTGTCTGTGTGTGTGCTGGTTTTGTGTTTTACAGCAGATCCAGTCCAAACAATGACTCATTCAACCAGCCGTAACAATTTCTACCACTGTCAAAATCGGTGTCAATTACAAACAGTGTTTTTATCAGTTTTTTGTTTTTTTTATATTGATCACCTTTGTTTGTTACGCTCTCGCAGAGTAAATATATACATGCTGGCAGGCTGTGATTGAAATAAAAATAACAGATCCAGCTTAAAAAATATTGACACACGTCAATCAAGTCCTTTTACTTTTATTTGTGTCCACAGCTCAAACTAGCTATTGATACCAGGAATAACTGATTGAGATCAGTCCCAGAAATAAGGATTTGTAGGTCAGTAAAAAATTCCCATTGCTTGCCACCATCATTCCAATTCTTCTCAGCTTTTATCATGTATCAATATAAATAGTATTTCTTCGATTTACTTCTTGTTTCTGCTACTTGATTACTTTTTTGGGTTGGTCGAAATATCTCAACAACTATTTTTGTTATTTTGTAATGACAGTCATGTAAATGTATACATTGCAATACGTCAGTAATTTGGCAGCAGTGAGGCAGAAACAGGGAGTGAGTCCACAATGGCTTCTAACGTTGTGTTTGAAAGGGACTCAGTGAAGCAGAGTCTGGCTCATAACTTCAATCAATCTAAAAATCGTTAATGAGCATGATCCTTGAACCTCTTCTGAGCTGCAAACAGCCGCGTCCATCGGCCTTTCAAATCCTCACGGTCACCTTCTCTACATCCAACTATGGTGAGTTTTTAGTGTCCTTCAGAGAAAAGTCTGGCTGAATAATAAATGATGATGTTTGTAAGCCCCTGCCTCTGCAGGAAAATACTTTGAGCCACTTTGCTGCTGTTGAGAGAGGAAATACTAAGGAAAGAAGTAATGCAGCTTAAATCCTGCACCAGCTTACTGGATCCTATCCCAGATGCTTTTAAAAGGGGATCCAGTTGACTATAGAGGATTAAGTACCGGCTATTTCCCCTTACTGATATTCATCCCATCCTGGAAACTGCTATTGTTAAACCTCTCCTGAATGTAACCTTGATGCTTTTTGGTTTAAAAGTAAAAGCATCACTAAAACAGCTTGATTCATGCATTCATTGTATATTATGGGCCCATTCATTTGGGCTTTTTATGATCATCACAGCACTGAGACAGCAGGACGAGACCATTTCTCCTTTTTTTTTTTTTTGTGCTTTTAGACTCAAACATGTCTTTGATATTCTAAAAAGAAGCACAAATGTGTTCACCCGTGGCTGCAAACGCTTTGAAGTTCAGTCTCTAAATCCTTACCCTGAAAATTGTGTCTCAATCTCTTCGGGGTAAATTAATCCCGCTCCTTCTCACTTGGGTGAAAGTATTGTGTTATTGATTTGATCATTAGTCATTGCTCCTTCTCTCAACGCTGATCAAACCGAGCTGACGGATGCAGCCATCCGGCCTGCAGCTGCATCCTCCATTCCTCGCCTACAGCTCTTGAGGGAACGATTGGGCAGCTTGACATTTTGCTGTGATTGAATTGCACTCTGCCCCCTTGTGGACACTGATCCTTAGCCAGGGAGGGTGAGGTGGTTTGATGGCCAACCAATCACAAATGACGAGTCCCTGCAGAGTCATTTCCCCCAAACCCCCTCTCACAATATTTGATTAACGTGTGCAGATCTTGTCAAACCTGCACAGAAACACATGTCATGGTCCATAAGAGGCAAGAGTTGCATTAAATGGAATTTTCTCTATAGACGTGAAGATCAGTTTGATTCTGCTTTATTACACCAACCAAAAAAATTTACTGCAGATAAGGCATATTATGAGGTTAACATACAAATAATGGCGGCAATCTATGAATACATCCGTTTATTAAATCTGCACAAAATTAAAACCATTTATTACTCTGCACCGTCCGACTTCTTCCCCTCAGTCACAGCCGAGCCAGCGGACAGCAGTGAAATTAAAGAGCGTTAAAGTATTAATCTTTTCAAATTGCTTTTTTTAATAGCAGTTGAGGTGGCTGGTGAGGCTACATTAGTGCTACTGATGAGGAGGGCTGAAAGATAAGCTCTTCAGGTTGAATAGACTATCACCATCTCAGTGGTCGCTCGTCTCAATGTGCTCAAATGAGATAAAATGGCTGCTTGACTCAACATGGCGTGGGTGTGTTTCACTGAAGTCTTGATAAGCAAGTCCCGTCCTGTCGTTACAGGAGGTCTAAACAACACGGTAAAGCTGTCTTCATTTATCTGTAGAAGTCTTATTCTAGAATGAAACAGCTGAAGAGGCTTTTAACTGAAACTGTGTGAGCGAGGGGTGATTGAGAAACTGCTCCTCGATGATGTGAAAAGAAAAACTAATTAAAATGAAAATGATATGTTAAGACCATGACTGATTTATTCCAATTATAAGAACACTATGTTCAACTGGCAGGCAGAGTCACATAAGCAGCTTTATCCAGCACCAGGACTATATGATATAATATAATATAATATACTACAATATCATGTTGTGTCATATCATTTAATGTCATATCATGAAGTATTCAGTATCTTTAATTTTGATCATGTTCTGTGCACAAACAATATATAAAAAAAAAATGTTAATTGGGGTTTCCAATTTAAAAAAAATACATATATATATATATATATATATATATATATATATATAGTAATTCTCTCTAATAATATTAAATATTATTGACTAAATATATTATGGTAAACATTTGAAATATTACATATGTGTGTGTGCGTGTGCGTGTGTGTGTGTTTGAGTGGATCCCACACAAGGATGCACATACACACATTATACATTCCTGTGGTTGCACACTAATCCACTTATCGACAGGCACCAAGAAAAACAGAAATGCACCAGCAACGCAGCACAGAAGACGAACGCTATGAAGAACACATGGGTTTAAAAAGTCCAGGCTTGAAATGTTCAAAATGTTTGGCTTTATAATTATTTTCTGAGGAAGTAAAATGCACTCAACATGTTTAGACCTCAAGGATACACACACACACACACACACACACACACACATACACACACACACACACACACACACACACACACACACATTCACACACACACACACACACACAATGATTTATGGTGAGTAACATTGAATGTAAACAGAAACGTTTCTCGTTCACAAGAAAAAGTCACTCCAAACTCCACAGAGCACCTTTAACACGAACAGCTCCACATCAAGCAAACACAACCGTCATCGCTGATTTTGAGTCAAATGTAATTAAATGACGTCACCTTTTACCGGCAGAGCCTCACATACTTTGATTGAGGAATTCAGGTTTTTCCGGGCTGTTTAAGACCGAAGTTAAAAGACTCATTTGGTCATTAAATGTAATAGAAGAAACAACAGCTAAATAAAATCGAGATGAGATTTAGAAAAAAAGTTATTAAGCCACCCTCAGCTCCTCAGGCGGTAATTTGAAAGTCTAGACAACCTAATGGCATCTAGCATTGGCTATCAGCAGCAATAATATACAACAAGCCTTTAATATTGAAACATTACACTTTCCCAGATGGATTTTCTTTAATGATCAGCACGAAGTGAGTGAGACACACAGGTGTTGATATGATGTGTGTGTGTGTTGTGTTGTGTTGTGTAGCTCTTACCTCTGAGGCCAAACTGCAGCACTCAAACTGAGTGGTGCTGTCACCACTATAAGCTGACGCGTCGCATCTCCAGGGAGCTGCTTCATCACCTGTGACACAAAAAAACCTGTCCGAGGCGTCTCTATGGACACGCTGCTGCATTGTGTCACTTTGACATATTATATGTGCAGCTCTGAGAGGACGCCCAGTGAACACCTGCACTCCCACCGTGGGTGAAAGGGAGAAAGCGGTCAAGGAATATCCACTTGTGTCATGCAGTCATGTGTTTGAAAGATATAAATTGGAGTTCACTTGCAAAAACCAATAAAGAAAGTGAGGATGTCGCAATGAAAAATGATTCTACCATGTTAGTAAACTGGAGACAGTTGTCAGTACAAATGAGGATCTTGCACTTTTGTTACTCTTGTCCTATTTGGATAAATACCAAAATCCATTAGCCTACGTTATACTTGTAATGTGTGCAATAACATTTAAGTTTATTCTAAACATGCAAATTATTTGATCTAATTTTAAGCTCAAATTTCTTTGTCACAAATTCAGTTAAAACATATGTAACTGTTAAATATATAGCAAATATATCAAATGTATGGGTGTGAGAAAACAACAACAACCAGATTATGTCAAAATAAAGAGAACGTAAAAGAATAAAAACACAATAACAAAGTTCAAATAAATCTACAACCACAGCTGTGTTTAAATTAAGATACTTCCGTTAGTACATGTCCATGTACACTATGCTATGTACTTACTTGCATAGTGCAGGAATTTTGACACGGTAGTTTTGTCTGAAATCCAACATAGCTGTTGTGCTGTTGTGGAAATTCTGATTGATAACAGCTTTATTGTTTGCAGTACCAAATTGTGGACAGGCGTTGTAAATTACTACAAACACTAAACACATGCATCTGGTCTTTGTGCGTATATGTTACAATCCTAAGGCTACTGTGATGTTCATATACAGTAAAAACTAAACTAAACTAAAATACAGACTGCTAAAGGATAACCAATAAACAATGCTCATGGCTTCTATAATAACCAAATCAGGTTATTTTCCTTCCTCCGTTCATGTGAATGAGTTGGAGAACGAGGGCCGAAAGGCTGCGAGGTTCGGGTGAAATTAAACAATAAGTGCGCTTGCTCTATGGGCAACATCCATGGGGGATGTCGACGATCGGCAGAAGATCTGGTTATTTTTATAATAAATGGTGCACTGCCTCCAACGCTGTATACAGGTCTCTTCACCCATCCAGGGGTGTTCCACACTCAACTCCATGACGGTTAGTACACCATCTGGGTACTCATAGTACACCACCTGGGTACTCATAGTACACCATCTAAGCACTCATAGTACACCACCTAGGTACTCATAGTACACCATCTGGGTACTCATAGTACACCATCTAGGCACTCATAGTACACCATCTGGGTACTCATAGTACACCATCTAGACACTCATAGTACACCATCTGGGTACTCATAGTACACCACCTGGGTACTCATAGTACACCATCTAAGCACTCATATTACACCACCTGGCTACTCATAGTACACCATCTAAGCACTCATCGTACACGATCTAGGCACTCATAGTACACCATCTAGGCACTCATAGTACACCATCTGGGTACTCATAGTACACCACCTGGGTACTCATAGTACACCATCTAAGCACTCATATTACACCACCTGGCTACTCATAGTACACCATCTAAGCACTCATCGTACACGATCTAGGCACTCATAGTACACCATCTAGGCACTCATAGTACACCATCTGGGTACTCATCACCATCTAAGCACTCATAGTACACCATCTAGGCACTCATAGTACACCATCTGGGTACTCATAGTGCACTGCATCAAGTGGCAATGTGAACATGCTAGTATAAGTATAATAATGTTCGCTAAACTAACCTGCACCTTAACTAAGATTTAAGTGAAGCTAAACTGGTTAGCTAACGTATCAACTAATTTAATTTGCCTCTAGTTTTAACACATTAACATGCTAGTTTAGCTTGTTAGCATGGAATAATGTTGTGTCTTTAAGCATTATCTATGTTTTAAATAAATTACTATCATGTAGGACATACTAACTGTAGTGAACCATGTCACTGGTGCCGTTGTTGCCTCTCAGTGTCGACTGCCATCTGATCCCAAGAGGGAGAAATGTTGCTTTGTTTGATTAAAGCACACAACGTCAGGCCATTAAAAGTCTTCTGTCAAAGCTTTGGTGAAAACTGTGTAAACTGTAATGAATAATTAAAAGGCAACTATCATTTTACTTGCGATAAGCTTGCTAGGTTGCCATGGTAGAGATGCATGTATTATTTACTGGCAGTGTGAGTCTGACTGTAAGGCAGCTTACAGTCAGTCGTTTTTAGACCTGTTCAAACAGCGAGGATTAAACGTGGTGGTAATCCATGGGGGACAAACCAGTGTGTCTTAGCTGCGCGTCTACCTCCGAATGACAAGAGAGGAGCTACACGGTGGACCATGTAATGTGGCAGAGGGTCTGCAATGGAGGGGACGATGCTGACGGCGGGGCAGGAGAAGCCACAGAAGCGGGTGAGGTTCCGCGTGGCTTCGGGGAACAGCGGCCGGGTGCTGAAGGAGATGTTCAAGGATGAGGGGCCTTCAGACTCCCTGGATTCAGACTGCACCAGCAGCTCTGATGCAGAACGGGCCAGCACGCCCTCTACGAGTGGGGAAGGACACCTGTATGGATACCTGGGCTCCGAGCTGGACGACAGCGAGTGCGAGCCGGATGACCTGCTCATGTACGCGGGGGCCACCAAGGACTGGATGTTCACCACCAAGCGGGTCAACATACTTAGTAAAAATGGGACCGTGAGAGGGGTCGTGCACAAAGTCAGCGCAGGTCAGACGCTGTTTGAAAACCTTCCCAATTCCAACTGTGTAAGTACATCGGAAGGGGCCTATAGTTTTATCTTATTGTTTGATCCAATCTAACATATATCACCACTAGTCCCCATCAGTGTCATTTCCGTCCTCAAGTCTAGTTACAGGTAGGAGCTACTCGGAAGGTGTAACACTTGGAGAAAAAAAGCTGACAATAGAGGACAAGGTCACAGAACAATTAAAGATTAATGATGCATTTCGTTAAGTGTTTCAAGAGAAACTAATCAGGTTAATGAATTCCAGCCACTTTCTAGTATCCCTGCAGGAAGACGTGTTGTTGTGTTCGGAGGTTTCTCTTTGGCTCGTGTGCTGATGCAGAGATGATGTCGAGGGTCATATCGAAGAGGCCCTTTCTCTGCTGAGTGGTATTTGGTGAACAGCGTCACCGTAAACTCGTTAAAGCTCCCCATTTAAATTATTGTCATCGATTTGATCCTAAAGGAACTTTCTGGTGTTTTTGCATGTTTTATCAATGCAGAAAAAATGACGCACACATTACATTGTCACCAATAATGTTTGAAAGCATGCTATAACTTCTTTAGGTTTGGTTGATTTTGACTCACTTGTTTGATTCGGCTGTTCCATCAAAATGAACTTTTATTAAAATAATATAGCAGGTATTGTGCGTTGTTGCAGACTTTGCAACAACATCCTTACTTTAGCCTGCAATAGCATCCATTAAAAACATAACTTGTTGATTTTGATGTATGACGCACAGTATAATTTTCAAGTTTCTTTACAGTAAATTGATTTCCAAACTCTGTTGAAATAAATAGTATCCAAAGGCTGTCTGGAGGGGAGGATGAGCACACTTAAAAGTATACAAATATATGATATATTTTCTTGAAAGTGATGCAAATAATACATAACTTGTAAAGTGGTAAACACACTTTCTAATGAGCCACTGTAAAGGGATTATAGATGATAACCTCCAAATACAAGGCCGAGGAGGGGATTAGTTTCCATACTTAGGATCTCCTTTGGTGAAATCCTGGCTTCACCTCGACAAACTGTACGTCATATTAATGTACAAAGCCTCACAATTCTTAATGATTTGAAGCATTTCAAGATCCCAACCGTTGCTTAAATTGTAACAGGGCTGCATTCAGAACAGAAGAGTCAAACCTTCGTTTTTTATAAATGAAAATGTGTATATTTGTGTTTTAAATTTTATTTTAAACTTTAAGAAGAAGAGCCTATAGGATCATGGAAACAGTTCAAGAAAAGGAGTTTGTCATTTTCACCTAAAAAGAACAAAAAAGTTTTTATTAAAAAGTTCACAATTAGAAAAGCTGTACCAGATCAAATAAATGTTCCTATAACACAAGACTGGAAACATCCTCATATAAAAGTAATCTGATATCTCAAGTACACACATTATTTACAGCTGGGAGGCATGGTTTCATCTCTGCATCGTAAATGTAGAATCTTTTGGAATAACCTTGTAACTGCATTAAGGATTTTCACTTCCTCTTAGATGGAGTTATCTCTTGAATTTGGGCGAATAGTGATCTACACTACGAGTTTCCGTGTGGTGAGGACAACGTTTGAGCGCTGTGAGCTGGTCCGGAAGATCTTCCAGAACCACAGGGTGAAGTTTGTGGAGAAGAACATCGCCCTGGACAGCGAGTATGGGAAGGAGTTGGAGGAGCGGTGCAAACGAGTGGGAGAACCTCCCTCGCTACCAGTCGTGTTCATCGACGGACACTACCTCGGGGTCAGCGCTGATTCTATGCTGCCGAAAGACATCTGAGGTCAATATTTTGTACATTAACACAGATGAGATCATTCAATATTCTCAATTGTGTTTTTCAGGGTGCTGAGAAAATACTAGGCATGAATGAATCAGGAGAGCTTCAAGATCTTCTGACAAAAATAGAGGTTGGTTTTTCACAGTGTTTGCATTGAAAATGAATAACCGATGAGTCGCCTGTAAATCTGGTTAAGTCGACCACGTGATTTGACACAAGGTGTTTTTATACTGATGGCGTACTTCCCTTGCTCGTTGAAGCATACGGTACCTTCGTGAAGTTTGCCCAAATGTCCCTGAGATGAAGAACACTGTGCCAACAGGAGCAGCCATTTCCCCCTCGCCAGCCGTGTCATCAAAAAAACATGAGCGAACTGCAATGTAAAAGATGCATGCAACATCAATAAGCGGTCATCAATAATGGAGGGGCCTGTTATTGATTCTGCCTCCGACACATTTGTCCAAACACGCCAACGCGTAGCTCATCGCTCGGCGTAAAAAAAAAACAAAGCGAGATGCTGAAAAGTATTTCTGCTTCTCATGAGCACTGGCCTTTTCTCAGGCCTCGGTTGTAATTTGGACCCAACAAGAGTCTTCATAAGCGAACACAAAGCAGTGTTATGACATTTAAGTCATGAATTCCAGTCACTGCGGGCTATTAAAAAAAAAGAACATGCAGCTCTGAAAGGTCATGCATGTACTAATCAGTCCAGAACTGGGCTGCGACGTGGTGTTATTGTGTGTTTTTGGAAACAAAGTTGTGATTAGAGGTATAGTTACACGTTTTGGGAAATACACCGATAGTCAGATAATAAGATTGATCCTTTTAAAATAGGATCAGCAGCAATGGTGGCTCCGCAGCCATTTGCAGACAGTTTGCTGTGCTGCTTTTTAACCAAGTCTGAGATTACATGACATTACATTACATTACATGTCATTTAGCTTACGCTTTTATCCAAAGCGACTTACAATAAGTGCATTAAACCATGAGTACAACTCAGAACAACAAAAATCAAGAAAGTACAATTTCTTCAATAAAGTTAAACTACAACGTACTATCAGTAAGAGACACTCTTCGGTGTCTGAAATTCCCAATATTGTCTCCTCAGAATTACAAGCCGGAATTAACTCGTAAGTCTAAACCATAAAGCAAAAAAAGAGTATTTACCAAAATATCAGATTCGTCATGAAGTCAGTAATTTGTTCCAAATCAAGCTCATTTAATATGTTGCATCTCCAAAATATGTGGGATTTAGGAAGGAAGGAATGTCGATATTTTAGGTTTGGGTATATTTAATGTTGGCTATCTCATCTGGAATGTAAATATGTATCTATCCATGCATCTAGAGAGTACAGCAGCCCCAGACGTGCCAGACCTGCGGGGGCTTTGCCTTCATCCCGTGCCCAATGTGCCATGGCAGCAAGATGTCCGTGTTTCGCAACTGCTTCACGGATTCCTTCAAAGCCCTCAAGTGCACTTCCTGTAACGAGAACGGCCTGCAGCCCTGTGCGAGCTGCAGCCACTGAGGATGCTACGTGCCTGACCCAGCATCCTTTACGCGGGAACCTTCAACTGGACTGTAACCTCGGGCAGTGGAATGAAACACAGCAGGACTCTTCCTCCATGGCCATTGTTAGTAAAGCAAAACAATTCATTTGTAATAAAAACCTGTGAATTTGTGGATCTGGTGTTGTTGGTATGGTAAATCTCTCAAGACAAGAATTTTGTTCATTTTTTATGAGCTCATTGCAAAGTCCTCATTGATAGGTTTCTGTAAACACGTCTGGCCGCCAAGGAGCCGTGAACTAGTTTTCAGGTAAACTTAAGCTTGTTATTCAGTAAGTGAGGAGGCTCCTTCATTAACAATGCTCTCATTACTAATCCCATATCAGACCCAGTTAAGGAGGACGAGAGAGGGAAAGTTAAAGGGCTCAATTTGCAGCCGGTAGAGGGCATGAAACTTGACCTTTACTCACGATGGAGCACCAACCATCATTCAATTCTCAATTAAAACTTTTAAAATGTAAGATTGGTTTTATGTGTACGAGGTGTAATGAACTGGAACCTGAGTTGTTTATTGGAAAGAATGAAAAAAGACACATTTTAAAACAAATAAATCAAGGGAATACAAACGCATTCAAACCTTTTTAATAGTACATCATATTGTTCTGGTGCTTCATAAGAGGTGAAACGATAAGTGGATTGAAAAAAAATTATTGCCAACTATTTTGATAATGGATTAATCGTTAAAATCATTTTTCAAGGAAATATAACCCAGTTTCAGCTTCTCAACTGTGATAATTTGTTGATTTTCTTTGTCTCTCATTAAGTGAATATCTCACAACTGTTCTGCTTCAAGCATTTGAAGATGTCACATTTGGGGCACTTTGTAATTGTGAGGAATTTGGCGATTGTTTTTTTTCTGATATGTTATAGACCGAGCGATTAATCGATGATGAAAATCATCGTTGGTTGCAGTCCTATAGGTCAGTACACTCATGTTCCCCATACAATAACATTTCAGAAGAAACCCCAGTGTTTGCCCTCTACTGTAAAAAAAACAAAAAACAAAAACAATTCTGGAAATAGCTTCAGAACCGCAGAAGGTTTTTAAAGATGTTCATAGGGAAATTGGTCTGCTTAGCTCAGAGTACAGATGGGTCAATCCAGAAGCAGCATGCAATGTGACTAATTGGTTCAATAATGTATTGGCTGCAAAGGGATTTAGGTTGACGTTGAATAATTCAGCCCAAAGAGAACTCCATGTGCTCCACTTTTCTTCAACCTTAACAACCTTGACATCAGCGTGAAAAATCGAGACACGTGACTATATTTCAAACAATCCTCACACGCAATCCTCGCCGTTCAGTGTTTTTAAACGGATGATGTCATTTGTTGGCTCCCGTCCAAAGGGTCAGAGAAACGCAGCGCTCGTGCAGCTCAGCTCTCTATGCTGTCATAGCCCTGTACAATGCTGCTTGAACATGATGAGACAAGGCAGCACTGTAAAGAGGCTAAAAGCGTAGAGCAGTGTGGTGGTGATGGTGATGATGAAGATGATGATCACCCGCCATGAAGAACGTTGCTGCCATCAAACACTAACCTGGCTCCTAGAAGCTCCCGCACCTGTGATTGAAACAACAACACGGTCGATTATTTAGGAGAAGAACAAAAAGGAAAAGAGGAAATCAAACAAATGCATCGTAAAGCATAAAGAAGAAGAACAAAAGGGGTTGATGGTTTTTCTGCACGGCTAATAATGAGAGAGGATTACATCCCTGCACAAAAATGTCTTTACATTTTTTTTTTATTACGCACCGAGTAGTGATGGGGTTTGGGTTTTTATAACCGCAGGCTTGTGGTGATGAAGTAGGGGGGTTGCATGAACATCTGAGACCCCGACTGTGCAGGTTTACTGCGCCCCCTTCTGTGGGCTGCCGGAGACGAAACATATCACACAGGATGCATCGAATATTATCACCAGCCACATTTGCTTTACATTCGCCCTCAAAATAAACCAATGGATAATACTAGAAGTGACTATGTGACGTGCAGAGAGAAGGATGCGGAAGGATCGAAGATGTGTGTGGTGATCTCCAGGCGCGTTTCACAAAGCATGTTTTAAAAAACACACACACACACGCACACACATATAATAATAAGCCAAAATCATCCCGAGGATCTTATTCTTCTTCTTTCTCTGTTTAATCAACGTGCACACGCGACCCGTTCCCTTCTCTGCGGAGGGGAGACATGAAAGGAGACAAGATGGGCAGCGGCTCTGGCACAAGTGACTTGGGAATGGAACGATGAGACATGACACTGATATGCGCGCAACACCCACAAATGTCAAGACAACATTCAATGGTCTAAAAACCTGCAATGGCGTTTGTCCGCATTGTCTCCGCTCCCCGGGCTCCGCGGGATATTATTTCAGTCGAGTAGTCTAGCGCGGGTCCAGCCGCGATGCCGTGCGTAATGTTTTGAACGGTCGGTCAATGCGCAGACTGGTTGGAAATGATGTTTTTATTGACGTCAGCGTACAGACTAGTGCCCCCCCCCTCCCTCCCTCCCTCCTCCCTCCTCCCTCTCTCTCTCTCTTCTCCTCTCTCATCCACACAACTGCACCATCTAATGGACTTGGGTTTACATTCCACTCAACCATCTGAGCATTAAACAGGAAACGGGCCATCAAATCAAGAAGAAAGGGGGGGAAAAACAACGGTCCTTTTTATTACGGTGCAGATGCGTTCAGGTCTTTAACGCATCCGAGTCTTTCTTCGGGGTTACGGTCTAGATGCGTTCAGGTCTTCAACGCATCCGAGTCTTTCTTTGGGGTTACGGTCCTGATGCGTTCAGGTCTTCAACGCACCAGTCATTCTTTAGGGTTACGGTCCTGATGCGTTCAGGTCTTCAACGCATCCGAGTCTTTCTTTGGGGTTACGGTCCTGATGCGTTCAGGTCTTCAACGCACCAGTCATTCTTTAGGGTTACGGTCCTGATGCGTTCAGGTCTTCAACGCATCCGAGTCTTTCTTTGGGGTTACGGTCCTGATGCGTTCAGGTCTTCAACGCATCAGTCTTTCTTTGGGGTTACGGTCCTGATGCGTTCAGGTCTTCAACGCATCCGAGTCTTTCTTTGGGGTTACGGTCTTGATGCGTTCAGGTCTTCAACGCATCCGAGTCTTTCTTTGGGGTTATGGTCCTGATGCGTTCAGGTCTTCAACGCATCCGAGTCTTTCCCTGTGGAGAGACTCGGATGCGTAATGTTGCTCAACATACTACACATGAAGCAGTGTTGACATGAAATAAGACCACGAGACGGAAAAGGAAAGCAAAAATATTTTAATAAATTATTTTTAAATGTATTCCGACTCCTTCAGCAGCGGCAACATTGTTACAACCGATGGGGAAACATATTATTACACTATTAACACCTTCAAAAATAGATATCCACCCTCCGAAATGACCCCACCCCCTCCTCCTCCCGAAGCAGAGCAACATGATTAACAGGCAGCGGTGCTCCAGCTGTGGCTCACTAAAGTAAAAATGCAGAATGAAAACCAAAAAGCGCAGCTTGACACAGAATATTCAGCAGAAACACAAAGCAGGAGATGATTCACTTGATTATTATTACTGTACAGACAGACATCCTGAATGCTTAAACCCCTGGTTGAGACTGGGGCTGCTCCACTCGCCATCATGGACCACTTATTTACATCGGGCGCTTGCATCCCTGCAGCACTTCATCTTTGGATCACTACGATCAGTCGCCTGCTGATCAGCTGCCAAAACCTCACGAGACAAAGTTATTACATTTGGAGAACATCATAGATTTGAGTGTGAAGCCGGCAAAGAGAGAAAGAGGGGGATGCCACTTTGTATAAAGAGCAGCATGTCAAATAAAAGGTTATTTATTACGTTTGTTAGTTGGACTTTCAACTTATCTTCATAATATCGCAGGGATATAATGATTTTACACGACAACCCCACCGTTGTCTAATATCTATTTTTTTGCATAAGCACATGTTGGTTAACGGTATTTAACCTTCGTTCAGTCTTCAACTCCACCATACAATCAAATGAAAAGTCTTAACATCTTTTAATTTTTTTTTTTATAACCCTGCAATAGAAATAAAATATATTCATCACGTCGTATAAAAGAGGACTTTGCAGCAGTTCCTCCGTTTATACATTAAAAGAAGAAGGGAAAAAAAACATCTACTTTGTCTAGCGGTTAAATCTGGTTTGAATATGTAGCACTCAGGTTCCCTTCGTACTAATTGAGGAAACACTGTCACTGTGGTTCAAGCATCACATTAAAGTAAATACATGTCTAGTAAATGATACTGGTTCTGTTTGGGGATCTTGTTTTCAACCAAACCCAAAACACATTCATGCAGGAATGTGAGTTCAAAACGACCTGAAGACTAAACTGTCATACGTGTGTATGGGAGCATACACACATTTCAGGCGACTAATGACAGTTGTTAGTCTTCAGTAAGAAACACTCTTGGATGTGAAAGTGGATCTCTGGCGGGTCGAACTCTCGGGTAACTGAAGTTCAAACAAAAGATCCCGGATCATTGCCCAAACACTGTCCTCCGCTACAGTTGTGGACTATTCTACAGTAAGACTTGATGAGTTGTGCAGAGACAGAGGTTTTTTTGAGGGGGGAGTGTCAGGTTGGGTAGCAGAGGCAGGCTAGGCCCTCCGTTCATCTTCTCCTCGTCTTTTCTTAGCAGGATGTTCCCTCAGCGGAGACCCGTCCGCCACTATAGTATCTCTAAGTCTACATGACGAACCTCCGGGTTACGTTGCTGCGGAGGAACAAAACACAGTTACACACCGATCTGCCTTTGCTGTGCAGATATATCCCAGTCGATGTAAATGAGAATACCATCGTGAAATGGTAAAAATTGTAAAGTTTAATGTTCAAGAACCTTGAGTTCTTTCTCCAAGCGGTCCACCTCGACCCCCAGAGTGTCAATGATGTTCTCCCCGTGTTTCAGCATGAAGCTCTCCAGCTCCTCGGGGGTCTTCACCAGCTGAATTTCCTGCAGACAAACAAAAGCACACACTTGACTTAAGTGAAGATAAAAAGGTAAGCAATGCAGATGCATGGTGGTCACAGCGGAAGACCAAAAAATAATCACATATTTTAGGAGTGACAATTTCATGAAATCAAGTCAACATAAAACATTTTGTTCACTTTGGAGGGGGAAAAAAAAGCTGAAATCATACTTTGACTGAAATATCTGCCAGTTGTCAACAACAAGCACAAACATAAGGCTTCATAATGCAGTTCAAAAGACATTTATTGCAGAGATCCAAATTTGAAGCAAAAAGAAAAAGGATGCAGTTTTAAAGACCACATGCAAAAAACAATACTAATACCAAAAACTGTGAAAACAACTTACATTGAGGATTTGGTCAATGTCTTGTTTTTCCAGATAAGACCGTGTCACCACTCGGCCATCAAAGTCAACTTCAGCCTTGAAGCGCACTTTGCTCATTCCCAGATCAGTGGCCTTCACGTCGTGGATGGCTCTGCTCAAAATAAATAATATTCTTATCGTTAGACAAGTAGAAACATCATACTTTAACTTAGCCAAAGAACAAATCAACGTTACTTGAGACTTCAGTGGCTTTCCCGCGACAACACGATGCGTTTATAATGCAATGGGAATGACGTGCACACTGGTTAAAAGACCACAAGGTTGATTTCAGAAAGCAAAGTGTGTTAAAGTTCATGTTGTGACTGAGTCACTAAACTGGATCACTTTGCACCTCTCTGTCTACAGCGGCCCTAAAGACGATGGCCTGTAAAGACCAGTAAATACCAGATGGTCCATTTAAAGCCGGAATCTTGTCCATCAACATCAGTAGTTAACTATTGGCTTGTGTGGTCTTAAATTGGGATAATTTTTGGATTACAACGATTGATTCCAGACTCGACATTAGGACACGGTTTGTGTTTCACAGCCATGGACGCGTGCGCCCGTTCATTAGCTGACCTCACTGCAGGGTCGTTCTCCAGGAACTCGGTGAGCTTCTGGACGCGCTCAGGCTGTATGGAGCGGCCCAGCAGAGCCTCCGTGTTGGTGTAGATGAGGAAGGTCGAGACGGCGCCCAGCAACGTGCCCACGCCGAGAGAGCCCAGGCTGTCGTAGTAAGGGTTACCTGAGAGGCCGCGGGCCGAGGGACAAAGGAGAAGGAAAAGAAAGAGAATCTGGATCACTGCCATCAGACTTAGACAATCGAATAGAGTGAAACTGAATGCCTCCGATAAGCCAACAATGTCTCCGTGCCTCTGTGTTTACCTGTAAGTGAAGTGAGCCCCATGCAGCTAGCAGCCATGATGACTCCTAACACAGCAGCAGCGTCCTCCAGCAGCACTACATTAGTACTCGGGTCTCGACTCTGCATTACTGCACACACAAAGAAATAAACAGAATACCCCATTTACACCTGAATCTTCAATCAGCATTACACCAATATGGGATTTATCTTCATGACATTTACTTTCAGATATGCGCTTTAGTTTATTTGATTTCCTTTACAATATGCAAATAGACTTGGCCTGAATGACTCTGTGTGCAATGACAGAAAACACCTGGTTTAATTTAACTACAGAGGTAAGATTGATCCATATTAAACTAAACTTGGTCCCGAGACCAGGATCAATCTTCCTGATTGTCTGAACACTAGATGTATTGAATGTGGTTCAGACATCTATTGTGTGCCTGTAATTCCAGGTGCATCATCAATTAATAGCATCAATATATCAGTTGTACATACCATATTCATAAAAAGACACTCCATGTAGTTGTGCGCTCCTCTTTATCTCATTGACGGCTACTAGTAACGTGGCTGAGAAAGAAAAATACAAACAGATGTTTCAGTACAAACTCGTCAGAATGCCATCAAAGACCTGGAGCTTCATTTATATAAATTACCTCCTTCAGACACCAGAGAGCCAGCCAAAATACAGTAAGCCTGTAACACAGAAACGTGACGTTATCATTTATATACACACACATACTGTATATCTGATCTCATAGGGACGAGTAAAAACAGACGCTCACCCATAACAAAGATTCCATGGGCTCTGGGTGCAGCAATCCCATGATGCCATGGTACCAGGAGAGGCCTGCTCCCATCATGAAAATACCAACTCCACTGATGAGGGAGGCGATGTAGCGCATGTTGGTGAAGCCATACCTGGACAAGACCAAGGAACAGTCATTTTACCAAAACCAGGACTAGTTTTCACCTTTCAATACCATTTAAGCCACCGTTGTTTTGCTGGCGTATTTATTTCACGGTGGCGCTTACGGGTGGCCAGCGTCCGGGTTGCGGACAGACTGGCTGATTCCCAGTGCGAGGAGAGCCTGGTTGCAGGTGTCGGCCAGAGAGTGGATGGCCTCTGAGAACATGCTAGCTGATCCGGTGTAGACCCAAGCCAGGAGCTTGAAGAAGAAATTCAACCCATTGCTGAGGAAAAAGAAAAACAAGTATCAAGCACTCAAACAGCAATGAAGCCATTAGTAATAATAATAATAATAATAATAATAATAATAATAATAATAATAACAACTCAAATTTGAAAGCACCTTTAAAAAAGAGTTTTAAAGTGCATTGACAGACGAAGCAAAGAAATAACAAAAGCAAGACAAACTACGGTGAACTTAAAACACTGAGAAAACGGCACAATGGATGAAACAAAGAAAACCAATCAATACAATATTTTTTTTAAGTCTCCCAATCACAGCATCTACACTTTAACTCATGTACTCTGGACTTAACCTTTTGAGTCCCGTGAGTCCAAACTAAGTGAAGGAAACACTTTACTGTTCATGTGACTGCACATGTCCTCTAACACAATCATCCTAATCTAATTGGCCTCGGGACATGCGAGACAGGGTCCCATGCAGTGCCCAATTCAAATTTGTACATCTTTACTAATAAGTGCCAACATGTCTGCAGTGCACGTGGTCTATTTTAGAACAAAAGAGCTCAAGTGAAACTAGATCTACTGTACAGATGGAGCCAGTAATTTTGTTCATTTTCCCAAATGTTACACTCACACATTCTTCCAACAACCTAAATGTAGTCAAACCCCGTTGAGAGCAGACTTGTGTTTCCTCTCTAATCCAATACCTCCCACTGTGTGTGCTACGGCTCAGTAAAGTCCCTGAGTGTTAGTGTTCGGGAATACACTGCCGACGTTACTTGCTCACCGTGCCAGTCATAAAAAAATAAATAATAATAACACCCAAAGACACAAATAAAACCCATTTCGCGTATCAGCATCCACATTTATCAATTAAAAGAAACTTGAGCTTGTAAAATACTAAGTAGGTTATCAATACTTGTGTCACAATAGACAGATTTCACTTATCAAGTGACGAGAGGAGAGTTTTCCCGGCAACAACGATGGAGGATTTTGCAATCGGCATTATCCCAAGTGAATTAAATCGGTGGGAGAATTCCCTCAGCGTGGCTTCCTTATCACGTTCAGAACGACATTACAACAAAACCAAGCAGCAGTCAGAAACAAAAGGCGAGACAATCAAAACTTACATGCAAATAGCGACCATGACCACCTTCCCCGGCCCTTCTAGGAATGTTGCCCTTGGACCTGATCGAGGCTTTGTGGAAGAAAGAAACAAACAAAGTGAAATTTCCACAACCTTTCATTCATCAAAACACATGATTGAAAATGTACAGCTCTTAAAAATTATACAATTGATGTTATCTCATGAACAATACTGTGGGAACACTCTGGAAAAAACAACCCAGCAGAGTACGGACTATATGGTGACATACCAGAGGTGTAGAACAGTATGGCCATTAAAACAACATCACAGTACACTAAAGGGGGGGCGACTTCATGATGACACTGACACATAGACGCAGTGACCTCTGTAACAGAGACAAAGGTCATAGAAATACACCACTAATGGCCACATTACTTTCCCTTTCACATAAAAAAACATTATGTGGAGAGCTGATCATATAATCAAACTAAATAGTAGGCAAACATAAAACTGCTCACCTTAGTGTTTCCCCAAAAGTCTTTGTATTCCTTCAACAACTGTTGATTCCGAAAAATATCTGGTCAACAAAGAAGAGATACAAATAAAATGATGTGTCAAACAGACCAAATAATTAATAACAGCTGGGAAATAATCAGGTAATTTGGACAAACATTCACACAATTTCAGAATCTGGCTTAATTTAACATTGAAGGAATGGTTTGACATTTTGGGAAACACACTTATTCATTAATACTCTTAACTGTAGACTGGAATAACCGTTTATGTTCAAAATGACAAAATCTGCCTACTGGCAGCTCAATAGCTCAGTCATATCATTTTATTTTGCGTTTGTTTAATCTGTACAAAAGTATAAGACAATCCTCAATTATATGTAGGACTATTCTTTGGCCACGAGCAGCGACTTCACTGAGCCGTTCACATGGCAACTACCAAGAAATAGTCCGGCAAAAGGTCCCCTTAAGCAAACCTGCTGATATATAATATGAAAGTGCTATTGATCTTCTAATCAAAAGCTGACAGAAAGTGAAGAGACGAATTTTGCAAATTGTTGAACTTTTGCTTTGAGACATGATATTCAGTATCATTGCACATTCAAACTGATTCCCAACTAGCCAGGGGAAAATTTAAAAAAAAAACCTACTCTCTTGGTACTCCCTCTCCTCTTCTTTCCTGAGACTTCTCTCTCGGGCTAGAGCCTCTTGGCTTCCCCATACCTCCAGTGCTCTAATTGTCACAGAGATAAATAATCAACAGTCAACAAATGTTGAAAAATACATCAATACAAATGGGTGATTTACACAATAATTTGTTGGAAGACACACAGTGTTGTATTCTTAATATCTCTTGTGGTTTAAAGCAAAAGGATGTATAACTAACTTGGCTTCCACGTCTGACCGCAGAAAGACCGTGAACGCCTCTGTGTCGTCATGGGGGCTGCGTCTTCTGATCTTTCGAAGCTGTACCAGATCACTGTGAACATATGATTGAGAAGGGGGTAAGAAAAAGATTTAGGAAGACCTGAGTTAAACAGCGTTAGGCAATCTTATATAAGCTGATTACAACAGCATGTTTACTTATTAACTAGAAGGAATGTGTAATGTGGTCTGCCCGCATCTCAGCTAGGCACTGAACACGGTTACAGTGGACAGAGAAGCATTTAGTACTGTTAATTTAGCTTCGCCATGGGGACATACAGTTTAGTGTTGCATATAAATCAAATAAATGAAACAGGAGTTACCTTGGTTTGAGGCAGAACTCATTCATGGCTCTGACGGCTGTGATGAAGTTGTTCTGAGTGTACTTCGCTCCATATTCCCTTTTCTTCAGGACTGCCCGAACTGCATATTACAACAGAGGGAAACTATGTCACAGGGTTTTCATCCACATCCATTAGTTCTCATTATTGTGCAAGCCACAAATCACAGCCACATTCAATAGATGCTTAAAATATAAAGTGAATCAAGAGCATCAAGATCACACTGAAGCATTCACAAATGTTCAGTACCTTTGACTTGGATTGTCTCTGTTTTTGTCAGCCCCTGAGGTGTTGGACCTGTGAGAGCAAAGTAAATAACTCTTAACTTTTAGTTTCTTTTAACTTGTCTTGTTCTGTGTTTTTTGTTTGTAACTATCTGTGTATTATGCTGCTGCCTGTCTTGGCCAGGTCACCCTCGAAAAAGAGATTTTTAATCTCAATGGGACTTACCTGGTTAAATAAAGGTTTAAATAAAAAAATTTAAAAAAGATATTAATGGACTATTGAATTTTCCTCAACATCCCAGAAATATTTCCTGGTGCTTTGGGTGTGAGGGCAACCGTTTTAGCAGTTCTAATAAAGACACATTGTGAAAATGAATGTACACAAGACAATGGCACATAACACTACCAAGATCAGGCAAACAACTTCTGCAGAATTTTTAAAAACAGTCAAAGTTAGTCACCTGATGGAGCTGGGGTGGCTTTTACAGCAGCAGACAGGACGCTCTCTGCTGATGGAGCCTCACCGGATGCTGACTTTGGGGGACCATCGTCACTGTTGCCAGAGGTAGAGTAGTATTGCACCTTTCCCAGCCCGAGAGAAGCAACACGGCAGTCTGGAAGGCTGAACCACACGTTATGCATGCCTCCACTCTGCCAACCTGCGCAACAGAATGTATCACGACTTCAGTTGGGTCAAGAAACAGCCTTAACGTGTAACGTCTGCCATCACACCGACGAGAGGGTCCTCACCGGAGCACAGCAGGGGGAACCTCGGGCACCGCTGCGACAGGTGCGCCCGGTGCTGCAAGGAGACCCTGCAGAAGACATGCCATGGCCGGTGGGCCAGGCTGGGGAACATCCTCGCTGTGGCGGGGCTCGGTACCGAAGTGCAGGAACTCGCTACACACACACACACACACACACACACACACACACACACAAATGGCACACGGTCACTGTTGTGTTAGCTTGTCAACGTAGCTAAACCAATTCAGACAGATTAACGCCGAGGCATCGCCTTCGAAACATGTAACGTAAAGCGTTAAACGTTTCGTCGAGGAGTGACGTTTGCGTGTCTTTAAGCCAACTAAAATATGTAAAACAGCGGACGCTGGTGTCTAACTGTCATTGATAAAGTATCGCTTTTACCGGCCGGCTAACTACGGAGCCAGACATATGGACAAACTAGCTTAGCGCCAGCGTCAAGGTAACATCGTTAGCTGCCGTAAGGAAGTAACAAGTGCCGTGAAACACGTTATTTACCCAAAGTAACTGAATAGCGCGTACATTTAGATTAGGTAATTTAAAAAAAAGCCACTACCTTTCTATTGTGAGGTTTGTGCTGCATAATCTGTGTCCATTTTGAGAATCTATGGTCAAACTGACAATAACGCCGCTGTTGACGTGACCTGTGACACACGAGTGACGTTGACGGTCTTCTCGCGAGAGTGTACACGGTTTCACTGACATCGACGAGTATGAGTATTTCCGTTTTTAAAAATGTGATTAAAACTAAATCATATTCTGTTCCAAAGAAAAGTTAAATATGTGTTATGACTATCCGGTTGATGAAATATTAAGTTAGGTAAAACAGTAAATACAACAATATAATCGTTTACATGAGTCCTGCACTATACATCTTATTGTAGTAAAAGTACCTAAGTGTCAGCAAAATCCACAATAAGTACCAAAAGTAATAATACTCATTATGCAGCGGAATGGACTCAAACATGAATGATTTATTAACATCTAAACACAATTGTATTCTTTGTAAATGGTTACTTTTATATTGTGTAAGAACGTTTAATCTTAGTTATATGTATATTATATATTTTTATGTAAATATCACTTTTAACTGTTAAACATCTAATAACTTTTGCTGTTAAAGAAATGTAGTATATAATAGTATTAACTGTTTACGAGCACAATATAAAGTCAGATCATGGAAATATATCCACCACACTATTGCCTCTGGGCAGTATGCATGTATAGTTTGTGTCACTACACATAACATACTGTACGACTAAGTAGAAGGGTAATCATTCTGCATTTTTTTGTGAAGAAATTATGTGCTGAAATGCAACATTTTTATCACCCATGTTGAGAGAGAGTCTCATGAGAAGGAACGCAGCTCTCTTAGTCCAAACATTAACAGAAGTTTATTAATTTCTCTACCCACACCGATTGTAAACACAGACAGGGAGGGGCACCGGTGGGGATGAGTGATAAAACTCAGCACCAAAATAAAAAATACTTAGTTGTAGTCACAGAATGAAGAGATGGAAATCACAACAGTTAAGGAAAAAAAACTAGTATTTATTGAATCTTTAGAACAGTACAGTAGATATGTTATGGCCTTTCATTAGTAGTAAATATGTGCGTAGCAGTGTTTGTAATCATTAGACAAACGACTAACAGATCACACACACACACACACACACACATACACTGGGAGAGGTCTTTGTGTTTACCAAATGCAATCAACTGACAACAATACCTGCAGATCCATCACTTCCATTTCACGATTATTAAAAATGGAATCCAGAATATTCAATCAATAATCAAGACCTACAGTACAGTTTAAGAAGGCCATAACTCGTTCTTGGTCCATTTTGGAAAAAAAAGTTAGAAAAGATGAAAGACTGCGCACAAATAATGTCACTTAAATGAGAGAAAATGCAAGTATGTCGTTGTAGAAAGCGAGTGGTGAAGCTGATGCGAGAGCGACTCCTGGTGCGCTCGTCTGGGTTGCTGGCGGTAGAAAGACTAACGCATCGTGACAAACTCCTCGGACGAGGTGGGGTGAATGGCGACAGTCTTGTCGAAGTCTGCTTTGGTGGCGCCCATTTTGATGGCCACAGCGAAGCCCTGCAGCATCTCATCACAGCCCAGGCCCTGCATGTGCAGGCCCACCACCTGAGGAAAAGAGACACGTCAGCCTTTGGAAATCAATGCAGTCGTTAGTGTTTACAAGAGACTCAAAATAAGGACACGCACACACACACACAAAGGTTGTGCACTGGAATTGAGTTTTAAGAATTTAAAGTGATCTACGTCTACTTAAGTAAGCAGACTTCCTACATTTACCAAAATGTCTTTCCAGAATGTGCAGAGATTGGGTGTGAACATGTTGTCAGCTGCAGCTTAAACAGCATGTGAAGGTGGAGAAAACCATCGTGATTTAAAAATAGTCAGAGCAGGAGAGTTAATCCTGGTTAGGGATCGGCATCTCATCGATGCATTTCTCTGATTACAGTATTGGTGCACGGAGACAGACGCCTTCTTCTTGTCTACGTCTGGTTTAGGGGAAGGAAACAAAGTATACCAAACAAGAACTTGGTCCTGAATTTAAACTTATTAATAGCTGTTGGCTTATTATTGCCATCCACTTGAGTGCCTGGAATAAGGAGTTTAACCAGAAACTACCTAAAGATGAAGGCAGGTGTTTTTCCTGTTGAAATCGTTTAGAGGATGAAAAGTGTATATCAAGTGAAAGCGGTGACTTGTACCATAACAAACAAGGACAAAGAGTTAATATTGTTTTGATTAATAACTATAATAACCGTCACAATAATTGGAATAACTTGAATAAATAATTCTGTATTCAACCCCCTTTAAATGACTCCTACCTTCTCCTCCTTGCCCTCACACACCAGCTTCATGATGCACTGAGTCTTCCTGCTCGTGATGGCATGATACATCGGAGTGAAAGAAGTCTTGTAGATCTTCACGTTCTCCTTTCCTCTCAGTTGAATGGCCTCCTCTGGGACAGGAACACAAGTTAGGCATTTTGAAATCGACTACAACCGATGAAAAACACTGAACGTACAGGCAAAGTCCATCCTGTGAAAGTTGAACCTTTAACTGTGAAACTACCGCTCACCTTCTGTGAGGCCCATTGTTCCAATCGGGGGGTGGCTGAACACCACGGTGGGGATACTCGAGTAGTCCAACTTGGAGTCCTTCTTGCCCTCAAACAGTCTGTGGGCCAGCTTTCTGCCTGCAGCTATGGCAACTGCCCCGACATGATACGACCTAACATCAGTCAACATCCTGACTAAATAGTTCAGGTAAAACGCTTCATTCCGAAACCAGAAAAACAAGTCCAAAGCAGCACTGCACCTACTTCTACGGTGCCTGGAGCAGGGAAAAGTACACAGAAACGTGATATGATCATCTATAATAGATGCACCACAGACATGTGCAGGACAATGACACATTTTTATCAATGAGTCAGCAGTGACGTCTGCTACCTTATGCCGTGTTTAAAGATATAAAAGGTGTAGTTCTTAGTGGACAAATCATGGTCTGAATTTATATTATAAGTGCACTTATTTTAAGCCTCTTGTATTTAAATATGATTTTGATCTAAAAGCGGCACTAAATATTAAATATATCGAGTCCTCAACTGTTCAAACAAAATGACCGTAACTGAAAACCTCGAAAAATGTTGCCCGATACTAAAATACCGTTTCTGCATAAAAAAACAATTGTAAAGATCTTCGACATGGACACTACTGAAGCCTCGAGTCCATCCGCCTTGCAACGACCGCACTGGCCAAGCGAGAGCGTAAACACGGCCGGATAGTGTTCATCTCCAGCAAAGTGATTCAAGTCATCCTACCAGGGGTGAGAAGAGCTTTGCCACAGACGTCCCCGACAGCGTAGATCCCCGGTCTGCTGGTGTTCTGGAACTCATCCACGACGATGTGGCCTCTTCCATCCGTGTCCAAACCCTGCAAACACAGAGAGAATATTGTTACGTCATTACGAATGAGCTAAAACATCACATTTTAGCTACGGAAGTGTTTTTCTCTCAGTTCCTTTCGAAAGCTCCGTCGGGATTACTATGGGGAAAGTTACGGTATGTTTTGGTCCTTTCGGTTCTCTCCGTTAGTAATCGCAAGCCGAGCTGCAGACGGAGGGAGCGACAACGTTTTGTTTCCATCTACAGCAAGAAAACAATGACTCCTCCTTTTGCAGCGGCTCGGAGCATCACGTGTAAACCAGAAAACACAGAGCAGGGGCAACAGAGTGCGGTTTCACATTATTAAGTGTCAACAAAGACACATCTCTGCAAACCGGTCACGAACACCAACTAAGATGACGACAGCACAGTCAAACATCATTTATCGGTTTTATTTCCTTTAGTTTGATGTTTTCTAAATACAAGTTAGTGGTTCCCTGAGTGTTGAGCTGCTGCTTTGATGTTTCACTCACACTCTCCGTCCTATTAAAGGTTAGACAATAAAGACGAGCTGGAACATATCAATGTTTGATATCAATTAGGGACAAAAACATCCATTAAACTCTCCCAGTGTTCCTGTATGTTGAAGTACTTTAAATACAAAAGGAAGACTGACCGTAATTTATTTGTCTGTTAATTCTGAGCTAACGAGACGTTAACTCTTCACGTCTAACAAACAACATGACAAAGACTGCTCGGTGACTGTTGTCTAGTCTTGCTCCTGGATTATCCCTAATCGTTGACATAAGAGGATCCCGTGTCTGGTTTATTTTGGGCCCTTATTATCAAAAAAGGTGTGACATTAAGAGACTAAATAATAATCTGCACTGCTGCTATAATCTAAGAGGCCAGTTGAGCAGCTAAAATGAGGGTGACACAAGGAAAACTGAGCCAAAGACTGATTCATTCCCTTTGCGGACAGATGGTGACAAGCGACAAATCATCCGTTACCATTTTATTGATGGCCTTGTGTGAGTGTTTTGCATTGTTTGCAGCGGCAAAAAGAAATGAATCGCCTCAATAAGGAGAATAGAGATGTTAAATGATTTTGTCTGTCCAGGAACATCTGCCTATGATGTCATTCACGCACTCATTCTCTCCCGACTCGGCTACTGCAACTCCCTTCTTTCCGGCATAAATCAAAAATCCATCTCCCGCCTCCAACTAGTCCAGAGTGCAGCAGCTCGGCTTCTGACTGGTTCTAACAGACGGCTTCACATGACTCCAGTCCTGGCCTCTCTCCACTGGCTCCCTGTTCGTTTTAGAATTGATTTGAAGATTTTGCTGCTCACTTTTAAAACACGCCTGGGTCTGGCCCCAAGCTACATCATTGAAATGTTAGCCCCATATGAGCCAGCTCGCAGCCTTAGATCCTCCGGCGGGGCCCTTCAAGGCCCTTCAAGGCCCTTCAAGGCCCTTCTGGCCGTTCCAAAGTCAAGGCTTAAATCAAAGGGTGACCGTGCTTTTGCCATCAGAGCCCCTCGACTTTGGAACGACCTACCTGAGGGGATAAGACTAGCAGAATCAGTAGCTTGTTTTAAATCACTTCTTAAAACCGATTTTTATAGAACTGTATAGAATTTTCAAGTGATGTCGTCCTTTTATGCAGTTTCCCCTTGTTTCCCCTATTTTAGTTTGTCTGTTCTGCTTTATTTTGTATTTGTATTTTTCTATTCCTCTATTGTGTTCATTGCCTGTATGGCATTGTCTCCTTTGCCTCCTGTATTTTCTGAAATGTTTACTTGTATTGATGTTATGTTTTGCCTTGCTTCTATGTAGAGCACTTTGTAAACCTTGTTTTTAAAAGGTGCTATATAAATAAAGTTATTATTATTAATATGATATCCTCGGCACATTTCAGCATCCAGTTTACATTAACATAAGCAGATCGTTACCATGGCGCCGATGTTCAGCCCAGAAGTGTTGGGCTGCCTGCCGATGGCCCAGAGGAGGCAGTCCACTTCCTGGATGGTGCTGATCTTCTCCTCGCCGTTCTTCTTCTCTGGGTCTTTGGTGACGAGCGTCACCTCCAGTCCACTTTCCGTTTTACACACAGACGTCACCTGAGAATTCTTCCACAGGTCCACACCAGAGTTGTGCAGCTCTTTGGTGCAGTTTGTGCTTATGAAGCTGTCGAAGTTCCTCAAAACCTACACAGAGAGTTTGAGTTACATGTATCTGCATTACTGCACACTTTTGAAAAAGTCAGAATTTTTGCATTTTTAGTTGTGATTCTGTGGGTTTCTTACTCCCGCATGTCGAATGATGAGGGATGTTTTGGACCCCAGGGTGGAAAGGATGCCTGCCATCTCCACTGCAATATAACCGGCACCTACAATCACGGTGCGCCTGTTGGGGGAGAACAAAACCTTTGATTCTAGACCCAAACTTTACACACTATAAACACTAAAGAGATTATATGATAAGCTTACTTTGGCAGAGTTTCAAGTTCAAAAAAGCCATCACTGGTTATGCCCAGACTTCCCCCTGAAGTTATCAATAAACACAACATATTTGCATAAATAAACATGTTATTTGTATTTGTATTTCATATACTTTTGGATGAATAGATTAAAATCAGGGGTAGGCAACTTCAGGTATACATGGTAACTTAAACATGCGGGAAAATGTAACTGCAATAAATGTGGGGGAACATTTTTTAAAAGAATGCTGAAGTGCCTTATTGGCAGTTAAGCGGACGGTTATTACATTTTTAATTGATTTCGTCTTGAAACACTGAATAACAATAAATTCTAAAAATGCCATTTCTTATCAAAAAGGTTGCCGACCCCTGGATTAAATTAAACAAACTTTTTTAAATTTTTTTATAAAAAAGGTAAGACCTGAGCACATCACTCTTACCTGGAATTTCCGCATCACTCATAACAGTAGGCTGCCCTCCGGTGGCGATGAGGATGTGAGGCGCTGTATATTTTCTTCCATTGACCTCCACAGTCGGCTCGGGATCATCTGTAAACCTCGCAAGACCTTGAATAGTTTGGATTTTGCCCTGAAATGGATCAGTTGTCATTATTTCTTCCGCAATAACGTTCTTCTTTAGAACGAAATAAACAAACAAAACAAGTCAAATAATTCTTTATCCAGTGAAAACATTTGAGTCATTATGTTAACCTAGAGTTGTGTTTGGAAAGAGGATATAAATGTGAACTTACTTTGTCAAGGTTGTTGCGGTAAATGCGATTTAAGTGACTAACATAAGCATCCCTTTTGGCCTTGAGAGCTCTGCAAACACAGGAAATGATCAAAAGGTAAGAGGTTGTTTGTTTGTTTGTTTACCAAACATTCATTCAAGACAGGCTAACGTTCAGATGATGAACGCAACTCGAACAATATTTAAAAATCATGAAGAAAAAAAAAGTATAGAGCATCTACTTCAATAAAGGCTCAGAAAGAGACCACGACCCCTTCACATGGTACACACACACACACACACACACACACACACTATGAGGAACCTCGGTCACAGGAAAAGAAACTATGTGCTGGGGTATTCATACCTATGAGACATGTACACATGTTGTGCTAGATTTAAAACATATATATTTAGTGGGGTGGTCAGATGAATGTTTGACATCAGTCCATCAAGTTTTGAAATACACTTCTCGTGAGACTCAAACCTGGGTTAGTCAACCAACAGCTGTTTAGCTGTTGTGTGTCTCCATTATCATAAACACTGGTGTTGCGTTACGATACTTCTGTTTACATTTGCATATATGTGATAACCTTGCGCAGATAAGCAAGTACACACTAAGAGTATGAATGGTAATCTGATGGGCTTTACATTTTTAAATGGATCCTGTTGCTGCAACACACACAGGATGGACAAAATAACTCAAACGCAACACAACAACACAAACTACAGCCTACAATATAACTAACATATTCTGATAGTTTCAGAAACGGTAAAACTTTTAGATAAACCCATCACTGACCTCCCAGCCCTGATGCATGTATTGTTTTGTTACCCTGACTAATGTTTCCTGGCGTTGCAGGCAGCCACTCCTTCCTTATATTTGACTGTCACCCTGACTGTCATCAACAAAAGACCCAGAAGTGGGCTGAAGTGAAGCAACAAAAGACACAACGACAGACGGAGAAGGTGTGCTATGAAACGGATACCTCTTTGTTCGAGGAACTGCCGTTGCAGATTTCAAAAGAGCTCATTGTAGTTGCGCAAAACAAAGTGGGGAAAAAAAGACACTGAAACTTACTCCCAACTGAAACGAACATGTCCAACGTCGAAGCCGTAATCGCTGTGATCGTGGAGATACTCGGCATGAACTGCTGCATTCCACATAACCTGTAAAAGGCACAGGGTCAGACAGTGTGGGATTTTATTTCAACAAAAATGATGATGGTGATGATGATGATGCCTTTGGAGTTCAAACTCAGCCGGTTGCAACAAGAAGAGAAAGAGAAGTGTACCTTCTTTGGGACACAGCCGACATTGACCTGAAACACATTCAAACAGAGCAAATTAGTTCAACGGCGGCTCGATGAGAATAAGAACAAATGTATATCAACTTAATTTAAACAGGATCTAGAAAACATATTCTACAAATATCCCTCGCTATATGGTTTGTGTGTGAAGCTTATTTCCTTATTTATTACCAACACTTGGGAAACTAATCGGACTAACTGTGTCACCTTTGTGCCATTACAATGAGATGTTATCATCAAATTCCCATCCAGATCCAATGAGAAGTCAAAGTAAGGGGGTGAACACAATAATGTGAACACCCGTGTGTGTAACGCCTTCCATTACAATAGCCTCGCAACAATATAAAAACTAAAGCATTATAAAGCCCTTATGCATTGTGTCTATTTCTATTCAAAAGACGGGCTCAATGAGGGGTGGTGTTTCCACCCCGTCCTGTGTTGGAAAACACAAAACGCGTCCACAAAAGGAGTCCGGAGGCTTCGCAGTGAACCTGGCAACCAGAGGCGACGCCGCACGGCAACTCGGGAACGGGGGCAACAACAGTGGGGTTTTCTTGTTTACTCACGCAGGTACCTCCGAGTCTGTGACTCTCGATCACGGCGGTGGCCGCTCCGAGCTCCGACGCCCTCCGAGCCCCGGCCAGACCTCCGGACCCGCCGCCGATCACCAGCAAGTCGAACCGGGTCGCCTCCGTCTCCGCCGTGTGTGAGGCCATGCTGCGGCGGATGAGAGCTCCGTGTCTGCGGGGATTACGAAGAAGAGTTGCTTCCTTGACGCCGAACCAGGAGGGAGCTCGCGTCCGGGTTAGACGCGTCAGTGTTGCCATAACCAGGAAGCTCGCGGGGCGCGCGCGTGGGACAAACGACGGGGCAGTGGGCGGGTCAAGAGAAAGCCACTGACTGCTGTGTCATTATGAATCGCTAAAAAAGCCACTGACTGCTGTGTCATTATGAATCGCAAACAATGGTGTGTAAATCCCAGAAACGTTGTTTTCAAAATAGTCACGGTGATCCTCGCGTGAGCTACGGGACGGGTGGTTACAACAACGGGACGTAAATCAACGCTAATTCTGCAGCGAGAATATACGTTTGATGATTTAATTACACGTTATGTTGACCTGTTAGTGTGCGTCGCAGAGATTTACTCACCTCGGTAATGCCAGGGACACAGTAGGAAACAGTCTGCGGAGGCTTGTAGACAGCATGACTTATTCTTTTGTGGTCATTTTAAAGAGAAACATCCACCACGTGCCGTTGTTTATCTCTCAACTGGTAGTTCATTATAGCGTAACAACACAGCGGCGTTGAACACTTCCTGTGTCACCGGGTGAACTGGAGATAAAACTACGCAGACTACACAAATTCATCCTGCGATGTTGGAGGTCGTCGTGGTTGAAAGGTGTGAAAAAACGAAAAGTTTTAGCGCACGTTTTTTTAGGCATATTTAGAAACTAGCGTAAATAATCGCCGTGTTTAAATGAGAGTTGCGTAGCATTTCTTCTAGAATAGCGCAGGGCTACGCTACGCACAACTCGCCAGCTGTAAAGAAGAAAAAAAACGTCAACTTCCGGTAACGGCTTTCACAATAAAGCTTTCCTCTCGTAAACAGTCAGAATCCGGTTTATGGCCAAGCAGGTTTTCACATACAAGGGATTTGTTTGTGTATTCGTGAACATAATATAAATAATAAAAGCCTGTAAATCAAGAAACACACATTTAGACTAAAAAAAAGTATAGTACAATTATGGAAAAATGCAGTTTTTAGAAGTGGTCGTTGTGGGTGGTAGAAATGTGCAAATTTGATTGACTGTTAGATAGATATGTATTATATCTATCTATATAATATATATATAGATACTGTATATAGATAGATATGTATTATACATATATATTTTATATCTTCTCCTTTCTGTCTGCCGAGGGAATTTAGAGCGAATCTGCTAGTCGTTGTTTACATCCCTCCCACCCCCAACAACAGTGACAGAAATGCAGCACTTTGTGAACTGTATCAGGCCATCAGTGAAATGCCACGGCAAAGCAAAACAGGAATACAAAAACAAGATGACCTGTCACTTTAAAGACAGCAGAGATACACAGAGCCTGTGGCAGGGCATTCAGACCCTTACGGACTATAAACCCGTGCCACCAGACCTGCAACATCTCTCTGCTAAACCACCTCAACAGCTTCTTTGCAAGATTTGAAACCCAAAACAGCACGTATCCATACAAGACTCCGCCCCCTCCCCACGATCAGGCTCTGTGCCTGTCTGCTGCCAGTGTGAAGAGGACATTCTCCACTATCAACACCCACAAGGCAGCAGGTCCAGACAACATCCCTGATCGTGCGCAGAGGAGCTTATGGATGTCTTTAGGGATATCTTTAATACTTCTCTGAAGCAAACTGTTGTTCCATCATGCTTCAAGGCCAACATCATCAAACCTGTGCCAAACAAGTCCACTCCGTCCTGCTTTAAAGACTATCGTCCGGTGGCACTGACCCCCATTATCATGAAGTGCTTTGAAAGGCTAGTCATGTCACATATCAAATCCAATCTTCCCCCCCACCCTGGACCCTTTCCAGTTTGCATACCGTGCCAAACGGTCCACGGAGGATGCAATCTGCTCTGCTCTCCACCCAGCCACACAAATGACTCATATGTGAGTTGATAGACTTTAGTTATCTCCTTTAAATACAGAATGATAGTTTTTCTTAATATATATGTTGTTTCAATGTTTTTTATTATTATTATCTACTTTATAGCACTTTATTATCTGTATTCACTGTATATGTTGGACTGGAGAGAAACGTGTTTTCAACTCTTTTGACAATAAAGCTGACTTTGGCTTTGACTTATATATACATACACAGTGCCGTAACGGAAACACATGAGGCCCCCCTGCAGAATAACCCTGAGAGGGCCCCCCCCCTCCCCCCCATATGTAAGGGATAATGTATTGTCCGGCGGTCATTATCCAAAGATAAACAAACAGGACCCAAGCTTTTCTTTTGAGGGAAATTTATTCAATCAGAAAAAACAGCTCAAACAGAGAACAAATGTATTCCAACAGAAACAAAACATATGCTAGGGCCTATCAAACAGCTCAAACAGAACATATGTTACAACAACATAACAAATATGCCTACATATAGTCGATACACCGGTAGGCTACTTTCTACAGGTTTGCATTTGAATACACATGTGCGCTTCTTTTAGCAAATCTGTGTGCAAAGTCTTTAACCACGCTCTTTACATCTAAACTGCGCCGCACGTTTATTCTCTATGCTAAGGATGGCCAGACCTGACAGCCTCTCTTGTGACATGGAGCTTCTGAGATATGTTTTGATCAGTTTTAGCTTGGAAAATGACCTTTCTTACTTAACGGTTACTTTTATTATTTTGTACAGAGCCGTTGTCTTCTCAAAAGGGTTGCAGTGTTGTACAACGTGAAATGAAGTTAAACAACGATGTGGTTGTGGAGATAATTAAGGAAACGTGTCCGATAATGGGCGCAGGGGGTATAGTGAGAGCATAGGTTTAATAAGGTTAATGTATTTTCAAGCACAACACATAGACAGAGCAGTACAGCTGTCAAAGTATAACGTTAGCTACGTGGTAATGTTAGCTATAGCAAACAGTACAATAACCGTCTCTTCTGGCAGATGAGTGCATCCTTCACCAGCTGGTCGAAAAAGACTTGTAATTTTGGGAAGTTTGGCATTTAATTCAGAAATGTTCTGTTTTGATTGCCGCTTTTGGACACCACTTTTAAATGTGCGTTTCATTTTTCCTCAAGAGAAATTTCCTCGTAGTTCTCCCAGAATACACCGCGGCCCAACAATAACACCAGTCCGCGTAGCAGGAGGCCCTAGTGGTTGCCTGTTACGATTGCCTTTACAACTATTATTTCAAACTTATAAAGCCAGTTTAAAATACTTTTTTTTATTGTGTAGCTTTATATGAGAGAGACAACTTTGAGGGATATCTTAATGTTATTACGTAATGTAATATTATTTATTTATTACATTATTCGGCCCAGATTCGGCAGCCGATAAACCGGTTGCCAAGACAGAATCTGCCCATGTCAGTAACAGCTACACCTGGGCCAGACATGGCAACAGTGAAATGTGCCAAAGGTGGCTCACATTTGGCCGCATCGAGCCGGAACACAGCCGAGTCAGCTGACACTTAGCCGCAATACGGCCGAGTGCGCTGGCTAGTGTTGGATTAAAAAATAAAATTGCCATGCGAGGCCCCCTGTCACTGCGAGGCCCCCCCGCAGTGCGGGGGCTGCGGGGGTGATCTCTACGGGCCTGTACATACAGTATATCCTGTTGTAAGTACATATAACTTACAACAGGATTAACAATTATTTACATTATAAATACCTAAATATTGTTTCTAGAGCGGTGAAGTTTATAAAAGATAATAATCAATAATGACGAACAGACAGCTTTTGTTTTAGCTTGTTTGTATAAAAATGATGTTGCTGTGTTTACACATTCATTCTTGTTAAGCTCATGCATTGATAAAGTATTGGCTTTTTTTTGGAGAATGTTTTACAGTGTCGTTGCAGTTGTCAATCCATTACCTGGAATTAATGCAAAAGCTATTCGTCATTAATACACCTGTACATTTTGATACAAATTAAAGGAAGAGTATTTGTTGTTGTATGCACAAACTAAAAGTAGCTGTAAAGCTATAGTAGCTGAAAGAGAACTATGGAGTATTATTGTGAGCAAATATCTTGATCAGCCGGCATTGAGCATACGAGACAAAGTAGAGGGGAAGATACCACATAACAGAGCCCATCAACAAATACCGTACAAGCCTCTAATAACATACAATCTAATATGCTCTATTACAGACTGATTCTCCACCCAGCACTGATCCTGACATCAATGACCGAGGATCCCTTTGATAAATAATTCACTGCCTCAGTATGCTGACAGGCCCACCCGATTGGAGTACAACAACAAAAGTAGTGCGATAAGAAAACCACATGCAGACCGAGTGCAAAGAAGGACATTTAGCACAGTGTATAGTGACTTGAAGAGGAGTTTTCATCTGTGCAAATACACACATATATGTGTATTTTTAGCCACGCTAACATCATGGCTCTGAGTCAGTTGGTTCAGACTATAACATCTCAACTACTGGGTGCCATGACATGTTGTACAGACATGAATCCTAATACATTTTTCATCTAATGCCATCACAGAACATTTATTTATTTATGTGTCCATTACTTTGGTTTATGACCAAATGTCCAAGCGGCAACATCTGCTTCTGTAAATTGAAGCAAATGCAAAAAAATAGCCACAAATGTAGGCCTACATACAGAACTTGAGTAGATGTGTTTATTTAATGTAAGGGGACGCTTTTACTTATTTGCTGCTACTTGCCCGTTTGCATCTATACATAAGAAAGAGATACAATAAGATACAAGAGATTTATTGTCATCCATATAGATGCAGTGTAATACAGTGCGTAGAGGAACCACATTGTTTCCCTGGTCCCAATGCAAAGAATGGATACATTAACATAAACAAATAACAAGGTACAACAACGGATACAGGACAAGTGTCAAGTAGAGTTGAGATCCCAGGGAAGCTGCCCAGAACGAAAGGCATAGGGTACTGGACTATAAGATCCCATCGAGGAACGCAAAGTATGAATAACAAATGAGTATGACCGAGAAGTTTGATTTTGCATTATGTATTGTGATTTAATAGATTTAATGACCAAGGAGTAATATGTACTGATGATTTTGATCATTGGAAGGACCGAGCAGGTGAAAACCGTTGGAGGTTTCCATACACCGGGAGGTCAGTCAAAACAGGCAAACAGATCTGAGAAGGAGCAGGGAAAACAGAGGACACAAGAGACAAGGGCTTCAAAATAAAAGATTCTGTTGATTGGAAGGAATTAGAAACCATTAGAGGTTTCCACACACGCTCGGCTCAGAAAGGGCGTGAAGAGTGAAGTAAAACAAGTTCCTCTTTTTCTAAATCGTTTCATGTGTAAGTGTTTAAACTGTAATGAAGTATGATACAATTGAGCTACGGATGGGAGGAGGTAAAGGACAGGGGAATAGGCAACTGACGATAAGATGAGATACTCGAAGCATCGAGTTGGAATTCCTGCGTTGGACATTGTCTTGAGGCACAACTGAGGGCATCGTCCAGGACCGGCAGTAGAAAGACTCTGTCTCTGCTCACGGCACAGAGGATACCGATCGTGGGCAGGGATTGGCTGATGGAGTTTCATGGATCCCCCCTCAATATATATAATAACATCAATATAATTCTGAATAGTTATTTTAGTTCCTAGTCCACTAAACTGACCCTTAGAGCTTATTCCTAGCTATATAAACCCACCCTGGCACCTTACCAAGAGCCACGGTCCATTAGAGGAACGCTGCCATTAACTGACGCGACTGATAGCTCCATTCGGCCAAGAGGGCTTCCCGGCCGAGGGGAGTAGTCAGAGGAAGCGGGATGGACGTCACAACGGACGGCAGTGAGACAGGCGAGTTTCCTCGACACCAGCTAAAACAGATCTCCTACAATCAACGGAGATCCGGACCCTTTAAACGGAGAGCTGGTCAAATAGATAGCCCTGTGTGAGAGACTTATCTCTCGGATCTAACACAAGAGGAGTAACACAAGGGTAGAAACACATTGTTCAAAACAAACCATATGAATGTGCATGTAATGCATGTAATTTGCATGGGGTCTGGGTACAGGGACGAGCTCAGGAGAGCCCAGCGATACCTGAAGGTAGGGAGTGCAAGGACTCCTACAGGAGGAAACTTGAGGCCAAACTCTAGCAGAACAATGTGAGGGAGGTGTGGACAGGGATAAAGCAAATAACTGGCTTCAAGGCTGGAGGGAGACAACCAGGGGGCTCCCTCGAGAGGGCCAACGAGCTAAACTGGTACTTCAATAGGTTTAGTTCACAGCCCTCATCTGTCTCCCCCACACAACACACCTCCCCCTCAGCCCCCCCTGGTGAGCTGCACAAAGGGTTCTTCCACCATTCCCCCCACTGACCAGGTGAGAAGACAGCTGGAGAGACTCCACCAAGGCAAAGCTGCAGGACCTGAGCACGTTCTCCAACAGACTGCTTCAGCTCCGCTTCACAAGGACAGATACAGGAGAACATTCCTGCCCACTGCAATAAGACTGTACAATAAATCACCTCTGGCCAGATCCTCCTCAAACATCATTAACCCTTGCACCGCTTCACTTTAAATACACTTGGATACACTGTATATACTTTGCTTTTTTAGTTTTATTTAATTACATTTTTATTTTTCATTTCCTTTATTATTTAAATTCTTAAATGTAATATGCCCTAACATTTTATTTTATTGTATTGTATACAGTAAACATGCTTGCTGCTGCTACACAAAAAGATGTCCCCCTGTAAATGAATAAAGTATCTAATCTAATCTAATAAAAACATGTAGAGTAAATACATTTATATCTAAAGTGCAATAAACAATATTACAATTACTTATTTTACCTGAGGATATTTATATCAGAACAGCATGCACCAAATGTCGCTTTGTAACAAACTCAAATACAACATATAGAGGAGTATCGTCGAAGAACTAACTGTAGAGTAATATCTGTACCCCGCGCTTTTATTTTGAAGGCGAGAACAACCCGTTTCCTGCAGTGGTGTCAGCCAGCTACGGATAGCTAACGCCGAGCTAAAGCAAAACGGCTCGGTTGGTCTCGTTGACGACCGTAAAGATCACGTCCCACCGAGAGGATTTATTGATTTCAAAACGCACGACGGATACAAACACAACGCCCCGATAAGGTACGTGCGTGGGATGTGACTCTGTTCCGAGCACAAGCAGTCTAAAAGCGGGCCGTCGTCTTTACGACCAACCCCGACCCCCCTCCTCCTCCGCCTCCTTGTTGTGGTCAGATGGGGCCTATTTTCCCCTTGTGTTCAAAGGGAAACAGCTCCGCGCAGCAGCAGCGGATGAACTAACGCACACACGTCTTTGTGAACCGCTTCCTTTCTACCCGTAATCTGGAGATCAGACGGCTGCAAGCGTTAACGAAAGAGGGGGAGGGGCTACACGGGGCCTTGTTGTAATGTCAGCACTGTGGAGTTCGCTCATTCTCTATTTTCCTATCTTATGTCCACAGTGGGGAGGCCGCTCCTCTGCCCAGATGACCGGCGCACCCCTGGGCTCAACATGAATCCTGTCAGCTACCAGGGCATGTTGTCGCCAGTGAACGGGGGGCATCCCAGTTTGGTGTTGGATCGCGTTTTGGGCTCGTCCAACGTCAAGTGCTGTCAGAAGTGCGGATTTGCTTCCACGGACGCCGCCGAGTTGAAGAGGCACATGCTGGAGCACAGGGGGACGAGGTTTTACTGCTTCTACTGCAACAAAGTCTCGTTCAGCGAGGCCGAGCTAAACGCTCACCTGAAGCAGCACAGCTCCAAGTATCCGTTTAAGTGTCCTCACTGTGGACAGGGCTACATGCGGAGGTTGTGCCTGGTTAAGCACATCGATCGCTTGCATAGTAAAAACACAAGTCAAGGTCCTGCTAAACAAAACCCCCATGTCCCCGTCTCCAGTGCCTTATCAAGTGTGCACACTGCTGACCCAGCATCAGTCCGACCAGCCGTCCGGGTGACTGTACCCGTCCCGAGTGCACCTGCAGCCAGGCAGGGTCGAGACGAACTGCGAGGGAAGACACGGGAAACGAACGCGTCGCACGCCACGAATGGCAACGCGGATCTTCTGACCCCTTTGAATGGACTCATCCAGCACAACAGGGCTCTGACGGTTTCTCTTCCGGAGGAAGTAACAATCCCCGCCGGCTGCTTGGTGGAGCTTGTCGAGGTAAAAACTGTCAATGGGACGAAGGAGCTGAAGCTGAGGCTCGTCTCGCAACAAGAGAACGAGTCTGTGATAAAAGAGACCAGGACCACGGTCTCTCAAAACACTGCCCTGGGAAAGCCCTTCTCATCCTCGTTGAATCACCCGAACGCGGTGAAGGACATGAGCATGGGGATGTGCACGGTTAACAGGAAGCAGTTTGATTCAAAGACTATGAATGCGGAGCGCCCCGCTGTTTGTCCAGTGAATATTTCGAAAAACATCCCAAGTCACGTAAACAAAGAAAAAGCTGGATTTAAGAGAGCGTCGCAGGAAATAATCAACTTGGAAAGTCACACGGTCATTCCAAACAAGGTTCCCAAAAGCATCCTGAATCCTGTAAGAGAGGGCAACGGTGGGGTCAAAGATACGCAGAGCGAGCCGGCGAACCACGGTGCAGCGCTGCCCTCCGTTATCTGCAACAGGGCTGGCCAACGGTTTACGAGCGCCCTGCATCCAGACATCATGGGCTCATGTGTTTCTCAGAGGGCCGGGGACGAGAGGAAGAATTTAATTCCAGAGCATTCCAACAGCATCCCACCCAGGAGGGCGAGTGACGCAAAGATCACTCATCGAGATGTGAAGCTGGAACCAGGCGTGATAAGCCTCAAGAACGACACCGCTTCAAAAATAAAGACAGAGGAAGTGGGCTCGAACCAGCAACACTCTTCTTGTCCTTCCTTGAGTGTCCTCTTGGCGGCATCTGCCCAAGTGAGACCGTCGGCGATTCTAGTTTGCAAGGATACCGTTTCAAGTCCGTCGTTTTCAAACCCCAGAAGTCTAAATGAGCCTTCGTCGGTGAAAAAAAGGGTGCTTTCCACCCGCAAAGGTCCAAAGATGTCGACGTGGACCCAGGAAGTCGGATCCGGGGAGAGAGCAGGAGACGCGCTGGAGCCCGAGGGTTTTCCCGTCATCTCCTCTGTGTTTTCGCTCAGCCAACAACCAGAGGACGTCCAAGGCGCCATGCAACCGCTGGTCATGGCGCTGCGTGGTATAGTGATGGATAAAAGTAACGGTCCTAGTAGCAGAACTCAAGATCACGTCAAGGTAACAAACGGCACGGACCTGGCGAAGGAGGCGCTGGCGTCCTGTGCTCAGGTGGACACAAAAGATGGGTCCATCATCCACAAGCTTTTATTAGCAGAGCGGGCCGGTAGCACAACTCAAGATCACGTCAAGGTAACAAACGGCACGGAGCTGTCGAAGGAGGTGTTGGCGTCCGTTGCTCAGGTGGACACAAAAGATGGATCCATCATCCAGAAACTTTTATTAGCAGAGCGGGCCGGTAACACAAATCAAGATCACGCCAAGGTAACAAACGGCACGGAGCTGTCGAAGGAGGAGCTGGCGTCCTGTGCTCAGGTGGACACAAAAGATGGATCCATCATCCACAAGCTTTTATTGACCAAGCGGATCGGTGAGACTCTCAAAGTGGAGGCCAAAGAGGATAAAGGTAATCAGCACCCTCCTGCGCCGACCCACAACCACATCAAGAAGGAGAAACCAAGCACTACTACTAAGACGACGGACAGTAAGAAACGCCGTTGCACTCCCGCGTCAAAATCTTCAAGAGATGGGGTATCTGTTTTCCAAATTGCCGGCGCACATGTGGCTGCAGAGCCGCTCCAGCAAATAGCCAAAGGCGAGCACGACATCTCAAAGTTTCTGACTGTCTCGCTGAAACGGGTACAAGTAGGCCTGTGGAAAAAGAACAAGAAGGGGCTGAAACTTAGAATATCCAAATACAAGATTCAGGTACCGATGGGCGGTCTAACCGACTGCACGGTTATATACCCGATGCCGCTGAAGTCGGACCAACTGGTGACGCGGCCGAGCCCCTACCAGCCCGTGGTGGTGCTCAATCACCCGAAGCCCCGGGCCTCCGTTCAGGGCGCGAGACCGGACACTGTAGCGGACACGCCGGAGTCCGTGCTGGCGCCAAAGTGCCAAATCTTAAAAATGAGGCTGAGCAAAGTGATGGGGCAGAAGTACGAGGTGATGGGGTGCACCGTCGGCGTCTTCCCGTGACTCTTATCCGCGGACGTATCGCTGCACGTGAGTGCACGTTTAGGAGAAAACGACTAGTATTACAACGGCGGGGAGACGTCGACTTAAAGAAAGACAAAACATGATGGAGCGTGAGATTTTAAAAACAATGGACCTCTTGATTATCATTGTGTTACACGTTTGTTGTTTATATAGGCATGGAATGTGGAATATTCAAGTGCAATGCAGTCTGACTGCTTTGAGTCCCAGAACATCTGCTTTAGTAGACTGCGTTCACTCATACGCAGATGTTGAGTACGGTTACAGAAACGTTCGGGAAACTAGTAGATCTGTCAGAGTCGAGGCATAAATGCATGTGTTGTTTACTTAAATAGGATAACATACTGTATTTATTTTTGTTTTTTTGTTATCAGAAATGTTTTGCTGTTAATCTGGATCCTCTAAGACACAAGCTGAATTAGGGGCAGTACACCTGAGTGTCAACTCCAAATACAAACAATGTCATAAAGATGCAGAACATGCATGGCTCCAAATTGAATGATGGGGGAAGAAATCGATAGTAGAAGTAATGCGGAAATGTTTGGTTTGTGAGGTCTATTATGGGGGCGAAGCCTCATGCAACATTTAGCACAAATAATATACAATGCAAGAAATGTCTTAGTCAAAGTATGAATCCCTGTTTTTCTGGGGGGGTTTTTAATGCTCAAATTAACAGAACAGTCCGAGGCGAAGAAAACAAATGTGTTTCCGGCCGCCGTATTTGGACAGAGAGCACTTCTTCCTTTTGTTTCCTTTGATGAAGTTGTCTGATTATGTTGCATCCAACAAGTCAATTTAACACTTGCCTTAAAACTGATCAATAAGGCACGTCCGAGAAATCCGCCTCACTTCGAGATGACGGCCAGTGTGATGTGTGCAGCACTCGGTATAGGTCAGTAGTGTACAGGTGCATTCAGGCACTCTCTGCGTCGCTGTGTTGTATTTATTTGGTCAACAGTCACTGGTAAAGTGAACTGGACCATTGAGAGAGAAAAAAAGAACACTACACTGTGTAAATAATGGAAGCTGGGCGCGCACACACACACACACACTACTGTTTGTTATTGTTATCAGTTTGAATGTTTTTTAAATCACTGGGTGTTGCAGAGAAATAGACATGATGTTTGCCAGTTGTCCTTCATGTGTTGTGTGAAGTTAAATGTCTCGGTTGTACTGTAAACTTGGATTGTGCCCCAGTTTCTCACCAGTATTTACCACTCTGCTGGCCTTTTCTCGGTGACGCACCCTAATTCAGACTTTACCGGTTGACGACGAGTGCCTGAACGCACCGCGAGTCTTGGTGTCTGCCAGGCCGGAGGTAACGGCAAAACTTTTGACTACTCTTAATTCTTCAAGAATTGTTCTGCTATTTTTTTATTCACTTTTTTAATTTTTTCAGTCTCTGTTTTTGTTATTCTTGTCCCATTTGGTTGTTTTCATGAATATTCTACATGTAATCCATCGCAGATATTTTCTTTTGATTAACTTATTGGAGGTAACGGTCCCAGAAACAAGTGTTAACGCCATCTTCATGTGACGCCTCTTTGCAGCACCTTTTTAAACGGTGGTCCAAAATAGAGCAGGTCCCAAACTGGTTTATGACTGGTCCAGAAAGCCACATGCTTTTATTTGATCTGGTGTACATACTAAGTGACTGTGGTGATTCTGAGAACCTGTTAAAACCATCGTCTTTCCTGATGCGTTACAGAACTGTTACGGTTCTTGCGACAGCAGTACATGTGTGTTTTTAATCGGTAACCATGATGTATGAGGTGCTAGACCTATCAATTAGTAGGTTTCGGTTGCCCAGTTTTCACTGTATATATACGTTTCAATCATTCGCAGATTTTATTGTGTACATACCTATAAATATCAAATGTGATAGCTGTTGTTCATACTGTGTAGGGAATGGTTATCGTTCCACAGCCTCTTCAGCAAAAGCAGTTATGTTGTGCTTTACCTTCATAGCACTGCAGAGTCAGGAGCTGACGTATTTTATTGTTTGTTATATAAATATATATTATTATTATTATTATTATTTTAAAGGTGTTTAAGGGCATGCCAGTTCTCTCTGAATGTTTCTTTGCCTTCCATTCACCTCTCATTTGTGTTTTTTTTTTTACCTGTTTGACGTCCCTTTTCAAGCTTGTTTTTTGTTTTTATTCTTTTTTTGTTTTATATCGTGTTCCATGCTTTTATAATAACAAATATGTAACTCCTTTTTTTTTTTTTTCTATTAAAACATGATCACAATTGGTATTGTCTATTCCCTTTTGTCCAACAGAATTGCGTCACATAAAGTGCTCATCGAGAGAAGCACGGGCGGAGGAAACATTCAGATATTTTAATAATTAAACTACTACCTAGCTAGTTCCTCCTTTTTATATGAGCTTTCTCTAAATGACCCACGTGTCTGAAAATACAAGGAAGTATCTTCACAACATGTATGAATGAACTATGAGGGAGAGTTTCTGCCCTTTTACTGTAATGGAAATGTTATATTCTTAGCTGTATTTTATATTTGGATTTAAGGGAAGTGGCTTACAAACGTATATATGAAAACTATCTCCTACAGTGGGATTGTGAAGCAATTGGCGGGGGTTGTGAAGCAATTGGCACCCATCTGCTCGCCCCTGTACCTGGTGTCAAGTGTTCATTTACTTGTAGGTCATAAATTAGGGGCAGGATGCTGACCCTTTGGTTTTCTACAGTGTGAAACCACAAGTCCCTTTGCAACCCCCCACCCATCTTTCCTCTCTTATATGCCTCTGTGAATTGTCACTCTTCAGTTTGTCCTCACGCAGTCTCACAGTGAAGAAAAAAAATGATTTTATAGACGTTCTGTTTCTTCAATATTCGTTATTTCAGCTTTAATAGACTCAACGTCGGGTAAGGTCACATTTCAGTGGTTTCCAAAGATGGCTTCTCAGATGGCTCCGTGTCACAAACCGTGTGGCGAGACTTCAGCACAGTACTTGAGAAAATGCTCTTAAAACTCTCCACCGCTGTTGTTGACTTACTATCGTGTAATATTGACTTGAGTCATAATTCTAAACTTGAAGCGTAAATCTCACATTTTGACACAGTGAGAGAAAATTGTCAACTGTATTGTCAATCGATCAATACTTTAAATGTCATCAATCAAAATGGGGAAAATAGTTCCTTCGTCCAGCTTCTCACATGAGAGTTTGTTGCTTCTCTCGAACGTGATTTTTTTTCGTTGTGTTTTTGGACAGTTGGTACATGAATAAAACCAAAGATAGCATAACCAACAGATTCATTGATAATGGAAATAATTGTAAAGGTACAGACTGTTTGTTTTTTAAATATGACACAGGCCAACACTTTTCACAATTGGTATACTCGGTCATCATCTTTCCAACACGCCCATCATGAACTTCAGTGGATGTTTGGGGTTCCAACCAGATGGCATTGGTGGTAAACCTTTATGAAGATGATTCTCTCTGAAATTCACAACTGCACAACTAAGGCGCAAAGAGCTCTAATAAAGAGCGCTGGGAGTATTGTGTTCGGTGGAGCTTGACAGCAGACCCGTCCAGCCATTGTAGCCACGAGCAGCAGATATGAGCTACGAGATATTGTTTTCATCTGGGTCGGAATCAGGTCAAATTAAAGAGCGAGGCCACTTTGGCCTAATAGATTCTCTAGAAATAATAGTGGAAAGTATGAACAGAAAAATGGACGTATGACGTTAAAAAAAAGGAGCGAGGTTACACAATAGCTTGTAAACGCTCTTGGTTTTCTTTATTACTCCACAAACAGTACATATATTATACTAATCCAGTTTGCTTCATTAACAATTAACAGACAATACATCTTTAGGTCCACTAAGATATGTTTTCTTTTTCTTTTTTTTCTTTTTTTACCATTGAGCAGAACACGTGTTATTGCAGCAGTTGGACAACTTCCTTTTTCGTTATGGGACACGTCAGCATGCAGTTTTCCGGGCATTTGCCTCTGAGCACGCTTCTCCCGCTGATGAGTATTATTGGGAAGATGGAGTGAACCTTGATGATGTCTGGCACAGAGTCAAATATCTGAGGAGAAATCAGATGTGAGCTTTCACTAAATCTAATTGTTGAACCGTCTTTCTGAGACATTTTGTCCACTCACATCATTGGATCTCTGTCCCTTTCCCAGGGAGAACTTGCCGGAGCTCTCGACGAACCGGATCTTGATATTGTAAACCTTCTTCTTGTGATACACGGCCAACACCAAGGGCTCCCTGTTGGTGTTGGTGGAGCAGTCTCGCACCAAAAAGGCTCCGTCCTAAAGGGGTTGATGTGAGAAACAAAAGCAGATTTTAGCAGATTTTTCTTGTCTCATTTCATATTAGAGGAGATACTGAATTATCTTCCATTATTTTACAATGAGCCTCCTGTAACATGAACTCTTGTAACCTGTCTGTTTGGGGCTGTGTTTGTTTTTTGTTTTGTCTTGCTTTCATATTTGTTTTATTATCGGCGTTCTTGTGGAAAATAAGAACATTCAATAAGCGTATTGTTGAAGCAAATAGGAGACGCAGTACCTTGTTCACCAGATGTAAGACGTGCTCAGCATCGGCTCGAGAACAAGCCCCCACATACCACTCTTCTTCACTGTAGGTCTGCCAAACACAAGTACTCAGATCTTTTACTACGGGTAGTTTAACATAAAACAACATCATTTTAACAATCTAAATCTGCAAAGCAAAATCAGCTTCAAATTACTGAAGCTGTTAAATAAGTTCAGTGTAGTAAAAAATAAATTTGTCTTCAAAATGTAGTGGAGTTGATGTATAACGTATCATAAAATACAAAGTACAAGTACCTCAAAAGTGTTCCATAAGTGCTTGAGTAAATATATTTAGTTAATTTCTACCACTGAACACTTCAGAGTTCAATGAGTAGCATAATATTGTGTTACTGTATTAAATAGCAGCGAGTATACCTGTTGAGGTTTTCCCATTGGAACAAAGTCATGTTGGTCAAAGTCTTCTTTAGTTTGAGGCCACTCGTGGTGATGACGTTTTGATCGCACCCTTTCTTTAAGTAGACGTTAGTGTTCACTCATTTCGTTAATAACTGTATAATGATACTAAGGATCTATATCATTACTTACCTAGACTTTGTTGTGTCCTAAATACAGAAAGAAAGAGCAAATCAAACATGACATAACACAACACAATTGTCCTGAAACGCCTGAGAGATGAAACACAAACCTTGTTTCTCTAAAATTAGTTTCCAGAGAATGTTTGAGATTGGTATGAAGGGATGAAACACTTTCAGCACGCTGTAGACCTAAAAACACATTCAACATGTTTACCACTGTCAAGACCTTTTCAACCAAAACAATATTACATTCACACTTATTTAGCTCTTACCGTTGGCAAGTGAACCGAATTCAGTCTAGTAGAAGTATTAGAAAGACAATTAGATTACAAAATTAAATAAATTAAAAAAAGGAGTTAAAGAGTTTTTTCTAGTCAGGTTACAAGTGTAATTGTGTAGAATAAAATAAAATAAATACAATTTAAATGAAAATAGCATGACAGAAAGCGCTGAAATCTGACACTTTACTTACTTTTTTAGTTGCTCTCTGTCCACTGAAATGAAAAAAAAGCATTATTCTCTGTATTATTATTAAATATGACATCACAATATGCTCGATCAATGAAAGCCTCAAGTTTATTTTGTGTGATTATGTTTCCAACCAGCAGATGGCGGCACTGTCCCACTGTGCAAACTGTAAACTCAGCCGGCTTCCTTTCACTTTCCGCCATTCACAGAGAGGAAAGAGGTCACAGAGGTCAAAGTCAACTAAATAAAACCAGTTCTCACTCTCTCCAGCAGGTTTCGCGTATAGTCAGCCCAGACAAGTGCTTCTCTATCTCTGTTGGAGATGATGGAGATCGCCTGGAAGTACACAAACTTTAGCTGCAAGTCCATGCACATTTAAACATTTATTTAACATCTCATTTAAACCCAACAATGAATGATTTGAAGAGCAGTTGAGCAAATTACCTGTGAGAGCGCTGTGATATTAGAAAGAGAGAAAAATCATCACCTATTTTATGAGTGGCCATCAACAGTGTTTATTGACACAGAAACTGACTCAACAATAAGTACTGCATGTATGGTGAGGTGCTTACCTGCTCACCTGGCAGCACAGGTGAAAACCTCTTTTCTGCAAGAGCAACATGTGAACATATGAGATGATTCTGAGGCCAGAGGCAATGAAAGTAAAGATAATTTAGTTGTCTTACCAAATCTGATTTTTCTTCTGCCTGGCTTCAGGTCTCTGTTTATTGCAGGTCCGGTGGCTAAAAACCATGCCAGGCAGACATAAATAATGTTCAGTGTACAAGTACTTAAGGAGTGCTATGAAGTACACTTTTGAGGTTCTGTTACTCAATCTCAGAGGGAAATGTGACACTTTTAAGTAAACTGCAAGGCCTATTGTTTACTTTAAACTGAAACATGTAACGCCACAACTGACATGAAAGCCATCAGCTGAAGTATCACATCAGCATTTGAAACACTGTTGGTTAAATGTGCTATATTCAAAATAGGGAGCATTTCTATTGCCTAACGTGCTCAGAGCTAACGTGTTCAGAACTAATGTGCTCAGGGCTAACGTGCTCAGAGCTAACGTGCTAACAGTGATAAAAGTGCAAACTACAGCAAAAGTGCTGACAGAGCTAACAGTGTTCAACAGAGGGCGGGAGCTACACGCTTCTGCAACGACGCTATCGGTTTGGACGATGTTAGCAGCTGCAACCGCCATATGAGAGCAGTGCAGAGCAGCGGCCGCAAGCTAACCAGTGGAGCACGCTCACATAGGCTCACATGCACTGAAAGCACGCACGGACATTACTTCACTTTATCTTTGGATAGCAAGTGGGGTTTTTCTGCTATATTATTGCTCTGGATATCAATTTGAGCACCTTAATAACACTTAAATTTCCAATTTTGGTGATTTTCATTGGAAATTAATAAAGGTATTAAAAACTAAAAGTAAACTAAACTAAAAGAGATGGAAAAGCGCTGCAGAGGTGGTTGTTTGTCTGTTTTCAGTGTTGTCAGCACTATGACTGACCGATCACATCCTAGAGAGCCATTTGATTTAATATTATATCTTTAATAATGCAGGTTAAGTGACCCTGTGTAGCTTTTGCTGAGCAGCAAGTCATAAAGTTGCTCACATCAGCTAATATTAGCCGCGCTAAGCTACACTGCACTGGTGCCAGGCCAAGTGAAAACTCCCTAGAATGTCTGTATCTCATCAAAATTCAGACGATGGAGCTTTTAATGTCACTTCACCTGAAGCAAGTGGGATTTCTCTTGGCAGGATGTTGACTTTATCCTGATGAAGAGGAGAGCACATGAAGAATAAGCAGACATGTACAGCTGTGCAGTGGTGATGGAGAATGAATCTGAAGAATTCAAAACAGAAAAACTTACAGTGCCGAGTGAGAGGCTCTGAGCCGATGATGACCTCGGGAGATCCCTGTCTTGGAAGCAAAAGAAGTTGAGATGCTCTCACTCTTATCAGTGACAGTAATGACAGTAGTTTCAGCAGCTCCAGTGTTCACTGACTGTTCAAATGAGTTTGTATCATTGTTATAACTCGGTGGCGGCTGGTCCCAGTGGCGCACCGCAGCAGCAGACTGTATTGATTACAGAGGGAGAACACTCCGAGTGTGAACACATTTAAAAGCCACGTTCAGTGTGAAGTTGCAGACGTCCAGCTGCGAGGCCCCTGGCTGTGGGCCACATCCATGCAGGAGAGTAAAAGGAGTCTATTCACACTACATGCTTCCCCCATCTCACCCCTTCGGCTGCTGGATAATTGTAATCTCCCGCAGTCTGCCTCAGCCAACAGATGGCCCTGGAGACCCACTGGCAGATCATGATCACTCAGCGTGAGCTCCCCCCCTCTCTTACTCTCTCTCTCTCTCTCTCTCTCTCTCTCAGATACACACTGTTTTCATTCTCACCACCGTGGTGGTGGAGCTGTTATGTTGTGCCTGCATTTCATTCAGCTTCATTCTAATTATGTTCACCAGCACTGTTCTTTTCAGGAAAGTGAAATAAACTCACTCTCATTGTAAACACCCAAACTTAGAGTTAATTATTTTGGATTTTTGGATAAAGGTTTAGGAACTATTTATGTGCCATATGTTTATACATTTAAGGCAGACAGGAATAAGACGTGCAGTGACAAATATGAAAGGTCAGGTTCACTCCTACAGACGGACAGAATTTCTCAACTCACTGAGCCACGAAGACGTCAATTTCTTTGGTTGACTGTTCAACGCTACAAAACAAAACGCTTTAGATCCAAGTAACTAAGAAGTGAAAACAACACATACCGAGAGCAGCGTGAATGTGGATGATAAGGAATTATTTTCCTCTCTACCTGCATACTCTCTCTCATCATTGATGGACCTTGCAGGAAGTATGCGCACATGAACCACTTGCTCCTGGTCATCCACCACATCGTACTCAGGCTCCTCCACGTTGTTAAAGTTGCCGCGTCTTTCATTTCGGTTCCTGCCTGCCCTGTTGCGATCCTGTGGAGAGGAAATGGCAGTTGCTTGTAATTGGAGATACCAAGTCTACGATATATAAGCTTCATCTTCGTCTTGTAACACTGAGCTCTTAGAAATTGTGCGTGTGTCACCCAGATTTAATACAAGAAAGACTGCCTTTGATAACAATCTCATTCTGCATCCATTGATTTATTGGAAACACGTGTACTAATCTGGTTTTAAAAAATGAAAGCGGTAAACCTGCTCACATTTGTGTCTTGCTCATTACATCAACCATCACACAGTTACACGTTCTGAATGGACGGTGTTAGATCCTTGACGTGTATACAGCACTGATAAGCACAGGAAGCTATAATGAGGTGTTGCACAACCCACTGAGGGATTTCCTTTTTCAAGTTTCCCTCTCTATAGCTAGACACTAACGTGCACACATTTATAGCCGGTCTGTGACACAGTGTTACATAATAAAAAATGCTCTATTTCTGTTAATTAATGGAGGCACTGTGACGGTGTACATTTGTGCAGCTGTGGCAAAGCTGGAAAAAAAATAGAGTGAGATCAGGGTGAATACATTCAGAGAGGAGGCGTCAATCATCGACAATCAAACCCGCTTCTCTCATTCAATTTAACAGCAATGTGTTTCACATCAGAACCGGTTATTTTGTATTGAAAAGGAGAATCCATATTGGCTTCATTTCTTTCGCAGAGGAAATTGATGTGGTTGTCCAGGCCGGTGCAGTGTCATCCAGGAACATGTCGCTTAAAGGCAGGAAACGTCTCTCTTCAGAAGCTCAGGTTCCTTTGTTTTCATGAGTAATGATGAACCCCGAAAGTTTATTTTGAAAGACAATGATTCATACAATAACCACACTGTGTATGGCTGTGTATGTGCACAAATGTCTTTTCTAAATAAAGCACGAGTTCAGGTTCTTATATTGCAAGAGGTGGTTGGACAAGGGGCATTTCACCTTTATCTGACAGAGGACAGTCTAGAAATTGGGCGAGTATGACATGCAACAAAAGTCCCAAGGCCAGAATCGTGTCCGGGACGTTGCTGTTCTATAGAAGTCGTCCTGCATACAGACCGATCCTCAGAGCTCTATGTCAGCGCTAAAGCAAGGTCTGGCTGCACACTTTATCATTCTGCTATTGGGGAGGGAAAACGCTCCAACTTGTTTGTAATTTCTTTAACCGATCCCATCGTCTTGGGAGGCACAAAGCATAGAATACAGAGGCAGCAACCTCGCCAGATAGAGAGGAGAATGCCATGTGGAATTCACGGCCAATTGGCAGGTTTTATACCCAAAGTCTACAACCGCTGACTCAGACTACATGTGCTGTAACCACAGGTGCTCTTATACCTGCATTTTAAGCATAATGTCCTCTGTTTTCTTGCCAGCAGGGCCATAGGTTGTTGTTTTTTTACAATTGAATCCAAATATTCCTCAGCCCTGGTTTACTCTCATTGAGCACATCCTTGCCCCGTGTGCTGAACATGTCTAACTCATCCCTCTATCTGGAGGCTGCAGAAGGAACAGGAACACTTCCAGTCTGCAGGTGGCTACAGGGATCTAATCAACCAGAGGGGAAAGCAGTCGTCATCCTGCAAGCGAATGACAGTTACTGGTCGGGAACATTCTTCAGTTAAAACCCACACAGACTCTGTCAATTAGCATTACTGCGGTGATGGCTTCAAATTTCCATTTATTTTTAGCACAATCCTTGTTCTAGACAGACAGAGTGAAAGTGCATGACCTGAGAAGAGTTCATGAGATTTTGGAAAGTCAGTGAGAGGAAGCTTAAAGCCAGAAACATGATATCAAGGAAAACCTTTTTTTTTACACCTTGTGCCGTTTCTCTGTGCCGTATTTCTGAAAAAGCATCATGTGCTTTTTCGTATTGAAATACATCATAAAAAGCATCAGAGCATAAATAACAAAAAACAGCTGTTACAGTGTTTTATTAATGTTATCAATGCTATTTCACTGTTCGCAGTAAATATGCACGTAAAGCATTCATAATCACAAAAGAACATTTATGTGGCGTGGAGTGATAACTTTAATTTAATTCTGAAGGATATTAATGTTGTTTTCTCTTTTTTTGTTATAGATGTATTCAAATGACTCCCTTAAATTACATTACAATGTTATTAATCTTTTGAGCTTTGATGAATTTGAGAGATGATTATTGTATTAACCAGTGAGACTAAATAAATTGAAATATTTGTTCCCAATCTAACATCAAAAGGAGTAATAATACAACACAAAAGTTATTACTCCTTATCCACATCGTTTTTTTTTTGCTGTGCACTAACAATGACAGAGCAGATTCTCACTCTTTCCTTGTTTCTGTGCTAAAAGGTAATTACACAGGGGGGGGGGGGGCTGCAGACTCTCAAAGCTTCCCCTGGGAACGTTCATGTGGAACCATCGGGGAAACGCTGTGCTACCAGTCGGGCGCAATAACTCACCATTATCACAGCAGACGCATGGCTCTCTCTCCCTCTACAGCGACCGAGGGGCTGGAACAAAAAGGAAAAACATCATTAGTTTGGGGGTTCTCCTAAAGAATATGTCATTTTCCTCCTCAACAGTTACACATGCAGATATACATCTTTATATACGACTCAACAGAGCTGCTTTGTTCATCTGAGTTACAGTTTTAACATCCACTGGAAATAAACTATGAAGAACATTTTTACTGATTCACAATTTTATTTTAACACAAGAAGGACAGATACTTCTTAACATGGAAACATTAAAAACATCTGATATATTTGATTATTCTTTGCCACATCATGTACATACGTACATGATGTGGCAAAGAATAATCAAATATAATCTCTATATTAAGTAGATCTGCAGTGAAATCTGAATTTAGGTAAACACCAAAAATATTTTTCAAATTGATTTTCAATTGAAAAAATTAAAAAAGATAATAATAATCATAATAATAACATAATTGCATTACACTATTTATTCAAAATTATGTAAACCATAACAATTTTTTTTTTTAAATCTAATAATAATAATAGAATTATAGCTTAGCATCCCTAAAGATATAAGAATTGGTTTATTTGATTTGACGTGATTATTTCCATTTTGTCTAAATTGTATGGTTTGTATTTATATTTATCGAAGTAAGACTTTGTGACAGAAAGAAAGAAAAAAAGACAATTGAAGGTGAAAATAACAGAAGTTTCCAGTCAGTGAGGTCAGAGGTTTTGAAAAGTAGCTAAAGGTCGCTAACTAATGTTTGGAGAGATAGAGCCGTGAAACCACTGTCTTGTATTTCAGCAAAAGATCCACAGATCAGAACAGCCACTTAATATAACATTAACACTATATCATTTGATATTGCTTTGCCAAGAGGTATCATCGGCATAGTGTAGGAAAGAAAAGTGTGTATCATATTACACACCACATTCAGTTAAAGCTATCACTAATACCACTAGTATTTGTACATAGAAATGACAGCACTAAGATGCATACAGAGCAACAGTATTACATGTTGCATTTCATTTAACCAGATAGCATCTTGGTATTCATTAGAAAGGTCTCAATATTAATCAGCAGTGCTGGTTTCACCATTTACTCTTCAAATTATGAATGTTAAACCAACCAAATATCATTGAAGGGACGAATACGAAAACAATTTTGTCTATTCAGACTATTCAATTATCCACCTGCAGATCCAAACAATGACACTTTTTTTTTCTTTTGACATGTACAAAACTGTGAAAGCGTCTTACGTAGTTGTGACAAAGCACAGTAAGAATGCTATTTTGTGTACTTTTTAAATTGGTGCAAACACAGTATCAGCAGGAGTGACGTCGTTATCTCGATCTGGATGGCGGAAAGAGGACTAAAAATGTATTTGTGTGTCTTTGTCGCATATCCTTCATTTATCAGCTTTTTAAGACACACTATCAATTTTAAAATCATGTTTCCAGGGAGATAAGCAAGAAGAGGAAGAGAAACACGGGGTCAGCACCAATCAATCACTCTTTGATTGACAGCTTTAAAAAAAAAATGTTTGAATCCTTTTGACTGTGAAGGAAAAACAAAACAGGAAGCAGGAAGGAAACCGATACCAAAATAGAAGTGAGGACATTTAAGCGAGGCTCAGGGATATGTGATAATGCCAGGAGACATTACATCCTACCAAATCACAGTCCCACGAGGGAGAATCAAAGTCAGGGTTGTATTTGGCAGTGTGGTCCAACACTCAGCAGGGCAGTCTGTCTACTTTGCAGAGCTTACTGAGCCATGGGAAGTGGTGTTGGATGAGATGTATGAAAAAAAAAGAAGAGGAGATTAGATACTTGCAGCCAGCGTCTGAGGTTGAGCAGTTCGTCTGGAGAATAAACTTCTGCCCCATGGAAATTGGGTGCAGAGGATTTGTGGCAACTCAAACCACCAGACGACTTAAGGATTTGTGACCTGGCTTTTCTACGGACATCAAGAATGTATCAACTGCAGCGAGCGAGCGAGAGCTCAGTCTGAGGACAGAAACCACATCAACAGCGACCAAACTAGGTCCGTGGATTGTCCGTCAACATGCTAAGTATTGTTGACACCATTTTTGTTGTGTTGACATCGATATTTATGTGTTTTTTTTTAGCAGTAAAGATATCTGTGCCCCTAACTGAGTTATAAAAAGTTTATTTTGCTTTAAAGCATGCCGTTTTTCACATTCACAACAATATAATCTGTGCTGTGAAGATGTTAAAGTTATTATTCAGAGTGATCACAAGATAGTTTAAATGTATAATCAGTGTCAGGTGCTCCTATAACGATCGAGTTTGCACCTTTTTTTTTTTTTTTTTAATAAAAAGGTTGTGACCAAATGTGACAAAACACCTAATTTAAACCCCACAATTCCTTATTAGATGAAATGACAACTGCAGTTCATAAATCACATATGATATTAGAGCAAATAAAGACTTATTCTTGAATTTTAATCAAAGCAGGATTTGCAGCTCGAGCAGCAAATACCGCATTTCAAAGCTTGTCTCGTCTTCATAGTTCACTACTTATCATTTTCCAAACCTTTTTGAAGATTCTTTTTACAACAGACCAACTTTAACTTATTTTTCTACACACTCGCGAATACAGCTGTTACTTACTTTTTCTGAAGACGTGTGCAACAAGCACACCTGTCCAGCTAATTTCTGCCTATTTGGTTAACCGTATTTGGTTCCAGAAAGAGTCGCAGTTTTCATGTATCTCGCACAGACCTACAGAAAAACCCCTGGTCTGCTTCCACTGACTGTCAGCGTGACGCAGCCCACTGCAGTAACCCAACAGGACTTCCTGTGTGGTGAACAACTGGCCTATAACCTAATGTCTTCACTCTTGTTTTACACTGTACAAAGTTGCTTTGTGGAGGGCTTCTTCTTCTGCATCTGTGTTCGGCATTCAGATAATTGCTTGTGGTATTGGTCAAATGTTTCATTTATTTCTGCATAAACCTTTTTGTTCGCTTTAGTTGTGCAGTGGGAGATGTTTTTCACGCAACATACATCTTAAAAAGCAGACCTAGACCATTTGTTCAGTGCATCAGGGTTACATGAACCTTCCAGTGCTACAGGTATTTCTCTTAATTTGAACAGGAACACGGTGACATTTCAACATTTGCTCTGCCAAGTGCGAAAAGAAAGCAGGGTGACATTTACTCTTTCCATCAGATCATCATCTGGCTTTATTTTTTTTAATTTTTTTTTTTATATCAAACAAGAAGGTGAACCCAAATTACAATATTGTATTCATGCCCTTTCAAAGTGATATTTCGCCTTTGTGTAACATTTTCAGTTAATAGCATCAACACTTAATAGAAAGTCTCCTGCCACTTATGTTATACTTTAAAAACTTTAAATGAATGTCCAGTTACAACATGGATTTGCAATGCTGGTTAACACATTAACCCTATTTCAGACAGTGAGAGGCATTTCACTCCATCTTGGTCTACATTCGTGATGATAATTTTGCGGTCACCTATATGATTCTGAAACTTCGGAATGGGCGTCATAGCTGAAAATAGGGCAACAAACATGAGCATTCAGACGATCACGTGGTAAACAAGTATAGTGTGGAGTTTTTACCAAAAGTGAGTGCACCTGTACTGTTGCTGAAAATCCCTCACAGTAGAAGCATAACCAGGAACCAGGAAGTCAGTCAGTAAACTGGTCATTTGGCTGCTTGTTTTTCTCCAAATTAGTCTCACTAATCTGCCCATGACAATCTGAACTGTTAGAAGAATCCCACATTTAACGTTATTATGAATAGTCTCATAACCAATAGAACCGATGGCAGAGCTACAAAACAAAAACTCGAGTTTATTTAAAAAAAAAAAAATTTTAGGGATGCAAAACTATATCTTACTGGGATATTTGTGAACGACAATGAATTTCAATATATTATAACAACGATGAGTCAAATTATTTTCTGTAATTAAAGAAAATGTTGAAAAAAATGATCAAGTCAGCTCCACGGAGCGTTAGATTGAGTGAAGATAATTGTTTTAAAGCAGTTTTAAGTCTCATTGAAACTAAAATCGCTGTCGTGGTGCAGCGATCACACACAAGTTGAGGGCGACTTCTCTTTGATCAACACATAAACTCTTCCTGTCTGAAGCGGGTTGGAGGCCCGGCCTCCTCCAAAGAGCGACGCAGCTGAGCACAGGCGCACAAGGTCAGCCTCTCTCCTGTGGTTTCTTCTGCAACGGTATAGCCTGACTTCCTGTGAACGATTACCATCTAGCCTCTCATATTCTCACTGATGCTTATCTTTTGAGCCGCAAACGGCAACTCCCCCAACATCTCTACACCTTGGCCCCCAGCGACAGCCCCATCGGCCTGTCAATCTGGCAGCTCATCCTGTGTCCTCAACCCCCCCCCCCCCCCCCCCCATCGTCCTCCTCACAGCAGCCAAAAAAATGAACCGACCTCCCCTCCTCCGTCCTGGACCTGTCAGTAAGAAATAGAATCCGTGGTCCCAGCCTGAGGGGGGGGGGGCGGGGCTGAGGAACACAGAGGTTGAATATGGGTGAGGTGTGCGCATGTGAGGGTGTGTTTCATTGGTTAATACAACCCAAGTCCTTCATGCATTCACAGGCATCTCATTGCAGTTAAAGTCATGAAGTTGAATTACCGGCACCACAGGAAGGAGGCATGTGATTGTAATAAGCCACATTAAAAACAAGACCAAGAACAGCTGCACAGCTGCAAAAAAAAAAGTGATAGTAAATGTGGGCCGACGTTTCCTAACACAGACTTACCGAACTTAAACTAATGACTTTTTGTATGATTTATGTTCATCCACACTTTGTGACTGTTGGTTGGGTGACTGAATCCTTTTTTGTCTCAACAGATGGACGTAGAACTTATGTCTCAAACTCTTGATTCTTATTTAAAAGGTTCATACGTATGCTTGTGTGTAACATATAGAGGACCTTTCAGCCTTATGGGGAGAGTCATCGGGTCCCTTTGTGAACACACGTATCAATATCCAGATTTGTATTCAAGTGCTTGGCCTTGACAGATGTTTGTACTTTGACCAAGATTTTGACATGTGTTTTGGTAGAAAAGCGCACGAAAAACGAGGAGTAACTTTTCATAAGATACACCTGATTTGAATGATTTAGGTTGCGTAGCTCTGTGGATGGCAATGATGACTTCTGAGATCTCTTTACTTTTACTTTAGCGCCACCAGCGTGTTGACTTTGTGGTTTTATGTGAAATATCTCACCAAACGTATACTTGATGGATCGCCATGATATTTTATACAGACATTCGAGTTCCCATCAGGATGAATTGTAATAACTTTAGTCATTCCCTGACATATCATTAAGCGCCACCATCTGTTTGATTGACCAAATAGGACCAAACTCAAATGAACAGCATTTTCATCAGCTTAAGATAAGATAAGATAAGATGTACAGGATTACAGCAGCAAAGGGGTAAAGTGCACACAATAAATAGTAAGATCAAATATAACATCAGTAAATAAACATCTACGGTAGCTGAACAATATATACAATATACAATAATATGTACACACAGGCAGAATAAATATGGCTATTTCCACAGTGTATTGGTATTAATATTGCACAGGTTGGATTGAATTAAGTGATTGAGTGTTTTATGTTTTTTTAAGTGTTTTGTGGTCTACTGGGAGCTCAGCTGCTTGTGCAGCTTGACAGCAGCAGGAAGGAAGGACTTGCGGTTCCTCTCCTTCACACACCGGGGGTGAAGCAGCCGGTGGCTGAAGGAGCTGTACAGAGCTGCCAGTGTCCTGCACGGGGTTCAGGGATGATAGCTTAGCCATCATCCTCCTGTCTCCCACCACCTCCACCGTATCCAGTGGACACCCCAGCACACTGCTGGGCTTCTTTACAAGTTTATGTAGTCTCTTCCTGTCAGCTGTCGAGATGCTGCTGCTCCAGGAGACCACTCCATAGAAGATGGCTGATGCCACCACAGAGTCAAAGAAGGTCTTCAGGAGTGCTCCCTGCACTCCAAAAGACCTCAGTCTCCTCAGCAGATAGAGTCTGCTCTATCCCTTTTCATAGAGTGCATGTGTGTGGTCAGACCAGTCCAGTTTATTGTTCAAGTCAACACCCAGGTACTTATAAGATTTTACAATCTCAATGTCTATTCCCTGGATGTTCACTGGTTCCGGGCGAGAGGGTTTACCCCACCAGTTCTTTGGTTTTACAAGAGTTGATCTGGAGACGGTTCAGCTGTGCTTTGTGTTTACTACTAATGAGTAAATCTTAGCATTGCGATAACAAATTATTGTTACGGCAAACAAAACAAACATAGTTTCATCGGAAAGTGTTGTAACGTATATATATATATATATATATATAAAGCGCTCAATTAAAAGACAGGATGTCGTTTTTAGGTTGTTTTTTCATTGTGTACTCTCCACTTCTGAACCCAAACTTACTCACTCTTGCCACTCGTGTCTTGGCTTAAATAAAGACGGTTATTATACTTGGTCAGCCGTTGTCTTTTCTAATCTCCCGTATAAAAGAGAAAGAGGAGATAGTGTAACAGCCAGATAGATAGGATCAGAGAGAGGGAGAGGGCAAGCAGTCTGGCCAGTCTGGCTATCTCTGGCGAGAGTGTGATTCAGCAGCGTGAATAATTAAAGCAGGGCGCAGTGATAGGAATCTGTAGACGCTCGGGTCGAATAATACTGGACGGATATCAGGGGCCTTTGGTGCGGGGAGGTGGCGGCTGAGACGACATCAGTCACTCTCCCCGTGCCCCCGGGCAGCCGTCAGGCCACAGAGCTGAAGGTCAGCAGATGACGGATGGACAGAGACCGGCGGTGGCTAACCGCTAAAGTGGACTAGAAAACGAATGTCCTGTACATGAAATATTATCCTCATGGAGGAAGATACCTGATCGGATACTGCAGCAATGTGTCATGGCTCTGTGAACGTCGTGACGAGCTGAGGTCCACCAGCTTGAAATGAACATGTGGATGTGTAACAGAAAGAGAACAACACATGTTGTATTGGCAGAGGAGGCCTTTAGCCACATGAAAACACTTTCAGTTGCAGAAAGGCACAATTTGACCGTTTTTTAATCATCAAATTACTCATTATAATTACACCAGTACCTCTTCTTGTGTGCTGCAATTCAAAGCCTGTTTTAGTCTCCCCTACATTGTTCTTTGCTTCTCTGAAACAGATGTCTTTCATGTTAGCGACTCAGTCAGCTGTGACTGTGAATGTGGAGGAGGAGGATGTGTTATTTTCGAGAACCGCCTCCTGGCTGACCGTTTTATCCGTGGGTTTCTAAAAACTAAAATTCATCTTTGTTTTGTCTCGCAAATTATGCCGCTCCGAATCTAGACCGCGGGTAGCCCTCCCAGCATGCACAAGTTGCACTGAAACAAGCCTCCGTGTGAACTGAACCACAAAAGAGCGTCCTCCTCCTCCCCGAGCATTAGTGTGATGGCACTGTAGCTCTCTCTCTCGCTCAGTCCCTTCATTATAATGGTCGCAGTGTGCCAGCAGAGTCTCCGTGACGCCAAGGAGCTCCATATTCAGGTCAACTCGCAGCCAGAACGATTCCTTGATTATTCCTTATTTATCCCAGTCATTCACCCCGCTGTGGCGTGGAGTCTCAGGAAGATGTGTGTCTGAGTGAGAGGAGCCAGGGATAATGATGAGCAGAGAGAGGATCGTTAGCAGGCTAGGAGCTGCGCTTCACCCCACTCAGAAGACACATTCAAATCATCAGCAGCATCTTAGTAAAAGCTAATGTGGAGGAGTTTACTGTTGGGTTATTATTATTATTATCACCCAGTGTGCATCCACTAAACGAATCACATACTGAGGCAGATGAGATTCAATATTTGGGCAGCAAAAATGTATTTGCTTTCAGCGCAACAAATCAGTTTTCAATGAATCTCATCTCCAGGAACACGACGAGTCTGCTGCCACGCGAGCAGCTGTGCAGGCTTTGCTCACAACAATAAACTATTACATGTGTTTCTAATTCTTTTAAATCTTAATAATGCCCCACAGAGACGTTACATCATTACGTGTAATAATATTTCACAATCAAAACTTTATGAATCATAAAGTTGGTGATAAGGTCAAAAGATAATCAAAATAATTAGTTGCAGATAGTTTTTGAATTTTTTCATTCAGATTTACCATCTGCAATAGATCAAATTCAAGAAACTGAGTCACCGACATGTTCACAAGAAACATCTTGATATCATTTCCGAAACACATATTTTTACACATGCATCTAGGCAGCCCAACTTATTAAAACTGATTTCCTAAGAATCGTACCCCATGCATTCATTTCCTTTTAATGGTCCATCTGCCTGTGGTGAGAAACAAAGATACCATCAGCGTGTGTTTTCTCATCAAATAAAACAAGTTAACATAATATTCTTCACATTCAAACGCACAGAACATTACAAAGCACCTGCTGTTTATTGAATAGGTAAGAGCCAAATATAAGAAATTACATTTGTCTGCTTATTCTGTTCTTCTAATAAAATCTATAGATTTCCCATTTACAGGATGCTTGCTTTGCTCCCAAGACATACAATGTAAAAATGAGTCAAATAATATAATAATAATAATAAAACTACAATTAGATAAGAAGGTGTCTGTGGCAGTGGGTCTGTTATTACACAGACAGGATGGGGGTGTAAAAAATAGTCTTATTGCCACAAAGGATGAGGACATGAAACTGATGAATAAAAGAGGAATGGGGACAGCAGAGATGAAGCTGGAGTGGGCAGATAATGAGGGGAAGCATGGAAAGCAGCGAGGACAAGATGGTGTGCAGGCTAATGGGGATCCTGAGGCTCAGCTGAATTAGTTTAAAACACAAGGAAGAAAACTAAGAATGAACAATACTGCGTTTGGCAGAGATAACAATCGGGGTGGATCGGTCTAAAATACTCCTCGTTTGAACGTCCTGTTTGACCCTCCCACCCTGGGTGCGTTTCTTCTGGACTTGATACTACGACATTATCTCCCACAACAGTCTCACCTGAGCGTGGAATAACGACACGGATGGGTTTACCGTTTAGTTACTGGAAAATCCGATGCCTCTCACACAGACGGTAAAAGCCTGCCAATATCTGGCACCACGGTGTGATAGAGCTACAACTTTGCAGAAACTAGAGCGGTCACATTACTTTTACCCTCTGGACAATCACAATTAGGCTGGGGCTAAAGCTCTTTGGGCTCTTATCTTGACTTTTAATAAGAGATACTTGTATGCATGCAGTTAGGTACACACGCACATGCACACCCACGCACACACACACACACACACACACACGCTAGACCAAGTGGGAGCGAGGAATTTCTCTTGCAATTCCAAATGAGCAACACTGGGACCAGGAATAATGGATGAGCAGCAGCATGGTCAAGTCTAATTACTGCAACCTCTCGACCGTTGAAATCCCGGCCCATACTTTCCGGCCACCTCTGGCCCGGTCACATGTGTAATAGCCTGTTGGGAGAGCAGGCATCAGTCTCCCCGTTGCTGATGTAGTTCAGCAGGCTCACAGTTCAGGTCCTCGCTCTGGCTGCGGCCTCCGGTAAATGTGGCTCTACATCACCCCGGACACAATCCATCCACATTAACTTCAAGCAGGTGCAGCCTATTTCATCCTCATTGCCTACAGTGTCTGAGCGAGACAGCCACTCCATTCATATAATCCATGGATCTCAACGTGCTCTGCCCAGGAACAAGTGGTTTAAAGGACACGACGGGGCAGCGGATGGAAGTTAATTGACCGTGCGGTGGCTTTAATGAGTTGATCCCGGTACGAGAGTGAAAACCATCAGGTGATCCCCTGCAGACGGTCAGATCTACGGCTGCAATTAGGGAATTATATTTAACACAGTTTCTAACTGGAAATGTGACGTCCATGCAAATAATGTATGACAGTATATTGAAAATGCTCACAGGCTTGAAATACTGTTGATATGACGATATAATAATAGAACCAGCAGGTCCTGATGAGGGTTTTTAAAAACCTATTCCCCTGTATGACCTTTTCAATCGTGGATGGACCACATGAGTCAAGCCAAGTAAAGTTAGTTTTGTTCATATAATCCAATATCACAATCTAAGCTCACAATCTGTTCGACATATGACACCCTTCGTCCAATCAATTGTCTAAGGATGAAGGTTGTCACACCCTTCTGATTCAGATAGGAAAACTCCCAAAAGACCCTTTAAGAGGAAAAAGAAGTCAAACTCAGACAGACATGTCTGAGAAGACATAAATACCAACGGTACAATATTCAGACCTTCTCAATGCCACTTCTAATGGTTTCTTCAATGTTTTCCATTGTGTTTGTTAATTATGTTTGAATTGTGCTTCTTAATCTCATATTTTTATACAGTTTGCAGTGTGTTTACTGTAAAGACGGTAATTTCAATGATACTTCCTGTTTAAAGGATGAGCCTGACAATATTCTACAATATTTATAATTGTCAAAAAGAGACCAACCTCGTCTATTTTCAGCTGCTGAATAACTCACACTCATTATTGAGTATTTATGGCAGCAGGACAGTGACTGTTGGTTTAACTGTGCATGTCTATCATTATCAAAAACATGATATACAACCACTCTGTATCAACAACACAGTGTGGCTCATTGATGTGTTTTTAATAGTTTTTGGAGCTCTATGGTATAAGAAGGAATTATACAAAAACAATACTGTTGATTTTGGTCTTTTTGTGGAATTTGTTAACTGTTAAATAAATGATTAACTAACCAACTAACTAATTAGGTCTCCTTTTTTAGGATATTTAAACATTTTATTTCCAGATTTTCTGAGAAACTGAAAGCAACATAATGTTCCACTTTATTCAGTTCAAATGAACATGTTCCTAAAAGTGCAGCAGCATATATGAAAGGGGCTGCATTTGATTATCCGAGCTGTGTTTCTTTTGTAACATGTGGTGAAGGTGGATGCTGTGAACGGTGCTGTGATCAAATACATTCTCATCCTGCTTGTTTATCTCCATTTCTTTGTGCTCTTTGTGTTGTATGTAGTAAGATTGATTGTGGGTTGTTGTAGTTTACAGAAGCAGCCTCAGAGGAAATGTAAAACCATGCATATAGCAGACAACTTCTCATGAATTTTCTCAAAATATCTGGCTCCTATAAATCTGGATGTCGGCTTCTTTAACTCACAGTATTACACTTGAGTTGTGTTGAGTTTTCTTTTTGTTGCAGTCACCACTTGGTGGTGCCAGCAATCACAAATCTTTAATTTCATGGTTTACTCAATAAATGTATTCAGCAGAATTGTGTTATTAGAGTTTGAGGTCTAATTATCTGATGATAAAGAAGGTGCTGTGAGATATAAAGATAGGAAAATATAACTAAAGTGTGTTTTTATCTTTGAACAACTAAAAACACACATGCATGCGAGAAGACAGAATAAAGTGCACCGTGTCTGTGGTTAAAGTAATAGTAATACTCTTTCTGTTCTTTAATTGCTGTCTCGGTCTGATAAGAAAATAAGAAAGCTGTCTCAGTGTGATAAGACCTATGGTCCCAGGTGATCCAGTACCGAAAAATAAAACGTTGTATTAAGAGTTTGGTCCCCAAACTTTGAGTTTATCGACGTTGAAAAAGAGCAGCTGAGAGACTCCTTCACCTTTAAGTATAGAGAACATCTTTGAACTTGTCTGCTGTGGCCAGATGAGGCTTTCCTTCCCCTGAGTAGTAGACACACACACACACACACACACACACACACACACACAGAACGACTGCATTTGAGGCAGGTTTGGTATTTCAGGTCTAGTGCTTCTAAATTGGAAAGGTTGCAATGTTTCAGTTATTTTGTTCACCGAAGCCTCTTGTGGTTCAATTTACAAGCCGAGGAGGTAAAAAAAGCTGTGACTGACCTGTCTGATTATATTACCAGGTCACTGATCACAAGTCTTAATTCAAACAGTCGCTGTGGGCATTGTAGTATGAAAGGAGTTTACCTGGAAACAAATGTTTCAGCGATTCAGAGACACGTTCCTCTCAGATTAATTTTAGCTATGACCTTTTTCCCAACATGAGTGAAAGTGGTATACCTGGATACACTCAAAGACGCACACTGTACATCAAAATAAGCATATCAATATAACAAAGATATTTGAGATGAATAACAGAAACAACAAGATCATGACATATGTTTCTGCATGCTTTCCAAAAATTCCAGAATTGTTTATATGCACATTTTCTGATAAATGGTGCACCGAGTAGCAGAGAAAGTTCTACCTGAAAAGGCTCCTTTCTCCTCATCTCCCTTTCTTTCTCCAAGTCAATGACTAAACATTGCTGTTTCACAATAAGGGCAACACCTTCAGATTTGATCAAAATCAATTTCTGTATTTATCTTACTGCATAATTACATGGTTCCCACTGATTCAGGACAATAGAAAAGAAAATCCGTTCGATGAGCAGATTGATACCAGATAACTCAGCTTAGTTTAGCAAAAAAACAAAAAAATGTTTTTCCAGTTTCCCTTTAAGCGAAGTCATCCACAAATATATGTTTATAATGTATAACTAGATGTTAGCCCAAATCCTTTGATGTGTTATGGTCAAATAAAACAAACTGATGGAGCATAATATGCTATTGCACTAATTGTAGTATCAGTGTCCACAGCAGGCCCAACTTTCCAAACCATCCAGCTTGATTTATGAATGTCTCCAAGCTCTTTTGGTCACGTACGATACGGCATGGAGAGAATACAACTTCCTGTCATTGAGGATAGGTAACGTCTTGAGGGCAGCAAACAATGCCATCGATCTGGGTGTAGCTTTAAGCCAACCTCTCCTCGAGGGAAATACTTCAGTGAAGAGAGGAGGAGGAGTGGGAGGGACAATGTATGGACCAAATGAGAAAAGGAGGGTGAGGAGGTGCTCACTGTGCACCACATATATAGTGGCTTAAAAAGGAATCTGTGTCACATCTAAAAACAGAACTTAGATAAGAATAAGCAGCAGTACACTGGAACTCCATTCCAGGATCAATCAGTGATCTACAATCATTCAATTATTTTAAAGCTGAGACAAAGAAATGGTTCATTAGTACCCAGATCTGTCAGCACTAGACTGTAACTGCTCCTACCCGTCCTCAATCTGTCCTTGTTGGACTTTCGCTCTGTCTGTCGGTTGTTGACTGTCTGTTTTTAGGTCTGTATGTCTTGACTTTGCTGGTCGACCATTCACCCCACCTGCATGTATGTCTTTTGTTGTTGTTTAACTGTCTGTGGTTATATATTTAATTTACTCTGTATGCTTTTATGTTTAGGTGTTTTTATTCTGTCCATTTTAACATAGTTCTCCCTTATTTTATTTTGCTCGTTTGTACATTGTATATGTAATCTTATGTTTTTAGGTTTGTTTCATAACATCTGCCTCTTGGGACTACAGATGAAAAATAGCCTCTTGCCTAACTCTGGCACATTTACAGAAATGTTTATATTAATGTGCACTGTCCCTTAACAAATAAACAAATAATATTTTTAAAAAAAGAAGAATATTTTGTATAAATCAAAGGTTCAAATCAAAATTGATGTTTCTTTTATGTGAAAGATTTGAGAAACGTGAACTTCCTTGCAGCTTCCATCGCTCCTGGATTAATGCCTCACGAGTTCCCAAACTGTCCCTCTCGGGACGGAAGAGTAAGAGCAGCAACAGTGCAGCAATCATATAAAAACAATGGCAGTGCTACAAGGGCTTCATCTGCACATGACAAGCTGAAGAAGCACAAGTTTCTGCAGATGACAGCATCGTGAAGTTTTCCATGAGAAAACTCTGTCCTACATATTATAAACAGCTCTGAGCAAGGCGATGAAATGATTACATCAAACCGAGACATCGGGTAGCTCTTATTCCTGTTTCTGCCTGTATTAGAGGGAAGGTACTTTAGTTAAGGGAATACTTTAACATTTAGGAAAATATTCTACTTCTACGAGATAATTAGATGGGGAGATTGAAATTACTCGCAGGTCAGTACATGTTGTAAAAAAAGCTGTTAGCCTTGCGAAGCATAAAGACTGGGAACGTGATGAAGCAGCTAGCCTGTTTCTCTGTCCAAAAGTAAGAAATCCACGACTAAATAGTGATAAACAGGAAGTGTAGTGCCCCCGTTGCCTATTCAACAATAAAGCCTACTTGGGGCTCGCTTGACTATTGTTCCTGACGCGTTCGATTGATGACACTGTCCAGTTGTGAGGTCCATCATATTTATTATTACCAAAAAAACCCAAATCATCTCATTGTCAAAACTTACTTGCATATATTAAATCATAAAACAAACCATAACCATTTGCCTCTCTGGCACAGCCTCAGTCACACAAGACGGTCAAAAAACTGTTTGCTTCCTTCAAAACGAGAACCAGCTGTCCCCAATGCTCTGCTAATTATATAGGGCCGACGGCAGTAGCCGACGGCAGTAGCCGTCGGCCTTGCGCCCCCCAGTGGTGGGAGGTCCAACATAAACAAATACACAAAATGGCTCTTACAGGAAGCTCATTTGTAGGCTGCTGGGGGATGTTTTAGGATACACTGAGCACCTATCTCATCTTCTCTCTCTCTATTTATGGATGAATTTACATCTCTCCATTTCACCTTATTAACTCTGCTTCCTCCCCGGAGTCGTTGTGACTTCACATCTCATAGGGTCTATTGGACCTGGCGGTGTCTGATGCCTGGTGAACCGGCCTCCCGCGTTGGCCCTGCTGATGCGCCTCCTCTCTACCTCCTTCTGTTTCATGGATTGGAGTTCCATTCATACCTTGTCATATTCATGTAATGTGTTTATGTAACTTTGTAAATGCTGTTCATTCTGTACACATGACATCTATTGCTTCTGTCCATCCGGGGAGAGGGATCCTCCTCTGTTGCTCTCCTGAAGGTTTCTTCCCTTTTTTCCCTGTCAAAGGTTATTTTTGGGGAGTTTTTCCTGATTCGATGTGAGGTCCTGGGACAGGGATGTCGTATGTGTACAGATTGTAATGCCCTCTGAGGCAAATTTGTAATTTGTGATATTGGGCTATACAAAATAAAATGAATTGACTTGAATTGAATTTGGAATAAGGACTAGCAACAAAGTTTAGTGAGCAAATGCCGCCGTTTTGCTTTATTTTAAATGATCTTATTTATTGTGAGGGCCGTGTTACTTCCCGCCAGTCCAAATATTGAGCTTTAGAGGTGTTGCCATGAGTCAGGCTAGCTGTTTCCCCATCTTGTCTTTAACTGTCTTCATACGTATCGCATTAAAGACTTCTGACCTTCTCGTCAAACACTCGTCGAGAAAGCAAATTATTTTTTTCAGTGAAGAGAGGAAACAGTGTAACTAAAGCCTCAGAAATATCTCAGTCACAACACGCAGCAAGTCATATGTACTGTATACATGCCGATAAAGTTCACGGCAAGGTGAAAAACCAAACACACCTTCCGTCTCACTGTGAGGCCTTGCATATTCTCAGGGTCAAAGGTGACATTCTCCTCCGAGCTGCGAATGCGTGCACGTCGACGAGCCGCTAAAGTTGTGACATTTCTCCCCCCAAACAGCGGAAGGTTGTCGAAGCATCTGTAAAGAAACGCTGGAGCAGCGCTCAGAGGGAAAGAAAACCGCGAGCCCGGCTATGCCTCTGCCCTCCTAATCCCTCCACCTCTCTCTTTTCATCCCTCTTCATCACTGGAATTCCAAATGGGTATGAATGTTTTTTTTATTTTTTTTACACCCGCTTTTTTCTCAAAGCTGCGTATTAACAATTGCATCGCGCGTCAAATGGCATCTCCAAGGTAGGAGAGCCGACCTTTATTCCTCTGCAGAGGGCACACCAGTAAATCCATTTCTCCAGAGATGCGGTTCACTGAATAACAAATCACGGTGGCAGACGTGGCTCTCTCTCCTGTTAGAGAGGCGTATTGCTAGAAGCTTCCTTCACGCAGACCGTAACACCAGCGGTTTGTTGTGAAGGCAGCGGAGAGGACAAACACTGGGAATGAAGGGAACTGCACCTCCAAACATGGGAAAACCCCACTCTCTTCTCCTTTCTTCAATTCTCTTGCCGGTAATAGTCTTGTTAAATTACACATTCTACGATGTGAAACAAAAAGTAATGATGCACCTGCTGTTCGCACGGCCACACAATACACCCTCGGCATCATCAGGGAAAACGCACAGCCCCATTTTGCTCTGATATCTCACAGCTTCTGCACATATTTGCCGTATCTCATTTCCTATGTTCTCCTCCCCTGCAACCAAATTAACTCCAAGGAATATCAGCTACCTGTCCAAGTGTGTTACGGGGGCTCACATTTCACCAAACACCTTATCTCGCTTCATGACCAAAGTAACGTTATTTACACCCTGCAAACAAAATGGCTCCGGCACTGTCGCCGCTGATAAGAAGCCTTTAGTCGTGGAAGAAGGTGACAGCAGCCAGATTACAAGCTGGTGATTTACTTTATTCATTCCTGTGACCTAGAAAAGAAGACCAATTTTGGTATTCGCTGCTGCTCCACTGCAGACAGACCTGATTTACTGTCTGACGTGTTTTATTGAATCTTCTTCCCAAGAATTGTCCAAAGCAACTTTCCTGGGATTTGAGAAAAGATTAGCTTGCAGATTGGAGGAGATAAGATTCACCGGCATTCGAAGAAACCAATTTTTACAACATTATGGCTCTGTGCCGACCTGGATTGTGTGTAATTTCTGTTTTGTTGACATCTATGGAGACTATGCTTTACCCCGGGTCTTATTTTCATAATGTAGAGATTCGAGAACGCAGGTCTGGCAAAACATCGATTATCTGGGGAATCAACTCAAGCCTCCTAAAGCTTTCCATTATAAACTTCAGTCTCACATGAATAATTTAAAATGAGTCAGACAAAAAGTAAATACATCAATTAGCCCCCTGGATTAGCTAATGTAGCTAGGGGCTGAGGGCTCTACTCCGTAGATAGAAAGATAACACACATTTAAAAGGGACGTCTTTTCGTACTCTTTCTCGTCCCGACTGGTAAAAAGAGTCCAAAAAAAACAATCACAAAATGCAACTTGATTGACTTGCAGAATTATCTTTTACGTTGACAAACATCATCTGTGTAATTCAAACGGTACTACGGCACAAATTAAATATCAATCGTGAGTCATTTCCCTTTGATGGCCACGTTTAATGCAGCTGAGCAGACAGGTGTTGGGTCTGAGCATTTAGCTCATCCAGAGGGATTCACTTTCTGAATTGCTGTAGCTGGGCACAGAAACATACGTTTGTCCTTTGGAGAGTCATTTTGTTGGAGTTGTGTTTTCCCATTACTTTACAATGGTGAGTGCAAAGCAACCTGCAGAATGGGCACAATTATAAGAATAAGAATTTCCCTTTGAGTAATAAAGCAGCCTTCGCTGAACCTATAATCCGACTACCTCGACTGGTTTAGACCGAAGCTTATTATTTTTAAGATAATGAGACTTTTCAGAGTGTCGTTTCTTTTATCTTCTGTCTTCAGGTTTCTCCACACTGGTCACTTCCTGTGTGAAATCTAAAAAAAAAGTTTTGGGACCTTGAGGAAAAAAGAGAGGAAGAGAGAGTATTGATTTGAATGACACATGGGACGCAAAGGTGCTAAGAGCCGTCGGAGTGCATGTAGGATCACTCTCTTCTCGTCTCTTACACAAAGATGTTGCAACGCAGTCTTGCGAGGAATGTCCACAGCAACAACCTTATAAGTGCACCACACACTCCCATGTAGGAGGCAGGTTACACACACACACGCGCACACACACGGATGGATGAGAACGGGCCTTATTAAATAAGTGGAGGGCCTACATGGTGAAATGGAGCAGTGAGGAGTTATATGCACTGCCTCCTCTGCAGTGTTGGTGGACCGCCAGCATCACCATAAGCAGTCAGTCAATAGGCTGACTCAACAGTGTGTGAAATTAAGAGGGAAATAGAAGTAGACAGACATTAAGCCTCTCTCCCACTTCCCCTTCTCCCTCCCTCTCAGACGCCAGACAGCGGCTAATGCACCCCCCCTGGAGCCCCCACACACTGCTATCACACACCAGCAGCACCACAAGCTACACTTCTTGTCGTATGCGCCTCAAAAAAAGGAAGAAATAAAAAGAAATGCACACAAGTGACCTTCTTTGACAGCTTTAACGTGAATACGACACTGCGTTTAATTCAACCTGCAGAGATGGAAGTGCAAACATCTTTTGCATGCAGCCACATGGCAGATTGCTCCGACCGGCTTTCTGCAAGATGAGGTTTTCTTTATATATGGAAATGAGGAAGACAAATAATTACACTTTTGTGCCACGAACATAAGAAGCTGAATTTATGACACACCAAAAAGCACCCCAAACAAAAATAATCACAGCAATACATCGCATTACGATAACAACTATAAAACCAGCCTTCTATTGTCAGACGTCTTCTGGGGAGATGTTTTGAATATCTTTTCTCCAGCTTCTTGATATGTAAATGCAGGTCTTGTTTTTGAAACAGAAACAAAATCCTCTCTGCTGAGAGCCTCATTTTGTCAAAGCAGGGAGGAGTCGCATTTCCATACCAAATGTCTGGATTAGAATGAAACTGCTATTAAGGAAATTCGGAAACAACGGCCTAATGATAAAAACTTCAGTTGCCAAGGTAATATGCAAAACAGTCTCATTGACTCCGAGTTGAACTATGAGAACCACCTTCGAGATGGAGGCTGGTGAATCGAACCGTATCCTGCTGACTGAAACCAGCTTTGCAACTTCTCTTTGCTTGATAGTATTAGTATTAATTATCCAATAAACCAAACGCTCAAAATGTTTGATTTATTGCTCTCAGTTTGACAGATTGACAGGAAGCCACCAAACGAATTTAAAATAACCAGTGGTAGAAAGTAACTATATTTAAGTCCTACGTACACTTTTGAGGTACTTCTTTAGTGCCATAGTTCTACATTTTAAAGGGAAATGTTGGATCTTTTACTCTCGTAGATTTTTAGAGTTACTTTGAAGATTAAGATTTTGCTGAGAAAATCACATGTTAGTAGAAAAAGTAAAAATGTTTTACATCAGTATTGAGAGGTTAGAAAGGATCAAATCAATATAATTTCCATGAAATTTTCACGACATCATGATATTGATGTATATATATATATATATAAAACGTGTTTTGGGAAACAATATGCAGATAAATCAACCTGATCAGTCATTTTGTTGCTATTCTAAAAAAATGAATAGATGTATGTCATCACATCGATTATTGGTTATTGTAGTAATGTCAAACAATGGTTGCAATGGTCAAATGCAACCAAATATTATATTCAATGTATAAATACTTGTTGGTCATATTGCCCAACGCTGAGCATCAGTAATACTACTCGACTAATATGATCTATTATAAATTGAGTATTATTTATACTTTCATAAAGTAAATGATCTGAAGACTTGAAAATAACCATTTAGAAGAAGGTCCTTTTATTGTCGTTGATATGGGCGACTGTGGGTCAGTGGTTAGCAGGTCGGTCTTTCAATCAGACCATCGGTGGTTCGATCCCCGGCTAGCCGTGGTCGAAGTGTCCTTGAGCAAGACACTTACCCCTGAATTGCTCCGCGCAGCTGAGTCTACGGTGTATGATTGTAAGTCGCTTTGGGTAAAAACTAAAAGAAATATAATGTTATGATATATGCTTAACTTTAAGTCCAAGGGGACTCAAGAAACCACTAGAGGGAGCAACAATACATAAACAAGTGCAAAGTAATGAGGAACCTCTCCAGTTCACAGCCCCAACATGGGCAGAATGCTTTGTTACATACTTATTCTTTAATAAATCAAAATGATCATGGTAGTATTTCTGAATTTCAGATCTCAACACTAGAAATGAAACCAAGAAGAGTGCATCAGAAATTACACACTGTTGTCTCATTTCTGTGGAGCACTCGGTGCTCATCAAGTACTTTTTATTTCCTTTATCCTTCCTGTTGCAATCTGATTCTGTCCACTCACTGAGAGCATCTGGCTGACGATGAATGCAAGTGGCTGAGGGCTAAGGGGAGACAATGTCTGCAGAGCCTCTTCAAATGGATATTGACCAAAAGGGGAAAAAGCTGATGGGATTTCATTGACCTATGGCAAACTGCAGCGCGTTACACAACCAGATCAATGTCCTTGCTCCTTCTTTTCTCCTTTTACCCCTCTCGGGGTTAATGCTCAAACTTCTTGTGGGGGAGCACCTGGAAACATCAACAGACGTGTGAGAAAGTGTTCTGCGAGGCTCCTCAGGATTGTTGGGGAGAGCGTTTGATCTGCGGGATTGTGGGTTGGCAAAGCGAGGTTTCAGCTTGGTGTTGTATATTCCCCCTCCGACTTCACAGGGAACGATAGAAGAGAGAGAGATTCTGTTCCGATGCAGCATTACGTCTCTCTCTCTCTCGCTCTGGGAGACATTTTGTATTCATGCCGTTAACGCGCTGCCTTTATGTTCTGTGACCAAGGTCAGCGGTTGAAAAATATCTGATTGAATCTCTCTGGTTGCTATTCTGAATCTCATGAGGAAAGGCGTGCCAGGTCAAAATGTCAGACGTACAACAGGCACAACAAAGATAATGTCATTGTTTCATGTTTGTAGTAGTGAGAAAATCTGTCAGGCCTGAAGCTAAAGTTTGATGTGTGATCAATTAACTCTCACGATCATATTCTTATGTTTCGTATCTTCTTATTTAGTTTGAATACAGGTTTGTGCTTGTTTTTCTACACAGCATCATCCACATGTGTGTCATCGAGGAAAATAATACTTTCTGTATCAACTGCAACAATTGAATTCAACAGAGCAATGTTTTGATCTAAAATAAATCTTCATACGTTATTCAATACTTGACTGGAAGCCCGGAAGTTTTTTTTAAATTTTTTTTTGAAGATCATTCATAATGTCAGATTTTATGACAGCGTTTGAGTGAGCAAAGATGTAAAAAATAGATAAATACACACTTTATCTTTTACTAAATATGTGATACAGTCTGACATTTCAGCACAGTTTTATAATTTAAAATCTTAGTTATAATGTGTTAATGTGCGAACTACTGCTGAGGTATTTTTGTTGAAATGTTGACTTCAAGGATCAATAAAGTCATTAGGATTCATCCTCGGAGGATCCGACATTGTATGGCAATCCATTCAATAGTTGCTTAAATATTTCAGCTATCTAAACAAAATTATTCCCTTTTCATTTCCAATCAGGAAGATGTCAACAGACCCACGCTGAATATAACAACTCGAGTTTACGCGTTTCACATTTATTTAGCGGTAAAATACTCTTCAGTATAAAACCAACAAAATGTCAGACAAACAAAAACAAGATACACGTGAATTCGTGGCTCTGATTTCTTCGCTGTGAACGAAACAAAAGAGAAACAAAACAGAATGAGGAGGGGCTTTAAATGGCCATGTTTCAATTAGTGGACAGATCGCATTATCATTCTCCAGGTGAGCAGCAATATATCAGCCGTGCAGGTCATTGGATTCCAACACTCGCGGGTGAAGGGATTTGGTCAATCATGGAACAGCCGATTGATTTTCCTCTCTTTATTTGCAGCACTTGGCAAAAGGCAGAGGGACATTTCCCTCCCTGGGCACACTGATTGAATGTAATTTTGTCTTTACGCAGCAAGCACCTGTTTTCTATTTTCTTCGGGTTGACATTTGGGGATATGAGATGCGTTTGTGAAAAACAAACAAACAAACAAAGAAACAGAATAGAGGAGTGCAGTTCCTGTGATAACTGGAGTGTGAGGAGATTATATGGGGAAATATTTGAAGTGTGCTGAATGTCAAATCAAATTAGTCTGTATGTGTTAAAAAATGTAAAAAAACTTTCTCTGCATTAAACTGTGTTTCTGTGATCACTGAAATTCCATCGAGGGTTTAAACCCTTTTGATTAGGAAATGAGATTCACACAATAAGACTCACATTTAAAGCCCTGGCTTGGCAATTATTCGCTGCACATCATTGCTATAGTCACAATATTTGCTCAGAGTAATAAATCAATGACAAATAAACACAATTAAATATTTTTATTTGAAATCATATCAATAAATAGCTGATGTTTCTAACTCTAAATAGCGTACAGCCAAATGTCCCCTCAAACCCAACCTCTCTCTGTAGTCATTTTGTGGTCCTTTTGTAATAATTTTGCATTACTTTGTGGTAATTGTGGGTGTCTTTGAATTGTTTGTGTCATTGTGTGTCATTTTGTGGCTGTTTTTAGTTGTTTTAAATCATTTTATGGTTATTTTGCATCATCATGGGCTTGACTTTCCTCTCTGTGATCGGCTTTCCAACAATAAATGGTGGCAGTGATCTCATACAGAGGCTCTGATACCAACAAGCCAAATATTATATCACATATTGTTACTATGGTAGGTGGTCCACCAGGGGGGGGACTGTCCCATCCCTGGTCCCCCCTCTGGTCCCTCGTTTGTCATCACGTAAGGACCCACAACTTAATTAGAATATCATTAATATGTGTTACATTTTCCATTGACCTGGAACAGCATGAAACCACTATACCAGAGGACGAGCCAACACATGTTTTCAATATGCAGCAGCTCTAATCGTTTCAATCAATACAACATAGACTCACACAAAGTTCTGTTATGTTGTAATGTGATCCTCGAGTGATCTCACGACGTTTAGCTTTAATTTGAGCCATATGCCGATTATACACGGAGAACAGTTGCTGCGTGCCTGGAAAACCAATGTTCTTATGTCTTTTTGGCAAAAGAGACAATGTTCTCTTACAAGTAACACTGCAATATAACTTGAGCGTTGGAAGAAACCAAATAAGCTCATCAGTGAAGTCAAATGAGACCGTTTGAAGGAAAAGAAAACACATCCCCATTCAGAGCGATTCTTGGGTTTTACTCTTTGGGGAGAGTCTGGGTCTGATGCCCGATGTTTTGAGAATTCTGCTCTGTTTCAAAATCCATATGCTGCCAATGGAAAGACATAATCCAACACACATGCATGTGCTTGCTTGGGCACATGCAGAATTCAGCGTGTGCACACACACACACACACACAAGCACAGAAAAACACAAAGTAAGTCATGAACCCAGCGTACATGCACACACACACACACACACACACACACACACACACACACACACACACACACACACACACACACACACACACACACACACACACACTCACAGAAGGAGTGAGAGCTATCTGTGGGCCCAGTCATGCTTCACCCATGCAGAGGTGTCTGTTAGCAGTGGGAGTTATCATTGGCCATGGAGGCTTACTCCTCTGCCAGGGGAGACCATGCCAGGAAATGACTGATAACAGAGCACAGCTCACACAGCAGCAGCACATGTAGACCTGGTCAGAGATAGATGAAGGAATGATGGGAAATATGTGTGCATACATCGTACAGTACAGCTCGGGCCCTCCCGCCTAATGAATGTGTTTAAGTTCCATTAGCTCTGAAAGGGTAAACAGGATCGAGGAAGCAGCTCACTCAAACCACATTTTTCTGATCTAATATCATGAACATTATTTGTTGCAACGTCAAGCAGCAAAATGAAAAGGCTCAGAGATATAATAAGCATTGAGGGAAATTGATGATTTGTCTGATCGGCCGAGAAAGAATCATAACTTTGAGTCATATACTGTGGTATTTAATACCGATGATCCAATTTATTCACTGTGTCATCATCCACTGCCTGTTTGTGCAGGGGAAATGGTCAGGGTCTCGAAGTCCGTCACATTTCTTGACTAGCTGAAGGACCAGGGTTTTTTAAAGGTTTGAGATTGTTTCTTTTCCATGGAAGCACTCATGAGGTAATTTAGCACATGATACTCAAGAACAAAGGCTGTAGATATTTCCAGTAAGTCATTTAAAACCTGCACCGACAAGAGGCCACACAGATCATGGATTAAATTAGTGAAATACCAATTTGAAAAAATGAATTTTCGAGAGTTGTGTGTTTTTGTTCTTAGCCTTTCTAACTCAGGAGTGTTAGGAATGTAATTAACTGGATTCGTATAACGTACTAAGCTGCAATCGTTCGCATGTCTGGCTAACATGCTAACTACCTACTGTACTGTAGACTAGTGGTACTGCCAAAGACTCGTAGCATAACATTGCTGACATTATTAGCTTGTCACTAACTAAACTAGAATTACTACTTCATCATTATATCCTATTATACATGTGTGTGTGAAATGGTCATAATTAGCACATTCATTTGCTAGTTATGGCCAAAAACATATTTTTGTGACCGGGTGGACCTTCACGGGAATGGACCGTCCGAAATGCTTGAAGGTCAAGTTTCAGCCATCTCTTGGAGCAAACATTAGTGTAATTAGTGTAATCAGCGGTTGGGAAGTAAGAAGGCTGCAAGAATGGAAAGCTAATTGGCATGGCAACAGTCGGGAGACAAGGCTCAGCGAACTGTCAATTGTCCTAGTAACGGTCCACTCGGTGACCAGCCATTGAACTTAGTGGCCTTCGAAGATTTTTTCTTCTTTGTCCGATGACTCTGTTTTATTTTCCAAGTCAAAGAAAAGATAAGATAAGCCTTGACTAATTATATTCAGGTGATGCAGCAGCATAAGGACATAAGTAGTCTACAGATGAATGGATAAGTAAATATAATAGGTATAGGCTATACAACTAGTATACAAAGAGGAGTAGAACTATGAACTATAGAGCAATTACATGTTATGAGGTACAGGAACATGGTGTGGTTTATAGCAGCAAGGTCTCCTATATAATAGAATACAACATTATAATATGTAATGTGATTAGGAAAATATAAAAAAAATGCAGTAACACAGTATAACAAATGAACATAATTAAATTCAAGAATTCAAGATTCACGTTAATAAACAAGTCAGCCGGCTTCATTTCTTTTCAACCAAATCAAGTAAACTAATGTTAGCTTAATTAGCTAACCTAGCTGATGAGAACCGTACTTTTATCTCCCAATAACTGTCTGGCATCAAGGACCAATTGTGTAAAGATAAACCTATGAATTCAAGCGGTAGCAACAATAACTAACGCCTAGCTAACGGCAGAAAGTCAGTTAGGAGGAAGGTACTTGTAGCTGCTATACAGCTCATATTAAAAGAACTTTAACACAAACTCTATGGGGAGACAGTTGTCCTTGGCTCTGTAAAATTATTAATTGAAAGTCCATCTAACTTTAAAAATATGTTCATCCCACAGTAAATACTGTGACCATGGTGACTAATCACAACCACCTGCAATTCCCAAAAAAGTCAGTTTGCCTTTTAATGGGAGAAACCAGCACTTTGATTAAATGAGAGATTAACTTTTGTCTGGTTTAATCAAAGATGCGTGTCGGGGCTCCAGATAAGATGAACAGGTTTCTGAGGATCTTTTATTTACCTGCTATGTCCTTGTTTCAAGGTTACCTGCATCGTAAAAGCGTTATCTCTGAGTTGGAGTGCATGTCAACACTGAATGAAAAGCTTCCTGCAAAATGCAGTATGATCTGTTCTCATTGTCTGTTTCATCTTTTATAGCTGTGGGTGACACCTGGAGTGGCATTCAGTGCATTGGTGGTGTGATAAACCAGATGCCGACCAGACGAACTTGAATGAAAACGTGTAAGGACACAGAAGATTCTTTACCATACCATGAAAAAGTAATTCATCAATTCAACAAATGTGGAAATGTCGACACACTGTAGGCGATTTTCCTTTCATAAACCCTGCTTACAGATTTAACTGCTGGGCCAACAAAATAGCCCCATGAATTTCTTAAAAGAAAATGTATCTTGCAATCTTTGAAAAAACCTGAAGGTCATTGAGCAAAACTTTCCCAAAGCCCCTCTTTTTCAAAAACTCTTCTGACATATAATCCGAGTATCTTGAAATGACATTCTTGCTTTTTTTGTAAAACACATGCAAAGTAATTTGTCTGAAAATATTGGAAAGGAACGTTAGTGTGTATCAATATTACGGATAACGTTCTACAACTTGAGACGCAAGTTAGTTAAATTTGTCTTTATTGTGCAACTGATGGTGATAAGAGTCCTTGAGGATTTTGGAAATACCCTCAGAACAGCAGTAACTGTATACAGGGTTATTAAAAATATAACCAGCTGCATATCTTGAGGAAATTTAGATACCTCCCTCCATGACTCAAATATAAAGGCAAGGCTAACAAGCAAACACTGCGTGTGTGCGTGCATGCAATCCTATATCTGTGTTTGCATTCAAAAGGAAGAGAGTTCAATTCAATTCAATAAGAGTGTGTGCATGTGTTATTTCTGCCGGGCTTCACACATTGAGTGGACAAACAATCTATTCCAATTAAAGCGAGCTGCAGCCCTGGTGACTGCAGAAGTGGCTGTGCTCCATTGGATCACATCATCCTTTGAAAAACCCAGAGATTGGTTGATTGTGGTTTGAAGGGAAGCAGGGCCCTTCAGGAAGTGTTCGTAAGGCCTGGCAGAAGGGTGGGGGTGGTGGGTGGGGTGACAGTCTGGCTCCAAGTTAGGCCAGAACGTTCCTCAGCATATAGTGCTACAGCTAAGATGGAGGACAGCAATAGGAGGGGGGAGGGGGGGGGGGGGGGGGGGGGGGGGGGGGGGGGAGGCCATTCATTCTGGTTGTAGCCTCTAACTGCATGTGAGGCAAATTAATTATGCGGCTGAGATTAATTATGTGATGTTAAGGGAAATGTGTGACTGTAACTTTCGAGGTCCTCACAGCTGACTAGACTAATGGGGCGTTCATGAACTCCTAATAGATGCTGCACTGATGTTGACTTGTGTATAAGAAGAGCACCGAGAGACGGACAGAAAAAAATAGATCTCGAAACAGAGGGAGCAGATGAGTCCTTGCTGAAAGTAAATTCAGCAGAAAGGATTTATGCTTTATTTAGGAAAACCTGCACACGCTTATTTCAAAGCTATGATCAATATCTTTCTATTAAGAATGGATCAAAAATATTTTACCAGTCATAGTGACAAAACAACCTGACTCTGCAGTTCCACTCAGAGATTTTTAGCTTCTTTCAACTTTTGTGTTACTTGGTTTTTGGTTTTCATCCATGTTGGCAAAAAGTTTCAAACAAAAAAGCTTGGACCATACGAGGCCTGTCCAGCACCGGCACACACTGTGCACACACAAAAGCTAGTGACTTGCTGGCAGAGGAGGAACAAGTGTTCACGTCCTTTACTGAGGTAAAAGTACCAATACATACTGTACGTGTAACAATATAAGTAAATGTACGGCATTCAAAGTCCTACTTAAATTAAGTGAAGTTGTATAATATGTACTTAAAGTATCAAAAGTAAATGAATTCATTACGTATATAATTGGCTCCTGACATTTGAACGCAGCCCGTCAGCACAGTGAACGCCTGCTGGTTTCTCGTTTCTAACCTTGTAATTGTTGCGACGAAAGATAAAACAGTTGTTGCAGTGATAACATTTCAGAGATTAAAATCCAGTCTGTGTTTAGCAAAGCGTGTGTGCGGCCTTTAAAAGCAGCAATCTGTTCCTCAAGATGAAAGTTCTGCTGAACAAATTTGCATTCACATTTTGGACTTTTCTCATAAGTGAACACTTTATTTGTGAATTATTGGACAATTTTACCTTTTGGATCTGCTAACAACTAACAACTCATAGATAATAGAAACATGATAATGGGCCCTGACTGCTGATTGATTTTGGTAGGTGATGTAATATAGAAGCATAAAGTAAAGTACAAATACCTCAAAACCCTTTTACATACCCTGAAAATGTACTTTCAAGAACTAGTGCTAAAGCTTAACATTATTCCAAAGTCGTCTTCCTCTTGTTCTTCAGTAAATAATCTTGCAGTTTGTGATGTTGAGGTTAAAACAGGTTTATCTGGAAATTGCATCAGTCCTGCCGGCTGTTTTGTTGATCTGAAGAAAAGAAAACTGCGATTCTTGGAGTTGCTCCAGATGCGACGGCTCTAATCTGGAGACCTGACACCTTCAAAGCTACACTAAAGGCAGAACATGCCAGTTGTGTGCTATCGCCGCACATACCAAATGGTGCAAGCGGCTCGTTGATAATCGTACGTCACAGATCGGCCTTTCTTTACGACGCCTGCAGCCAAACCTGTTCTGCTGATAGCAGATAGTCTTACTCAACACTATCACTATTAAAAACACATTCTGCAGGCAGGGGAAAGCATTCCTTCTCTCTAAAGGGAAAAAGAATAAGAGAGACCGAGCGAAAGAAATATTGCTTTGGTCTGCATTTAAGGGTCAATGAGGTTAACATCTGCAGAGTTCCAGTAAGCCCCAGAGTTAATCTAGGCCACATTCAAATATGAAACAGCTACTCTGTGTTTTTTTTTTAGCTTAATGTCTTTGAGACGGTGCTGCTGATGTTTTCAAAGTAGCAATAAGATTTGAATAAATAATCCCTTGCCTCTCCAAAAAAATAACTGAGTAAGAAGACTGCGCCCTTGGGCATAAACAACTTCTTCTTTTGATTTCTCACGGTTCGGATTGTGCTTGAATCTGACTATACCTCTCTGCACGCTCTCGATTCTCTTATCCTAATTCATCATTGCAAAGGTTACTGTGAATATGTTTACAAAACCCTGGCAGTTAAAGCACATATTTGTGGTTTGCCAGCAGCACAACGTTTTGTTTCAAATCTTACATTGTGGTCGACACAAACTGACAGAGGTAAACTCAAGAGAGTTGATTTTTGTGACAGCAAGTATGTTCGAAACAACTCGTCAATAAATGTGAATGCATTCAGTCATCCACAGAGATGGGTGCAGCCCAGACACAGACACAAGCTCATGCCTGTTAACCGAGCGGAAATCATGAGTCAAGTCATCCTCTTTGCTCGTTAAGATCTAAAGACAAAGACAAACTGCAACAGCCGGTATATATATATATATATATATATATATATATATATATATACACATAATAGATGAATAAAAATAGATAAAGAAGAAGAAGAAAAAGAAAACATCAGACATTCTAAAAATAAAATACATCTTTATTACGGTATTAATTCACTTTTTGAAAAAACTATTTACAGTACACCGCAATGATCTGCAAATATATGATGTGCGCAGAGCATTTTTATATTTAATACTTACACAAAGAAACATTTGAGTCACAAAAAGAAGAAAAAAAACGTGCCTGAAAGTGACTGAGAACATAAATCATAGCAGCAGGTAAAGGTCCTTCAGAGAGCTTAATGCAGTTGGACGCTAATAATGTCATATTATGTGAAGCGAAACATGAGTGTATGACAATATTAAACTGCCTGGTACTTATCTTTATGAAACACATCAACTGGCACAGTCTAAAGTCTGAATGTCATTAAACGTCTTTGAACAGTAGTGAGTGTTTGTAACATGTACGCAGAGAAAATGCACATTTGAGAATGAAAATAAAAAAAACATGCACCAGCAGAGCGTGTCTGCCCTGATATTTGGCTCGATCATACTCCTGTAACAAACGGACTAGTACAAAAATAGACTTGGTTTAAATGTACATTAGCTTTGTCTCTTCATCTACATTGTTAGTTAGGAAAACAGATCGTCCCCCAAGCCGCTCTACGCCAAACCTCCGAGACTCAGACGTTCATTTCCAGTTGAACGTTCGGCCCACCAGCTCAAAGAACTTCTTGTTGGGTTCCTGAAAGAACTGGTAGAGTTTTTGCAGGATGGCCGGCGCCACATGAGGGTGAGCCCTGCCCTTTGAATCATGTAAACACCGTTCTCGCCCGTGGTCTCTCAAACAGTAGAATCCTTTTGTTTTATTGAAGTAAAAATTTGAAGCGTTTATCTGGGGTTCCAGCTTTAAGAATCTCTCCACCTTTTTCATCTCGGGGAAAGGGTCTCTGATCAACTCATCCCCGTCCACCACGTGGATGCTCTTCAGTGGGAAGTACTGCAGCCAGTTCTGCATGTGGACGCAGTACAGGCTGCGATTGAGCGCCTTGTATCCCAGGTTGATCTCGCCGTCCTTTACTAGAACGGACTCGATGGGCTGGTAGCGCTTGTGCTTCTGCAGCCGGTTGTAAAAGACCTGGGTGTAGTCTGACAGCACCCGCTCCGTGGGGTCTCTGAGGATGAGCAGCAGCTTGATGTCAGGGTTCACCTGATGGATGCGCTTGGGGACTTTGCTGGAGGTGAAGTAGGCGGGCGTCTTCTCCACCGTCAGCTGGTCTGGGAAGGCGTAGGGCATCTGGCTGAGGTACCAAGGCAAGCCCTTCTGGAAGTGACTCTCCCAGTCGAAGAAGTGCACCTCGTTCTGAGCCGCCGCCACTGAACTGTGCAGACTGAGCATCTCTATCAGCGCCCGCGTCCCCCCCTTCCTCACGCCAATAATTATAATATGAGGAAGCTGTTGGAAGGTGCCGTTCGGGTGGCTGGTGCTCCCGTTGTCGATGGGCAACAAGGTGGGAGGTGGAGGTGGCCCCTCGTCGGCCATGGGCCTGGAGGGGACGGGGGGAGACTGCATCGCAAAGAGCAGCAGCCCGAGGAGTATGGCTGCCATGAGGGAGGTCCTGACCCTGGAGGATTTCAGCCTGGCGAAAGCACCAAAACTGTATCCCACATTGAAAAAGCAGCTGCCTGAGCACAATGGTCCAATTGAAAAGCCAAAATAAAAATGCCTCTTCTCTTCCAGCAGTAACTGCAAGGGAGGAAAACAGCTGTGATTAGGAGATACAAAAACACCTCTGGAAAACACACAATCCATCCCACACGTATAAACAACGCAGTTTTATGACTCAAATGGACAACATTTCCATGATAACAAAATCTATTGAGGTGATTAAACTTTAAACTCCACCCAGTAATATCTAAGTCAAAAACAATAAATAATGAATCAGTAATAATCCTTAAAAACAAGTGTAGTTTATATAACTATAACAATATACCCAATACATTTATAGCATAAAAACACAGAAAAACTGTGTATTTCGTGTGAAATAAAATGTATAGTTTATCTTGGTGGAATCTCTAAACCACTGCTTTATAATAATAATAATAATACAGGAAAAAAACGGGGGAAAAAACGTGATGCAATAACGTAAATATTTACTTTAGTTAATAATACGTGTTCAAGACTGAATCCGAGCACGGAGATATGCAACGGGCTCCAGGAAAGACGCAGGTGTGGCGACTATTGCACATAAAAAAAGGACGACATAAACTATATGATACGAGTGCGCATGTTTGTTTTTTTTCCGGCTCCTGTCATTGTTCTTGTTCAGTATATGTTGAATATGTCAGTCTCAGTTCTTACCTTTTCTCTTTAACTAAAAGCCTCTCAACTCGACACCGATGTCATCTCGTGCGGCTCTGCGCTCCGACACCTCCAGCTCTGCGGGGTGTGTGTGTGGTGGGGGGGGGGGGGGAGGTATACCCGCTCTGCGCCGTCCTTTTTCCGGGTCTCTTCCGAGCGCACACAAGTCGCCCCGGACGCGGCGGACCACAACTTCACCCGAGCGCCTCCTCTGTGCTGTGAGCCCGACCCGTCCTCGCCGTGCCTTCTGGTTTTTGTCCGACGTTGAAGCACACGCCCACATTACGTCTGCGGGACCACGCCCCCCTCCTGTGACTCTCGCAGTTGTAATGTTATGGCATTTGACGGAGATAAGGCTTGCTGGTCGGGGGGGGGGGGGGGGGGGGGGGGGGGGGGTGATACGAGGGGAGGAGGCGGTGTGTGATGTAGAAAATGGGACCAGAGGCAGAAGGAACAACACTGCGATGTGATTATATATTTTTTTTATTTAGTTATTTATTTATTCTAGAACGGCAGAAAAATTACTGCAATCCTGCAGGGAGATCTTTTGTGACCGTATCTCAGAATAGAGACTATTTAACCAAGAAGCCCAACATATTCAAATCAAGCAGTCAGACTTGGTCTTTGTACACATTTGTAGCCCATAGAGAGCCAGCGCCTTCTCAGGATTTGGGGTTTTAAAAAGGCTTTTCAGCGGAGCCTCCAGGAGTCCTCCCTTCCCTCTGCTTTCAGGGGAAATCAATGAAAGTGACAATTATTCATCCCTTGCATTCTTCTCCCCCTTTGTCCAAAGTACAAGTGCATCTGTGGGTAGTCGCAGAGTCCAAGTTGCACAATCCCACCACCTGTTGAGCTGCATTTTTTTTTAAAACATTTTACAAAGTAGAGATGTTCAAATGCTTCCATCGACAGCATGCTCCCAAATATCGCTCCAATACAAACTGCAGATTCACTGATGATCGATACAAGGTCGTGTTTTCGCAAATTTCCTGTGAGTCACATTTTGTGTGCACAGTCAACATGAGAAAGTTTGAGGGATTTCACAGAGTCGATGAGTAAGTGGCACGTCACTAAAGTCAGATAGCAGTTTGTGGCAGGGGCGTTTGTAGGATTCCAAGAAAGGGGGGGCTAAGCCCCAAGGGGAGTGTTACATTTGTGAATGTGTGCGTGCATAGCGTGCTGCAAATTTTTCTTGGGGCCCCAGATATCCATATCCATTGTTTATGACAGTTCATGGATTGGTTCAATCAGAAACAGTGCAATTTTGCTCTGTAGTTTTGCTTCATTCAGTATATGGTAACACAAGAGACAGCATTTCAGGGTCATAGTGATATTTTATGCTCATTTGGACACTATCTCTGAGATAAAGATGAACTAGTTCAGTGTCAAATATACCATTCAATGGCCCAAAAATTTTTGGAGCCACATTTTTTGGGGCCACAAAACTTTGTGGTGTGGCCCAACACATGCATTCATGACATGTTCATGTGAATTCAAAATTATAGCTGCAATCGGGTGTATAGTCAAGTGTAGTCGGCTTCCAATGCTGACATTAAGCTTAAAAAATGGACAGCTTTAGGGTTTCCCAATGGAATATGGATGTCTAGCAGATTTTACCCATGTTTGCGAAAACATTCTGCTGTGTAGGTCATTTAAGTGAAGGCCGGTATACATTGAAGCAACGCCCAACGTGCACAAGAAGCAGGAGGTTTGGTGCCACAGCAAAAGGTCAACCCCACTTCCTAAATACATCCTTTCCTGTAGAGAGACTGCAAACGCATGTTCTTTACAGATTCTCTTCACAGGGTATAAATGCTGATACGGCCTAGAGTTTCACCCCCACATCGATTTTTAGACGCGGTTTAGTAATCCTCACATTCTGCCCTCGTGTCTCCTGGAGAAATGTAAATTCGGCGAAGTCGCGGAGCCGGCTCATACAATGTAACCCCGCTTTGAGGATCATCAGAAGCGTCCGACTGCATTAACATGACAATAGTACATATTCACAGGCCATAAATACCCTCAGTGCCACCTCAGCGACTTCCTTCCCCCTCAGCTCCAAACAGGAGGCAAAACAAAAATAGCTTCTGCATGCTTTGATGGGTGTCACATTTACTGCCGGTTCAAGTGCTGAAAACTCCTTCTCACTAAACACTTTCATAACTTTACAGACAAATTAAGTGTCTGACGCAAACAGACGAATCTTGCAGTGATCAGCATGCTTGTCATTTTTCTTTGCCGCTTGTGTCAAACTGTGTATTAAAAACAGGTTTTATCTGGCTCTGGCAGGCTTAACAGGTTCCAAATGGGTACGCAGATTGTTATGGGCCCATAAACGATATGCTCTGTGTGTGTCATGGCTGTGATACTAATCTGTCTGTAAAAATACTGTAAGACCTGAAAATACGTGTTCAATGTATGTTTTACCGACTCGCACAATAAGACGTTTAATGCATTACTCTTATGTTTTGCAGAGGATATTTCGAAACAGCTTTTAATCTCTTATTCATAACCAACTTCCTCTAATTAAAACCGAGCTGTGATCATATTTAGGCAAAATGTATTGCTGTCTAACACATTTACACAGAAATAGAGACACGCATGGAGGACCTTGTGCATCGAATATTTCTATTTAGAAAAAGGATCACTGCTACATTATTTCATGGACACAGAGGAACAGCTTGGAAAATCCTGCAGGCTTTACTGGTGTAACATTAGGCTGCTTTTCCACTTCATATTCTTGTTCTCCATCCACTTTCTCATCATTACTTTTCTATTCACAGCGTTGCTACACCTTCAGGCTACAAGCGATATTATTGTTCAGCTTTTATTCTCCAAATTAATATTCTTGAGTCGGAAATTGGAATTTCTTGTGATGCTCATTCGGTTATTTTGTATTTTATTCATGAATATGCAATACATTATGCTTCTTTGTCATGCTAAACACCTGAGGAGGAACAACAGTTATTCCTCCAGTCGATGGCTATTATTTTCTATCACCTGTTTCCGGAGTTTAATTATAAGCACTGTGAATCATCACCCACCACACACCTACCAGTGTCACACGGTAGGTCACAGTACAGCTTTCATTAAATACTGTACTTTGTTTGAGTGGGTTCACTGTATGGATCATTACTGCAATTGTGCACGGTGATTATACAAGATGGTGGCAAAGGACACAAATAATAATAGTAACTCAAATTTATCTGATGACGCATCGCTATAGCTGTAAAGTCGACACAGAGAAACAGAAGCAAACATCTGCAAATTAAATGATTCTCTTTGTTGCATGAAGTTTCTCAAATAGATTTATTGAACATGTTTTCAATTGTGACAGAAACATGTATAAAAAAAGAGTGTTTTAGTTTAGTTTAGTTTCATGGCACAAGTTAAAGTACAGGTGAAGCCAGTTTCAGTAGCCAAGATAATAATGAAAGAATTAGTGACAAGAAAACACATCATTCCTGTTACACTGACAGATTTCACAAAAAGGAAAATATATATTCAGGTTTTAGAATGATTTACATTTTATAATGTATTTTAATTTATTGTTTAATAACACAAAACTATATCTCCATGAAAACTGAGCAACGTCAGCTGACCAAGATCGTGATACTGTTGAAAGCTCCTGAAAAAGCGAGCAAGTGGACCTTTAGTTGAGATAGTTTAGTCTAACAACTCAAGGTCAAGTTGAACTGTCATGTTTCAGCCAACACAGTCAGCCAAGTCTTTAAAAAGTCTTTAAACTGAGCTCGTATTTAGCCTATAGATCCCGAAAAAGTCAGTCGAGCGGGTCAAAAGTTGATCAATCTTTGTATAGATTGTTTAATCTGGAATTATATACTGTCGATGTAAATACATTGGATGTTCTGTACCAGGAATATAAAATCATCTTTGAATTAGCCCAATGAGTTTATGGAAACCATCGTGTAACAATTCAGAATGATAAACATGGCTTCTGTTCTCAACACACTGTGGTTCATTTACACAAGTCGTGTTATCATCAACACATGTGACCAGATTGGTTCAACTCAGAAGTGACTGTTCTCGACTTGTAACGGTAATAACAGATTTTTTAATATGTATTATTTAATTAGCCTTTTTTTTTTTTAACCATGGATCAAAGATCGTTTGTTCTGGGTTTGTGATCAGATAACTTTGTGTCTGTTAATTCTTCATTTAGGAAACGACAACCTACCATGCAGCTGCTCAAAAACACCTTTGCCACTCTGTGTCCACTAATTTAATGCAAGACAAAGAGAACCACACACATTAATATGAATGAAAACATGGAAAACATTACCACCACAATACGATCATTTCTGTATCGAGTTCAACTTGCACATGGCAAAACACTTTGGCAATAAACCTGTTGCAGATATGTTTCGTATGAATGTTGTGTCGTTAACACACCCTTGTTGTATAATCACAATTAGCTGCCCAGGGGCAGTCTCCACTGTGACGACAAAAGGAGTCAGACCTGTCTCCAAAACTATCTGACTGCACCAGTCTGACTGTCTGGCTGGTTGGGAGGAGTTGACAAGAATAATTGACAGATTAAATACATCAGCTGATCAAATCACATTGTCCTTTTCCAGAAAGCTGACAAAACTAGTTGAACGCAAACTGATGAAACGACGTCTCAACTGACGCAACTAACAAAACAAAAAATAACTGTGCTGTGTGACGTTCAACACCTTCCTTCCCCTGTTGTCGTTATGCATCAGTCGACGCATCACAATGTGTGAAACACAGCTTTTTTTTCTTTCTTCTTCTTGTCAGATGAAGCGGGAAAGGGAGGAGGTTTTGTGGCTCCATCGTCATGCCCGGTCATGCGCGTCATGGGAAAGCAACAGCGGCGCTGCACGGGAACTGGGAACGTCTCCAAATGATTCATCAGGGCTCCCGTATGGACACACGCAGGCGACTGCTGGGAACGGGCAGTGAACTCTTTACACACCTAACATAATCGTAGCTTTCATGCAACAATCTTATATGCCTGGCTGTCATGGTGGACTTTATTTATTGGGTAACACCGTAGTCTGCATTTATGATTTCATCTCTCCAGGCAAACCATTGACAATTAAGCAAATAGGACATAAAACGAGTCGAAACGTCTTCTGTCTTGTTGACATTTATGCACAAAGGCGGAGAGAAAGCGGTTGTTCTGTAACAGTAAACATCATTTTCAGTCATAAGCCGAAGTGCTGAAGATGCTGCATTTCCCTGCGGGTTTACAGTTGTGCAAGACGAAGAGGGATTACTATTTATAACCCCGCAGTGAAGGCTAAAGGTGAGTGGAATCTCTCCGTGTCGGTAATTACTGCAGAATTTGGCGTCTGTGCCAGGTGCAAATCCTTGGAAATGGCCTTCATTACGAGGAAGCTTGCAGACTGTGGCTAAGAAGTGAGGATAATGACAGTGTGGGATTAACCCTGCTCCCAACTCTCTTCAGTCCTCTCTCCCCCCCCCCCCCCCTCTTTTCTCAAAAGAGCCCCATCTCTCCCACAACAAGAAAGCTTGCCGAAGGGGGTTTTGATCATCCTGTGATGCGCCGCTGTGTGACAGCTCTCAGACACAGATATTTAGTTTCCCACTCAAAGAACCCCAAACTCAGGAGATTAGTGGAGAAACTTCTGAGACTGAAATATTGTACTACAATGCAATCAGCCCTTTCCCCTATCTACACCTTGGATGTGTCTGTTTGTGAATGTGAGTGCGCCTTTTAGATTTAGTTTTTTTCCCCCCCATCTTCTCTCATTTTTATTCATGCTTCCCCTCTCTTCTCAAAGTCAGACCGAGGTTTACTAAGAGGTCTGAACCAGCCAGCGTTTTATATTTAAAAGTATGCGTTTTGATGCGTATGAAAAGAAGAATTAGGTGTGAAAAATGTTTTGGGAAAAATCCATTTGAGTGTATTTGAAAAGGAAAAAAAAAAGAAAAAGAAAAGAAAAGGAAACTCAAAAAGCAGGTTGCATCTGGGCATTTGGTGGTACTGAGAGCATGCAAAAGCATTTTATATTTCATATCCAGCTCTATGTGTTCATTAAAATGCAAATCTTTGACCCGAGAGAATGTGCTGTCTTAATTAAAAAGATCAGGATCAAGGTTTGTACTCACAACTAAAATAACTTGAAATAGAATAACACCTTGTTTATTTTGGCAAGACAATATTGTCTTGTATTGTCAAAATTGTGGATGAGTTTTAAGGGCGATATAAGGCTCTTGTAAAAGTGTGTACAGGTGCTTTAATTTCCACAGTAAATACCTGAGAGCTTGAGCTGACCTGTCGTTTTGAACCCAAACCAGATGTTGCACGGAAGAGTCATATGTTCACGTGGCTGTAAGAAACCCATCTGCGTGGAAAAAATTTGGAAAACAACAACACCATATGATTATGAATGCTTTTTATTTCACTCACAAGAGGCTCGGCCAACCGCAGCAGCCACAACACAGTGAATTACTGTGTGACAAATTAACAGCTTAGGATATCTCTCACACACTTGAAGTGGCTCCCCAAAAGATCTAATATGGCCCCACGGTGAGCGAAGTGAATACTGACTGCTATGTGATTTATTTACTGTATTTGTTTCATTTAATATGAAGATTAAAGCCCCTGTGTTTGATAATACTGTAGTAATAACACCTTCTGTCCAATGATGTTCATGTAAACACAGACTGGGCAGGCTGCAGGAAGGTGTACCCAAAGCTAATAAACCCTGTCTACCCTTATAAATCAATATAAATTGACCGGTCTGTAGACTTTTCTTCTTTATTTCCTCTGTATCTGTTCTTTGTTGTGTGATGCAACTGCACATTTTTGGAGTGAAATATTCTATAAAACTTGAATGAAACACCATCTGTCTGAAATAAAAACAGCTTTTTAAAAAAAACACTTTTAGTACATACTGCAGCTGCCTTCACAAAGTACTTACTGTTGCATGAAGTATGTATTCAATTGGGACATTCTACTTCCTCATAACATGGCACCTTGAACTTTGACCCTCTGAATATGTGCTGCGCTTACATTTGTGGGTCATCCTGGCTTGCATACTGCATGACTGACATACGATGTATTAGGACATACTAAATATTTTTCTGCCGTATTAAATAGTATTGTAGTACGGGAATTGAGAGCACAGATGTTTTGGTTACTATCTGTATTCGGATAGGCTTCCTTGTATTTTTTTCTCCGTCCCTCCACTGGCGTTGTGGGGTTCACGGTTGGTGAGACCGAACAAAGATATACAAAATATGACAACAACAGTAAACACAGATATTAAAAGATGAGGTTACATTGGGAGAGCTAATCTGCTGTATTGAGGTGAGTGATGGGGGAAATACCTGTTATGAAATGTGCAAATCAGCCAGTGAAGAGAATAAGACACGTGGGCCAAATAAAAATAATTAGTTACGCCCCTCTACCAACATCTCAGCTAATGATGCCATAAGGTCATCTAAGGAGAAATAAAGGTCATTTAAAAACATATCAACATGATAATTAGCCTGAAAATGTGTTATTGCTTATGATATGTATCTGTGATGAAAGTGTTGCATTCAAGGAAGATTTGTAAATTGGTCTATCCACATTTAATGTTATCTTAATAGTTTCATAGTTTATACATTGTGTTGTTACTACTCAACAGATAGTTCATAATATATTTTTGGAATATTAGTTAATCAGTGGAGGAAAGTATCTAAGTACATAGATACATAAATAGATGACTAGGAACTTTACAAAGCTACTTTCACAATAACTGAGTTCATCACCGCAACTGTCCCAGTGGGGCGGAGACACGACCAGGAGCCATATTTGTGTACATGCACAGCTGTGTGGCGTTATTGGCTAATTAACTAATCAAGCTCACCTGGCACCTGCCCACCGCCCCTTCAGGTTGCCTCTGTCACTCACCCATCACTGCTGTAGTTGCCGAAGTTGGCCACATTAACTTGTTGGCCACATTAACACTTTGTAAACTCTGTTTTTAAAGGTGCTATATAAATAAATGTATTATTATTATTATTATTATTATTATTATTATTATTATTATTATTATTATTATTATTATTAACTTTAGCTGTTGGCTTCAAACTGTTCACTTTTACCGCAATGTGGACTTTTCCTGTCGTTCTCTGAGAGCTCGAGGGCCGCTCCGGCTCCTACCTATCCAACAAAGATCTGCCACAGCTTCACCTGATACAGGTAAGCCCTGAGCTACCTTTGCTAGCATGTTTGTTGTGAGTCAACAAGGCCGCCACTCTAGCTGCTGCTGCTGTCTGTGAGTTGTTTTGGCGCAAAGGTGTTTCGGGTTGTTGGTTGCCAGCTGTTTACTTCTGCTTGATATCTAGCTAACTGTGTTGATCGTGTGCTTTGGTTTAAAGCGTGATTACATGTCTTGTGGCTGAGCTTGTGTCCTGTGGTCTCACAGGCGGTTAATGACCCTTTAATACTCTTTGTGTGTGTGTGTGTGTGTGTGTGTTTTCGTGTGTGTGTGAGATGGCCTGAATAATATCCTTAACTGAGTGTTTAGGCTTCTGGTTGTACGGATTTGCCATTTCACCATATCCTGTATATTCTACTAAAATTCAGCGAGGTCCACTTAGAGAGAATTTTCTCATCCAAAGGTCCGGAACATCACAATAATGTCAAATGTTGCGCTCTATGATTTTGTGCCATATGTTTTTAAGTAGCCAACAGTTGTATTAACGTCTGTTTCAACTGGATTCAATATAAATAATACATACTCTAATAATAAATACTTTATCTTCTCTTATTTGAAAAATGTGACTTCAAATAAAGGACTTAATTTTAGAAAACATAATTTCACAGCTTTAAATTCAGTTTATTCGGGCGTCGAGCGATGTCAATCAAAAGAGCCGTAATATTGTGTTCTCTGTCATCTAAAAAGAAAGAAATGTGTGTGCGGGGACTTTATCTGTGGTTATTAAACCACTTGTTTCAGCTCATTTCTCCTCTCTGTTAAAATAATTGTTAGGTAGTTAATTCACGTGTCAGGATTTCTGATCATATTGGGCTCTCCTGTGCCTTCATTTCGGATGTGAGTCGGTACGTTTGCTCAACAGCTCTGTGCTTTGTCTCGTGGTGGCGCTTCACATCGCTGCTTTTAATATCGCTGAACAGTAGGATCACGTGAGGTGATTTACAACGCGTGTAATTGGTCGGTGTGTTTCCTGGACCGGCTGAACGGGAGCCGTAAAGGCTAGAAAAACTGCGGCGGTTAAATAGAAGCGATCCATGAAAATGTAATCATTCTAAATTATCTAGCGGTTTTCGGTCAAGGGTCCAGAGACAACGGCGTCTGGGTCCCAACCCGGACCGCGGTCCGCCTGTTGGTGACCACAAACAAGTATTGTATACAGCATACAATACTTGTTTGGTAAGCTTGGACAAAATGAATGGGGGGGGGGAAGAAGTATGAGAATCATTTAGTGTCCTGTACTCAGACTGAATACAAGTAAAGAAGTATTCGCAACAAAGAGTCAGCTATACATACTTTATTGGACCACTATTATTGATTATTATATGTTAGGGGGGCATAAATCAATTTAATTCATTGTCATTGTATAGCATGGTGTAGTGCAGTGACATGTATTTGTGGTCCTATTTTGCTCCTTTAGAAAAACACCCCCCAAAAAAAGCATAGCTATGTTATGTGTGTCGGGTGAGGATATGAGTTTAGGAGCTGCTCTGAAGTCTGGTGGTAAAACGGCTGATACTTGGGTATCTCTCGCCAGACGGCAGCAGGGTGAACAGGCTGTGGCCGGGTTGGGTATTGTCTTTTTGATGTACTTTGAGCTCTTCGCAGACACCTCTCCTCACCTGGATGCTCGTTAGGTGGGCACCAATGATGTTCTGGTCGGTTTTAATTGCCTGCTGTAGAAATTTGTGAAGAATTTTGTCTGCGTCACAGTCAATTTGCTCTGAACATCAGTGTGATTATTTTTGCAAGATGTTTGGGCAAATGCCATGTGCTGTAAATGTAAAAATCGAAAAGATGTTTGTATTAATATTGGTATTGATTTCAGCCATATCACCAAACCCGGTATATGCGTATCTTCTCACATAGGCCCCTGTTTATGTTTTCTGCACACTTGCTGCAAAGCATTGAAGAAATATTCTTCTCGAGGTAACATATGTATGTGACAGCTTGCTTTACTATTCTTCATATCATAATTACATCTGAACTACTGAGCTTACTGCAGAACCATCTTATTTATGTACTGATGGTTATCTGATGCATATCAAGGATGCATACCATTTCACAGGAAAAGATAGTGTGCCTGAATTCTTTTGAATATAAAACATAACGTAAGGCAATAATGATCTGCGGCGCAGCTGACATGCATATCAGGTGGATTGCTCTTATGTAACTCTTCTTCTCTCTTCTTCTCTCTTCTTCTATCTCTTCACATGCTTGGTTAATTTTTTGTGACATCCAGCTCTGCATCCATCCATTCTTTCAGAACATTTCTGCTCAACAACTTAAGTTTTTATGTGTGACAAGTACTGTGGTGACCATTATGCTTTCAAAGAACCTAAACAGTACACAGTACTGATCTTGAGGAAAGTTTAACATTCACAAGATAAAAGAAGCAGTATTTTAAGTCTTTCTTGCTTTGTTAAAACTACCCCACTTTATAGTAATGGTATCAAGCTGTTACACACTGCTTTGTGCTAATGGCTTGAGTCTCACTCTGTCAATTGCAATGATTATTCTTGCTGTTTGTTCTTGCTGAGTAGCTCACTTGGAAGGAATTGCCAGAGCCGGAGGTTCAGCTCAATGGGTTGTGCTAAAAGGCATACATTTATATATTTATATATATATATATACATATACAGAAGTGTAGGGGGAAAGTGTAGGAACAGAACAAAAGATAACAGAACAACAGAAAAGGCCGTCTAATTACTGTTTGCATAACAAGAGTGATAAAGCACGCTTCTGGCTACCAGCTTCAACACACACTATGTTCGTATGATGGGTTTTGACTCGGCTCACAATTTTCAAAAGATAATGTTAGAGTGAAACAAAAAGCTGTTATGAAAGCAGATTTGCAGACTGTGCAAAGATGAATTATAGCCTTCGATTGTCAAACATCAAGTCAGTGTGGCATTTTGATTGAAAACGGAAAAGGAATCCCGCAAACAGCTGAAGGTGAAGCTACTCTGAATAATTTATGTCTTGATGTGTTGTTGTTTGATGTGATAGGACGTAGGTGGGTTGAAATTCTGGGGATAAGTGGAAATGTCAGCAATGAAAAACTTGGGTTTTGTGGCAAAGTAATTTTCAGTACAGTGTGGATTATGTATAAAAACACACACAGGATGATCAGTAATGCTAGTTCCATAGGGCTTCACTGTACACCTTGAGGCAACACGGCAAGAATACTGTGTGGCCACAGAGGGCAGCAGTTAGGGGTCCAATGAGGCCACTTACAAAGGCCAGCTGTCATACAGAGGTGTGTTGAGAAGAGATTGAAAATCAAAGGCCTTAATTGCTCAATAACAGCACTACTGCGGAGGTGTGGAGGCACATGGGTCACAGCGGACACAGTAAAAGAGCCGGAGAGTTCCTCAGTATTGTTGTACTTTACAAGTCGAGTACAACACAACCAACACCTCTCCATTAAAAGATGATTCACAGTTGTGAACATTAGGGCGGCAACTAACGATTATTTTCATTGTCTGTTGGTTAATTTAATCGGTTAGTTTTTTGGTCTTTAGAATGTCAGAAAATGTTTCCTCAAATGTCTTAATGACACATGAATTAATGAAACCAGATTTGTACTTGAACATATCAATCGTTGGAGCTCTAATAAACATTGCAACTTGGTCTGCTTGCTGTATTCACTCCTTATTTTCCAGTGGTGGAAAATAACTCAGTATTATTAAGTATTCATCTGACTTGAAAACTGTGGTACTTAAGTATTTCCATTGTTACATATTTAAGTATATGAAGTAGTTACAATTGGCTCCATTTTGACCAACTACAACATTAAAGCACTATTGCTTGCATATTAAAACTTACGTTATAACGATCCATTGATATAATAATATTAAGTTGACATTATAAATACTTTTGATGCTTATATTGTGTTGCTAATACTTCTCTGTTTTTACTTCAGCAAAATTCTGAATGCAGCTATTTTATTGCTTATGGAGTAATTTTATAATGTGGTGTTGTTACTTAAGTAAATTATTGAAATACTTCTTCCACCACCTTCCTTTGGGCCATAAGAGATCCATTAAAATGCACTTCCAATTTAAATAAAGGGGACTAAATCCAGTCTTTTTTTGTACAAAATGTCCTCTCTGTTTACCTGTACAATGTTTCCCTGAAAGAGGGAACATCTCACTTTCCTCTCACCATTGTGACATCAAAGGATACCCACTGGATTTACCTAACTCATATTGCTGATGTTTTAAAACCCACTTCAATGTTCATGTTGGCACCTGAATTGAAAAATGTAAAACTTATCCTTGAAACCGAAACCAGCAGAACTGAAGGTGGTTTCTTTTTGATTTAAGTTAGAAGTTACTTTTACTTGGTTACCGCTTCTTTTAATTTTGCACAGCCGTCTCTGCCAACACTCAACCTGATCTACTTAGCAGCCAGAGGAACTGGTATCCTAGCAACAGAAGCAGATATCTGTACTTTGTTTGTTCACACAATGCAAGTGTGTGTGTTTATGCATATGGTGTGTGCATGCACGTGTAGATGCACACATGAGTGTGCTTTTCTATGGAAACGTGCTGTTATCACGCAAACCGACACTTCACTCCCGCCTGTAATGGCTCTGGATTTATCGGCATCTGGGAGAGAAAGCTGTTTACGTAGTCCCTTCCACTGTTACCAATAGCCGTGATAATGCTGTCAGACGAGGCTCAGTGAGCCCATTCCTCTGTCTCACCTCGCTTGATAGTGTTTACACACTAACTTCAACATGTCCTCTGCAGTACTGCATGCCAATTCTGATCCAACCTGCCCTCTGTGAGGTCACTGGTGCCTGCCGACCTTTCTGCAGAGACATTCCAACATTCCCAGTGTGTACGATTTAAATCCATCGAGCAAGAATCTAATTTACAACAACTGGATCTAATAAAGCGTCGAAGAATGGATGGAAGGCATCCAGCAGTCCCTGTGAGGGATGCTGTGTGCTTTTCATTGCGTCTAATTGAATTACTGATACACCCCTTTGGAGCCTCTTCAGATATCTCAGAGCTGCACTCATGTAAGACATAAGCTTCCTTTCATGATTTTGGATTTACTGCGTTGGTATTCAATAATGTAGTACACTTTATTTAAATAGATGCAGCTTGGGAATGTTTTGGTATAAGATGGGCAAAGTGATTTAAACTTTCACAAAGCAGACCACTGAAAGACGTAATTCCTCGTGAGGTAAACAACGATCTCACGGTTACAAGTACTCTACCAATTTAGCGTTGCACTTCTATAGGACTGCACAATATTGGAAAATAAATTGACATTGCAATATTTATTTTATCAATTTGACTCTCTTTCAGAGATCATCAATTCAAGAATCAGGACACATGGATATCGTAGTTTCTTCAATTCTTACAGGTGTGGTAAAACCGGTTATTTCCCGACATCCCTACAATATTGTGAGCATTAGTGTTGCAAAAAGCTTGAGAGAAGAAATGGCCAAAGCAAAGCCACGTCCTTCCAAAAATACATAGTGAGTGTTGGCATAAACATATACACTATTGTATGTCAATGGAAACCATGGGTAACGCTGCAACAATGTGACAAAAAGAAAATCCTGAATATACTCTGCAGCTTTGTTTCTCACCTAATTCTCCTGCTTTTACCAAGTAATAATGACTTTAATGAGAAATCATCCTGTCGATGAAAGTTCCCGAGTCCTCGCACTGAGCAGTGCTCCTCTTTTTAAAGTTGAGTTTTTAGATGATAAGATGTAAACACAGCTGGAAAACACCCGGCAGGCATCTCTGTTCACTTGTACCAATCATCTGTTTCTATCTCCAGAGCCACCCTACTCCAACTCTCAGAGTTTGTCCTTATAAATTAAACTGTGTGAAGAAATGTGATTTCTGATAAGGATAATCTTCACAGTGATTAAGCATTTATAATCTCACAGAGGGGATCACATGTTTGATGCAGGAGCTAACAGGCGATACAGAAGAAGCTTTTCTGAAACACTGACACCGACATACACAATGGCACCCGCACAAACATTCATGGTTACCTCACTTGAAATGTAGCAGGGCATACCTAGTAGGATTGCTAACATCTGTTCTCGTTAAATTGCAAAGCCACTTTATTGATCTGGTGCCTGGACCACATTCCTTCGCAATTTACTGCTGTGGGAGGAAAATGGGAGGGTGTGTTATATGTCTTTTACGGTTCAGGTAGTTAATGCCCACGGTCCCCTTTCCCCCCCCCCCCCCCCCCCCCCTTAAATCTACCAGTGAGAAAAAATGTAAAATGTAGAGGGAATTCAAATGAAAACGGATTCCTCTGCCTCCTCTACAGTTCAGTAGGCGATGTCTGGGAGCTTTGTGTGATTTAAGAAGCATTGCGCAAGGGCTAAATTGGCTGCAGATGGGTAGGAGGTCTGCAGCTTCATAACCTTACAGCTTAAATGTATGGGTTATTTGGGGTAAGAGCGACATTAATTACTCTTTTCTTATACTCTGACCTGGCAACCCCAACCTGGCTGGTGTAATGGGATAGCTTGGGGAGCTGATGGTTCCAATTAATGGCTTGGTCATATCATTGGTCTACCACAGGGGCTCGGACCTGACAGACAGGACCAATGCATAATATCAATTGGTCCTGTATTCCTACCTTCTTGTATTGATTGTGTGTTGCAAACATACTGAAGACGAAAAAAGTGTCTGAAGCAGGATTTCAACCACTACACCTACTAATGTACTTGTAACCGAGCCTTACTCAGCAGTTTGTGGTGAGGTTCACTCTATTCTTCTAGATTTGCTCGAATAAGTCTGCATTGCAGGTCGATGCACAACCTTTTCTTTTGTCATCTCTGAAATGAAAACTAAAATAAATAAAAAAGTGTCCATTGTAGTCACAGTTCAGTTCTAACATCCTGCATTGCTGCTGACGGCACGATCAGCTGAAGACTCGATCCTACTGAACAATAGAGAAGGTTGTACGGCTGTCTGGGTCAAAACTACCTTCGGCTGTCTTTGCTAACTTTCAGCACCGGAGCTCAGAGCGTTGGACAAACAAACAAAAACAAATCGTGCTGCTCTGCTTCATGCTTCCCCCAATTCCCACCACTTTTCTCTTTTTCCATCAGTCAGTTTTGTTGTCATGTTTGTAAAAGTGAACAACCTGCCGTTCTGTTTTAACAAATGACCAGACTTTCAGAACTCATAGAAACGGGTAGTCCTGTATACAAATGTGTTTTCCATTTTAGTTTGACCCTAAAACCCAAACCGCTTACTTGAGCATGAGATAAATGATGGCGGTATCAGTGAATCTTGGTGTTTTTTCTAATCACACCCAAGATAAAGACATTTGTGGAGCAACATGAGCCTCATTCTGACAAACACTAAATGCTATCAGGGAGTTTAGGAGGCGAGCCAGACTGCCAATGTTCGTAGTGTGAACTGGGCAGCTGGCAATAAATCATTTCCCCCCTCTGCCCAGTTGGGGTCTGAGCATGCCAGGAAATCCATTGTTTCTTTAAATTCTGCTCCGTCTGATGCAGAGAGAGAAAACTCTCGGCACTGCCAACAGCTACACTTCAGAACACGGCATCGGGAGTTTATCGCAACGATTTGTCTAAAAGAAAATATTACCTGGAATGCAATGAAAATGTTACTTTGAAAGCTTGACCCGCAGGCGAGTGAACACTGCAATGAATTTGAAAGCTCACAGCAAACTTTTCACAGGTTATTGCTCTTTTTATTGCAATGTTTGCTCTATTGAATTTTGTTTACTTACCTACACCCTTTTTTTATTCCCCAAATACTTGGTATTTAATTGACACCTTGTGCTTGAACCTGTGTTAAATTGGTAGAAATACTACATATTCACTGCACGTCTGTGAACACAATTCATATGAAAAGACAGGAGTTAAATACATTATATGGTTAAGAAATACAACACAATCTAGTCAGTATTTCCAAATGAAATGCAAACAGTGGAGAACTGCATAATCTCAAGTGACAGACTTCTCTGTAAGATCAAAGTTACAGGTTGAAATTGTATCATTTACAGAAATTGCTACCACAGACGAGCTGTGATAGCTCTGAGCAAACATGCCAGATCAAACAGTCATGGTCAGAGATGTGAAGTCTGAACGCAGCGGAATACCGACTCAGGATGTCATCACGTCCTCACACAGCCGACGTCTGCTGTCTCATTATGGGATACGTGCTATGCTATGCTGTCATGTATGGGCAGAATAGTTTAGGAGGAAAGGCATATTCACACAATTTAGGAACCTCAAAGAACATTTAAAAAAGACAAGAAGAGTGGAAATGTTCAGCTCAAACTAGTTGTTCATGTTGAATTTATTGTTTACGTGAGCACTACGTGGTTATCATCTAATTTCTTTGTGAGTATTTCGGGTAGGGGTTCTTGATATGGATGTCATACCGTATCATGGTATATGTAATTTTATATCACCACATCAGAATGATCTGAACCTTTCTAAGTCTCTCTCTGCGGGTTAGTAGTACCAGCCATTGCTGAGCAACCTGGAGCTCGGCTTAAAAGGATATTTTATATATATATTTTTTTTTTTATTTACTCGTGTTTCTTTTCTTTATTTATAAGAGTTACCATGCAAGGTACAGTCCTGCCCATCAAGAGTTCAGTGTCTTGCCCAAGGACACTTTATCATGTGGACAGGAGGATGGATCAAACTGCCACCTGTCTGATATCCTAATATATATGTTAATAGTTTACATGATCATTTCCCCAATATGATCATACAAACAACATTGTTGTCAGGAAACAGTGGTTGCATATTTATGTATCTATTTTGATTCGAAGACCTTTACTGCGCCAGTAGTCTCTATAGTGGCTGATACATTATGATACAAGACTTCATGGTAATAAATGCGTGTGTGATGTATATGGCTGCTTTGGATTATGTCATATTCCTCTCTCTAAAAATTCTGAGCTCCAGAGATTGTGATTACATCACCACAGATGAATGTACTGACATGGCCTCAACCTCTACTTGACCGCAGTCAATAAATTAAAAGAAAACAAAGCTTCAACAGTCTGATCAATGGTGCTAATAGTTACATGCTTGTTTGACTGATATCAGTTGACCTTTTAAGGTCAAGGACCAACACGTTACAGTACAGCGTAGAGCGTTCTTGGGGAACTGCATTGCTGTATCACGAAGGAATGAAGATTTCGTTCATCACATACGTGTATCAAGATGACAAAATCGTGCACTAATCATGTTATTTTTAACAGATCGACAAACAAAGCGTGGCAGTGGGCGGAGACACTGCATGCGATTTGTCTGAGTTAAAGTGACGGCGCCCTCGGACAGCAGAGGTCAGTGTCTGTTGGGTGAACATTTAAATGTCTGGAAACCAAAACGCACTTGATAAAACAAAATGACATGCTAGCCAATTGCAATCAACGTTGAGAAAGTAATCAGTGCTTGATTAGATGTAATGCTCCCCGTATTGATCCCCCTCTGCACCAGGAGGCCGCTTCAAGTGCTCTGAATGAGAAGTGTTCGATCACCCGGTGAGGTTAAACACAGACTGGATTCTCCTTCGACAACGACAGTGACGGGCAGGAAGGAGATAACTGCCTGTGATTCTTGGCTGAATCAACGTTTACCCACTTCTGCCAACGCGCCGCTGATATGTCCATCAGAATTGCTGTCAGCTATTTTTTTATTTTTTTATTTTACCATGTCAAAGTTGATTTCTTTTTTCAAGTGCCTGGAAGATGTAAAAGTTCAGAGAATCTCGAGCTACCTGGTGCTTGGAAGAAAATGCTCCGAAGCCAGAGATATATAATAATCATTATTTAATCATAACAAACAAGAGTCATCTGTATACATACTTGGTCCCGGCCCGGACGCGCTCACATGGCTTCGCTTCCACAGTCTCCTGACTTAGCCAGCAGTTTCTGTCTGGCGTCACCACGTAAGAGACCAAATTCACGTCTTACAATTAGTTTTATTCGCAGTGCATTCGCTGAGCTAAGCTCCCATTGGTTAGTGGAGGTATTCATGCAAATACCTTTGAGAGACACAGCATGCTACGCTGACCAGCGAATAAGACATAAGGTTCACACCTGAGGGTTAGTTCCATTGGCCACTTCAAAGAATGCCTCAAATCGATAAACTAGCGGGGTCAAAGCTCACACTTCCGGTCAAGGACAGGAAGTTCCTCTTCAGAGTAAAACCCTATTATCCTGCCTTCAGAATAAAAGCAACATCTCAGGTTTCAATCGGCATCCCTTTAACTATTGTCTAAACAATAAAACATCCATTCATTCCCATGCATCATACAGTTAATCATTACATTTGTCATTAACAAACAGAATAATAAAACAGTGATCCTCTCTTATGCTTCATAATACATTCCTCAGAATATTCCTCAAATTAATTATCATAACTTTCTTTATGTATTCATTTAAAACATAACCTCTCTTATCTACATGTGCACGTGTATATAAAATCCACTACAACTCAACAAAGACAATCCTTTGACACGGAAATCTTACTGCTGCTATGATGTGAAAAGAGTTCGCAGAATAAAGTCTGGCCAAAGAAAAAAAATATATATTACTGTTTTATTATGATGCCCCTGGATAGAAGGATTTAGAGACAATAATTTACTGCAGCTCTTATGTTCGTATCTTCTGGAAACTTGCGGAAAACAGAAAAGTTAAGTTCGAACGTGACAGCTGTGAAGGAGATATTCATCACACGGTTGATCCCATGGTTCACGGTTTCTCTGCTTATTTCTATAAATTCATGTCAATTAACGAGTGACAAAATCTGTGAATGCAGGGTGAGATGATATCTGTCAACAGAGACCAGCGTGTCTTGCCTCACTATTTAAGCTTATTGTTACTTATGTGTGAACAAGGCGAAAAGAGAAGTGACTAAGGGTCTCACCCGAGATTCACTTGATTAAAAAGAAACACATATTTGTTCCGTGATATACATATATTGTGGTGTAAAATCATTTCTTCATTATTGTGCCGGTAGAAGTTATCTCTCTTCGATATTCAGAACATTATCATAGCATCAAAAATATATTTTCTATACAAAGATGTAGTGGAGTAATGGCTCCCTCTCTGCTTTGTTGACATAATGCGTGTCTTTGGCTGATGTGTGTGCCTGTGCCTGTTTGTACATGTTAGTGCACGTGAGCGTGCACCACAGGTTAGCTCTCGGCCACCGCTCTGCAGGCCGGTCATACGGCGCTCGCAGCCGATCTCGGAAGCTCGTTGCCCTCCACTTCCCCTTCGGGTAAATATTGTTAGATCTGTCAGCACTGTTGCAGTTGTTTGCACTGTTAGCACCGTTAGCTGCGTCGTCATGTTTAAGAGCCAAGTGAAGGCAATAGATATGATCTGAATTTCAGCGACTCAAACAATTCGATGATGCTGACCACAATATGAGCTGATTCGTGAAGTTAAAAGTCATTTCACTACAAAAACCTAATCTAGGTGGCAGCTGGGTGGAGGGAGATGTCCAGGGTTTCCTACCTGCTGCTGTTGCTGCTGTTATTTCCAGTAAATATCCCTCCTATAAATGTGTGTTTTATGTTTTGGAAGAAACATCGGAAGATAGCAAGTATAACTAACTCATCTCTTGAGTTGTGTCCCGTTTGATCTCGAGCGCACAGCGGGATCGGTATAACGCATCTGATGATTTAGTGCAGGAAATCTGATCTCTTCTAAATCGTCGATCAATCAATTCACAGTCGCCAATTCACTGGCAATAATTTAGGTAATGGATGCATCTTTTAAGCAAATATTACCTGAACTATTTACTTGTTTTCTTGGTCTTTTGTCATACTAAAGCTCTCGGATGTTAATATTTGCAGATTTCATCTGCTTTAGGAAAATTATTCAAAAAATAAATTCTGTGCTTGTTTTAAATGTCAACGATTCCGATTTATAAAATGATCTCTCACACACAGCGTGGTTTGCACTTTACATTGGCTTGTTTAAAATTATTTTTCCATCGCTGGACTCCAGACCGGAATGTCAATCGAGCAAAATAATTGTGAAAAGTCTGAAAGTGGATCAGATGGGAAGCAATTTGAAATGTTTAAATCCTACAGTGTGCCAGGTTATTATCTTTTCAACGTCAACACCAAAGGATCCAGACTGGAGAAGTCGGATCAGTTGTCCCGCCCAAATCATAATTTGCTACTCCGCCTTTTATGATTTTTCTATTCAAAGAAAATGACATAATGTTTCTGACCAGTTGCTGTTTATTTCGAGTGAGATGTTCATTCCAATGATTGTGGAGGTCTTGACCTTTTCAGCATATAAACTGAATTAAATATAATGAGGCGGTTGCATGAATGTAGAGCTGGTGATTATTAAACCGTATTGTCTTCAAAGTCACATTAGAGCAGAGGATCTACATATTGAACTAACTATTATGAAGGGAAAATAGGAATTTTACAATACGGGCATTCGTGAAAAATCACATTATTGAAGCATGAACCTGAGAGAAATTCGACACCTCTACACTGATTCTGTAAAAACTCCTGATCTTGCAATCCTCAGGACCTTGGTCAGACCTCATCAGCCCCGACACACACAGAGCATGACAACTGCTCTGCTTCAAACGGCGCATATGTCCCCTATAAGGCCAGGCTGGTCACCTCATCTGAGAGATTAGAGCAGGCTGCTGGAGCAGGATTGGTCTTGGGGAGGGGGGGGGGGGGGGACAAATAAAAAATAACCCTCACTTTTCTCAGTTTGAGGTTAACTCTCAGCCGTTTAGAAAAAGAAAAGTAAAAAAAAAACTGTGATGGTGTCTCTGAGGGGTGTCCACTAGCAGATGGCAGCATCCTGTGGGGTGCCATTTGGTTTATTCCCATCTTTGGCCGGCATAGGTGGGTGGTGGTGCAGATCTCTCTCTCTGCTTTTTCCTTTGGGGAATCTTTAGCTGGCCAGGGTTTGATGTAGCAGAGCCCCGGCCAAATAATCACAGCTCAGACATGGGGGGGATGCGAGGCTTCACCCAAGCATCCAGGGATTTGTGAAAAGTTGTCCCAAGGGAGGGTGTGGGTTGGACGCCTGGCGAGTATCGTTTCATAGACGGATGATATATGTGGAATAGGATCAAAAGGGAGGATTTTGGCCCGAGTGGTGGTTTTCACTGTGGTGTTCGGCCGAGTGCCTCGGTTTTCTCAGCCGGTCTGTGTTTTTGTCATCTTTTTTAAAAAATTAAGTATTTTCCTCTTCAAACTGTTAGTCTTTGTGATCTCTCCCTCAATCCACTTTTTTTTGTTTTTCTTCTGAGTTATTGTTCCTCTATTCTCGCTCCCGTTTTATTCTGTGAGAGGCAGCAGTGCCGGGGCATTCAGGATGGATGCTCCCGCTAAGGGCTCGGCCACGGGCATCACATCAGCTTTACTCAATTTTGCTGACGGCTCACTCTGAACTGTCAACAGTTGCTTTTCGTCACATCTGCCAACACAGTCAGTAATTATTTTTGTCACCCTCACTGTTATTATCATCATCGTCAACACTATCGCCATCATCTTCATTCATCAGCCCGGTTTTGACTATTCAATCTGTCTTTCTTTTCAAGACACTCGGCACATCAGCGTTTCAGCGTCATTTCCACAGTATATAGAGACTGATTCTGATGATAAATGCACAAAGAAAAATAGGACGGAGAAATGGTTTTCCAGATCCCGAAGCACCACTCCGGAGATAAACAACAATACAAAACAGCTGGCCGTGTGCAAATTGCAGCTTTTGCATGTCCAGGCAAACACTTCAATTGCTCCAAATTCAGCATGTGCTGCACCTGTGGAATCTATTCACAGCTTCCAAAGTCATCATGACGAGAGGGGAAATCACTTGGCAGTGGGGATAAAATGGCATGTGCTTTTGCTTAGTGCTGCACTCTGTGGGCAATGGACAAGAAATAACAAATTAGCTCTCCATTCTTGCCTTGGGTAGTTTTCTCCTCATTTACATCAAAACTTTGTCTGCCTTTGCAGTATATTCCAGGCTCGAGGAGGGAACTGCAAGACATTACATGCTAATTTAAAACGGCGCCTCATCCAAAGCTTAACTGGTGCATAATTGCACAGTGGGATGGGGGTGGGGGGTGTTAGATACCAGAGAAGAGCGATCAGAGCTAAACCCGGAAGATCCACGTATTAAACTACATTTAAGGAACAACCAAAATAACCCAAAACCAAGTGTTATCAAACTCATCCCGTCAACCAATACCTGCAATCAATTATATTATTTTCCTTCGCACACAAGCTGCATTCCAAATCGCATACTTTTTCTTTTTACTTCTAGTACGTACTGCAGCTGTCGGAATGGATCAGATTAGCCAGAATCGTCTTCTACTGTAATTGTATGGCGATTAAATCATATGTTACGTCGTCTAACTTGCTGATAACAAGCGCCTACTGACTAGAATTAAAATGCTAATTTCTTTTAATTTGTCACATATTTAATTCACACAGGAGTCTTGTGCCATATCATTTTGTAATAGAGGATTTTGGCCATTTCGCTGAGCAGTAGCATCCTCCATCCCTAGAAATGAGTGTAGACCTTGAATAGTTTCACAGGATGTAAGGCGATTTACATTACATTACATTACATGTCATTTAGCTGACGCTTTTATCCAAAGCGACTTACAATAAGTGCATTAAACCGTGAGTCCAAACTCAGAACAACAAGAATCAAGCAAGTACAATTTCTTCAATAAAGTCAAACTACAAAGTACTATCCGTAAGTGCCATTTAAGTGCTACTGAAGTGCTATCGGTAAGGGACATTTAAGTGCTACTACGGCATTTAAGTGCTACCTATTCAAGGTATAGTCGAAAGAGATGTGTTTTTAGTTTGCGCCGGAAGATGTAGAGACTTTCTGCTGTCCTGATGTCAATGGGGAGCTCGTTCCACCAATGAGGAGCCAGCACAGCAAACAGTCGTGATTTAGCTCGAAGTGAAGGAGCTACAAGCAGATTGGCAGATGCCGAGCGAAGTGAACGGGCTGGGGTGTACGGTTTGACCATGTCCTGGATGTAGACTGGACCCGATCTGTTCGCAGCACGGTACGCAAGTACCAATGTTTTGAAGCGGATGCGGGCGGCCACCGGTAACCAGTGAAGGTCGCGGAGGAGCGGAGTAGTGTGGGTAAATTTCGGTCGGTTGAAGACCAGTCGAGCAGCTGCATTCTGGATGAGCTGTAGAGGTCGAATGGCATTAGCAGGAAGACCTGCCAAGAGGGAGTTGCAATAGTTCAGCCGTGAGATGACCAGAGCCTGGACCAGGACCTGTGCCGCCTTCTGAGTGAGAAGGGGTCGTATTTTCCTGATGTTGTACAGCATGTACCTACAGGAGCGTGTTATTGCGGCAATGTTGGCAGTCAGGGAGAGTTGACTGTCGAGCGTCACTCCGAGGTTCCTGGCAGTCGGAGTCGGAACCAGCACTGAGTTGTTGAAGTTAATAGATAGGTCGTGGGTGGGAGAGCCTTTTCCTGGAAGGAGGAGAAGTTCAGTCTTGTCCGGGTTAATTTTCAGGTGGTGTGCGGACATCCACTGAGAGATGTCGGTCAGACAGGCAGAGATTCGTGCTGCTACCCGTGCTTCAGATTGGGGAAACGAGAGGATCAGTTGGGTGTCGTCAGCATAGCTGTGGTAGGTGAAGCCATGCGAGCGAATGACAGAGCCAAGAGAGTTGGTGTACAGAGAGAAGAGAAGAGGACCAAGGACTGAACCTTGAGGGACCCCGGTAGTCAGAGGACAAGGCTCAGACACAGATCCTCTCCAGGTTACCCGGTAAGAGCGGTCGGTGAGATAGGATGAGAAGAGTGAGAGCGCGGTGCCTGAGATACCCAGGTCCTGGAGGGAGGACAAGAGGATCTGGTGGTTCACTTTGTCAAAGGCAGCGGAAAGGTCTAGAAGGATGAGGACAGAGGAGAGAGAGGCTGCTCTAGCAGTGTGAAGCTGCTCAGAGACAGCAAGGAGGGCAGTCTCTGTTGAGTGGCCTGTCTTGAATCTAGACTGGTGGGGGTCTAGAAGGTTGTTACAGTGAAGAAAGGAGGAGACTTGGTTAAAGATAGCTCGCTCTAGAGTTTTGGAGAGGAAGGGAAGGAGAGAGACAGGTCTGTAGTTGTTGACTTCAGATGGGTCGAGAGTGGGTTTCTTCAGGAGAGGGTTGACTCTTGCCTCCTTCACAGAGTTAGGGAAACAGCCGGTTGAGAGGGAGGTGTTAATGAGATGGGTGAGAAAGGGAAGAAGGTCCGGAGCAATGGACTGGAGAAGGTGAGAAGGGATGGGGTCAAGGGGGCAGGTGGTTGGGCGGGCAGAGGTTACTAAGGTAAGAACTTGATTGGGAGACAGGGGGATAAAAGAGGAAAACAAGGGGGAAGAAGATGAAGTTACTGGAGGTGTAGTTGAGGAAGATGGATTAGTAAATGAAGAGCGTATGTCGTCTATCTTTTTTGTAAAGTAGTCACAAACAACCATAATTCTAGCTGCAGACAAAGGGGACATTTAAAAAAATAAATATTGTTCTCTTTGTTAGAACTTGGATACATACACTTGTTTACAGAAATGATCACAACAATGTGTGCATGTGAAAGAACAAGATGAAAAGCATAAGTACCCTGAGCGACTTGCTTCCTGCTCAACGTGTCTTCTGTTGTTCAACAAAGAAATCTGAAATCACAAAAAGCCCAGGAGTAGAGGAGCAACCAAATAACTACAGAGCAATTTAGATTTCTCTGCAGAGGTATCCATTTCCTCACTTGGAAGATAAAGGGATGATAGATCATCTGTTTTTTTTGGATAGATGTGGTTATGAGGCTATGCACAAACAGTCATTTTCCTCACAGCGGGAGGCGGTTTCTGCCGAGAGGCTAGCACTAACCATGTGAATAATACGTATTCATCAGCTGAGGTTTATCTATGTCGGACCATCACCCACGGTTACACGGGGGCATGTTGGGGATGAGTGGCGTTGGCTTTAACTTGAGTTGTTTATGGCTATTGGAGACGTGATATGTCTGTTTATTGTGGATGTTGATATAAAACAGCCCCTTTTATGCAGGAGAGCACACTGTTTTTACGAGCTGCACCGCTTGTCTCTGTGATTATAGATGTGTTCGAGACTATAAACTTTTACAGCACCGGAATAATCGCAGGCCGTTTTTAGGAATATGACATCTCTCCAAAGGGAAGAGTAAACCGGACAAGACAATAAAACCTGCAGTGAACAATGTCATGGCTCAAAGCTCTGATTGTTTGCTGCAAAATCCAGACATGAATCACGTAGCACATGAAAACGCAATGACACACTGTGTATTTCAAAGGATATCAAAGACCTCTTAATAATGATCATTTCAAAAATAATTGCTCGTTACTGACAAACTGCCGACGCTTGAAAAGACTTGTTCTTCTAAATCCTCTGCATTTGACTGTGTACACTGTTTACGTATGTATCACACAGATCCACGCACTATGGGGTATGAAGATTTAACTTGTGTTGTTGTAATGAGGAAACATATTCCTCTACAATAGGGTTAGATTGTTCAAGAGAACCTCTCTGATCTCCCAGATTAAAGGAAACGAGTCCCCACAAATTGGATGTAATTCTCCAAATCCCCAGCCCTTGTTTCATTTGGCTATTGTTGCATGTATGTGTCATCTCCCCAGTCTGCTCTGTGTTTAGATTATGTCTCTATCTACAGTAAAAACATTTTTCCACCAGCCAAAAAGACCGACACATATTTGGGCTTTGGATCTTTTGAATCTTCGAAGCCTTTTAACCACATTTCCACTCAACTCTTAAAATATTATGACTGCTGAAAGAAACTGATTGCTTTCATGGTGGTGTAGGAACCAAACAACTTTTATTGAATTCAGCTGTTTCCATATATGTGCAATTTTTGACATGGAGCAACAAGTAACTGACTCTAAGTCACAATCCAGCAGTCTTCACACAACCAACTTAAAGACAGCGACTCAAAGCTTCCAACAAACTGGGTGGAAACAGTGGTTGCTTCCATGTCGGTATGGAAGTTAAACTTCTAAACGAGTATTTTGATACTTGAGACTTGTGCCTCACCTGTCATCATGAAAAGTAAAACAATTATAATGATGACAGAAATATTAAAGTATGTATGATTCCAAACATTTCAAGTATTTTTATAATCAAAATCTCTGAATTTGCGCAATGTCCTGTTCAAACAGAGGAGGCCGCGAGGTGAGGCACCGACGAGCTGTGCCTCACCTCGGATTGTGCAATCTCTCACAATGTCCCGCAGGTTGAGCGCATGCCTTTTGCGTTCTCATTGTTTGTCACGACTGTAATATTTGTAGACACTTTTATTACATGTCTTTTTTTTCTCCATATGATAGGTTGTGTATTTCACGTACGTGTAGAATCTATTTAGTCTTGCTGGTTGACATAAAGCAACGGGGGAAAAGTAAACCGTACCTCTGCCTCAATGAAGCGAGAGCCCGCGGGTTTACACTTGTTCTGCCGTTGTTGTTCTTCTTCTACACTTTTAAAACTAAAAGGAGATAAGGATAATCGTTTTATCATTTTTCCCATTTATAGTTTTTTGCCCAGAAGGATAGACAACTGGACTTCATTCACAAGTAAAGGTAGGACCATGCATACACTGCACCAGGCTATATTGCCTATTTTTATTTGTATTGAAGGAGTATGAATTGTGGATTTGCGATGGCAAATTAAAAGCACACAGAGGGTGCAGAGGAAATGCGTTCTTTCTCTAAGCCTCTATAAATTGGTGAAATCAAATACCTGTGTGTGTGTGTTTGTGTGTGTGTAAAAAATGCTGATATGAAATATGAAAACAACCAGTAGTCAATGTGCAAGCTGCCAATTGAATGGTGATTTAAGCATTGATATATACAAGCAAGACATACATAAGGCGTACATTTTACGTAACTATTTGTGGATCCACGAGGCCGCACTGCAACACAGTATACATGTACATTATAAATGCATTATCATAATTCAAAGCTGGATAATATAGATGCAGCAAGAGAGCCCCAATTCAATAAGTGAAATTTGTAGTATCTAAAACTTTAAATGGGCAGGTTATGTTTCAGACTACAACAAAACCAAAGCACAATGAAAGTGTCACAGCTCCACACAAAGACGATTGCATGACACATGCTCATTTGTCTCCCTACAGAGACGCCACTAAACAGGTTGCAGACAAGCTGCAGTACTTCTGCAGTGCATCGCCTGGGACGCCGCCATCTGTTTGTGCATAAAAGCTTGTGTCTCTTTGTTGGAAGACAAACTGCAGCTGGAGCCACTTTATGTCGTAATCAGTACCCATATACATACACCTAAACAAATAACAGGGAGAAAGTAACTCACGGAAACTATTTATTTCACTGAACTTGCTTCTGTCACCCTCGGCAGAAATGACTCACCAGGTGAGTTTTCTTAAGATTTTGTTTTGCATTCTCAACTGTGCACAAAAATATGGATTTAATAAGCTTTGGTGCTGTGCTCAGCTGACCTTGTTAAATGCCGCTGGGACATCAAGTTCCATGTATCCTCTATTTTTGTTTGTGCTAATAGTCATGTTCCTCATACTCACCGTGCTTGACTTGGGTAATTGGTGTATGAACCTGTAAACATCTACAAATGAGATGTGACTAGAGAGTAATTGTGCCGCTCATGACACACACACAGTCTTAGTAAGTGTTGTGGAACTGGCTTTTTATTTTATTTCAAAGTTAAACTTTTCTTTTACAATGTGTGTAACTATAAGGCCTATCGATCTGGTACAGAGTGCTGTGTGTCTAATACTGTATCTATGATAATATGCTGCAAAAAGACAATCCCAATAATTACCTGCAACCCACTTATTATTCAAGAAGCCCGTTCTATAAAAAGCCTGTTATCATTTTCATCTGCTGTCATTAATTTAGTGGTAGATGCTTCTTCTTGTATCACAAATGTGGGCTTTTTCTCTCCGTTTCTGAAATACGGCTTCACTTGTTTCTTTCATTTAAAAAATACCTTTTTAAACAATTTGCTGTATTATTGTTTTATACATTTGATCTAGCGTCAGAAAATGCATATTCATATATCTCTACTAACCATATAAAGTATTTCATTATTGATAGTAGACTCTGTTTGAGCTTTTTAAGTGTGCACCAGGACCAGATTAAACTGTTTTGGCTAAAAATGTACTGCTGGGCGCCGTTTGCCTCCAGGTCCCCTTCAAGTACAGCGTAGGTGTTTAATGTAGGAAAATGCACAACATAATCCAAAATAATAGGACACAGGCAAGGCACGTTTATTTATATAGCACAGTTGAGCAACAAGGCAATTCAAAGTGCTTTACAGAAAACATCAAAAGACGGAATGCAAGAGAAACACATTAATGTAAATATAAAAATAAAAGCCAGCTGCAATAGAATAAGTAGGGTATGAAATAGAGTCAAACAGTGCAGTTCAATTCTTTATTAAAAGGCAGCAGCAAACAAAGTGATGGTTTTCTGAGAGGTTGTTCCAGATATATGGTGCATAAAAACTGAACGCTCCATGTTTAGGTTTGACTCTGGCGATAGAAAGCAGACCTCTACAAGACAGGAACACAAGATACAGTAAAAATGATATTGTACATGCAACATTCCTGATTTTGCATCACTACACTGAGACGCAGTGAACCTGCCTGGTTGATGCGCCAGCCTTGGTGCAGCTCTTCGCTGTTCAAAAAGTCACTCCCTTTTATATTCATAAAAACTAAACACACATCTTAGTTTGCGCCGTAAACATGGCAGGATGATCTTGGGTTTATTGTGTCAGCCTTGACGTTGTTTAGTTGTGTGTGACTTTAGGTTCTTCCCATGATGTCAAGTGTACTAAATGCTTAGCTGCTTGGATTTCAATCGCTGCCTACGACTGGACACTGTTGTGCATCGTGGTTAATGGAAACCTGTGATATTAGGTTTAATTTATACACTGACACTACACATCATTAGCTTTGTGCTCAGGCAGATGTTACAGTACAATCAAAATGTCCATACTATTAATATCAAATTATGCAGTACTGCATACTAAACTACACATACCCGCATAGACCTGACTTGATCAGCCATAATCAGGTAATTTACATCTAAAACGGACCTCACAATATATTCATCATCACCTCCTGTGATCTTTTTATAGTAAACCGGTCGACCGAACAACATCCGCTGTATTTACCGAGAGTGGCACCTCGCCGCTTCTACTCGTGAGTTTAAAAGCAAACTCCTCGTCAGTGCTGTTCAATACCGGCTAATGATTCCTTTTTTTTTCATCAGACATTTCATAGATACCTATAGGAGACATGTTGCTGTAATAATTCATCATAATTCAAAGGTCTTTATTTGATCTTTAGGAAGCTGTCATAATCAAACACCTTTTTTCAAAGATCTTTGAGGTCCTTGTGGTTGAAGACGACATCTTGGTGCCTTCACAATATATTCATCATCACCTCCTCTGTGTTCTTTTTATAGTAAACAGGTGAACAACACCAGCTGTAATGACTTATTATGGTACGTGACCACTTCTACTCATTAATGAAGGGCCGCAGAGTGCGAGCATATGGACATTAAGTGCATAAAAAAAGTGGAATATGTTTTAAACCCCTCATCGCTGCTGCTCTACTCCCACTAATGATTCGAAGAAAGATCACACAAACTAGTAAAGGCCCTTTTTTATCCGACGTTTCAAAGATCCCTTCGGTCCTTGTGGTTGTGGATGACATCTTGATGTGATAATTCATCATAATTCAAAGGTCTTTATTTGAACTTTGGGACACTGTCATAATGTAACACCTTTTTTAATGGCACCCTCATGTTCAAGTCCGTTTGCCATTAACTAGCTTTCAGGGAAGAAAAAAAAGATTGTTACTTCATCACAGTTTGATCATTTAGACCAGGGGTATTACATTTAATTTCAACGAGGTCCAGTTTGAGATTCCTCATGCAAAGGTCCATAACATCATAATAATGTCGAACTTGTGCTCTGATTTAGTCCCATAAATATTGAAATAGCCTAGCAGTTGTATCAACATCTGTAGGTAGTCGACAACTGACTGTCAAATCAAATAAAACAAGTTACATTGAATAATATTGGAACAATATTTATTGATGATCAATGAATTATAAATGATACATTTTCTAATTATAAAGAAAATGATCTAATTTCAAGTAAAGTCAGGGCTGCATTAAAAAAGAAAAAAACACAACAGAAAGCTTTTGATTAAATGTTTATCCTAAAAAAAAGTACTTTTTAATTGTAGGGATATTAATTGAACTGAATTGTCTTCGCCCTGCAGCTTCAAATTCAATTAATTCAGGTGTGAAGGGATGTCCAAGGTTCTGGTCTTGTTGTCCACATCTTTCTTTGACTGTCATACTACTCAGACTATTCGGTCTCTCCCGTGATGCATATCAGAATACACATTCGATTGGCCGAGTAGCGTCACGTGATGTGTTTTACGACACGCGCGAGTGGGCGGTGTGTTCCCTTGGACCGCTGAACGAGTGCCGCAAAGGCTAGAAAAGCTGCACCGGGTCCGGATACAAGGGCGTCTAGGTCTGGACCCGAACCGCGGTCCGCCTAAGAGTGACCCCTGATTTAGACCTTCATGTACATGAGTAGACTTCAGTCTGTTATTGCTCAGTGTTTTCTTTCACAGAAAATACATTTTGTCATATCACAGTAGCAACATCTGTCTCTCTCCCCGATACCATTTAGTTTGGGCTCCGGTATCAGGCAGCAAGGCCTGATGTCATTGAAGCAGCACAGTCCCGCCCCACCCCCTCAACTTTTATTTCTCAGACAGTTTTCCTAAAATTAGATTTAAAAGAAACCAATACATCTCAATATATTCCATTGTAACCCCTGTATCATGTACGTATCGTATCACCAGATTCTTGTCAATACACAGCCCCTGGTTATCACATGAAGAAAAATATCAAATAAAGTAGCAAATGCGAGTATCCTTTTAATTGTCGGTTGTGTTTCTTTCTTTATATAAATCAAAAAATTGAGACCAACTTCTTTTGTTAAATATTATTCCTTTTTGTGAAACATTTCTCACATTTCCAGCTGCTCATATCAGCCAGTAAACATCATTTCACTTTGTTGCTCTCAGCTCAGCCTCTTTGTGATTATGTACCATAAGTACTAGTTGGCAAAAGATGTTCAATTGTTCCTGGAAAGTGTTATTTTCCCCTGCTGATGGCTCGAATCGACCTGAGGATGTTATATTAGTGAACACCTTTCCTGTGCATAGCTCGACTTCCTCACACAAGCCAAACGTTGTTCCTCCGGCACGATTTCAAAAGAAGGATTTCATAACTGCTGCGACTTTGAAACATTCGTTTTAAAAAGTCCTCAAGTTGTTTTTGTTTTGCTCAAAACCATTCATCCACCGGGCTTCTGTAAAAGGTAAATTATTGGAGGCTGAGCATTAGAAAATCGGCGCATTGTGAGAGTGATGGCTTTCTTTTTTTGTTACAGATATTTTTGAGTGATTATTTCTCGAACTGTGTCCTCTGATGGGGGTTCAAGGCACTGCACAGACGAGGTAAAGTGGGCTCAGTGTATCAAGCTTTTCACCACCGATGCATCTTGACTAATGGAAACATTATTGTATCTCATATCACCATGGTGGCAGACTGTAAACCATTACACAACAGTCTCAGTGTTATTTATACTCTGAGCACTAAGAGCAAACGGGGGAGCTCGTGTTTTCAAGGTGTCCTTAATGGCTTCAGCTCGTGTTCACTCGACAGTAACTTTAAAGCCTGTGGAGGTAAGTTTGGCTGTTAATTGAATTAGTTTGCTTACACCTATGGCTAAAAAAACATGTCGATCTGTATACAGTTAGTGCTGTGGGGGGAAAGAGGCGATGGAAAAACAAATGGAAAGATACCTCTCTGCAGCCTTTTAAAAGCCAATATCTGGAGTCCCACTGATGAGGTCATGCCAGAGGTCACGCAGCATATTTCCTTTTGTAAAAGCAGGGAAGTAGATGTGAACAATTTGCTTTCCTGTAAGATTTCAACACACTTTAAACATACTTTTGTGTTTCAGCACAAGTAAAATAGCTCTGAAATAATTCCTCACAAAGAAAGAGAAGGAATGACCGAGCTTTCGATGGGTGGTGTTGGATCGTCGATGTTTTTCCTCTAACGGCTTCTCATCGTGTTGTTTCAGAAGTCTCTGTCTTGTCTTATCTATCTCACTAGCTATTGACCAGATGGGAAGTCAAACTTTCTTCTCACTGTTGGTTTAATCTTTTTTGGAAAAACAGATGGCTAATGTTTGCCAGTTCAATGCATGTATGAAAACTGAGAATACACCTAGAACACAATTTACTGATAATTATCAGTCTGACACATTGCTAAGGAAAAAATTATATTTTTACCCACCCTCGTGTCATGTTTTGGGAGTAAAATATTTTGTAGATGTGAAGATTTTATGTTTTTCTCTGTTTTATGTCATAAATCAAATGTCTTTGGGTTTTTGTTTATCTGAAAAAACAAGCAGTTTGACACGGTCACTTTGGGCTGGTTGATTTTCTCTCAGGCATTTTTCATTATTTCCGGACTAAATCGATAAAAGAAAGTTAGATTCCTTGATGATGAATAACTAATTAGCAAAATGTTAACATAGTTGCATTTTAGCTCCATTATTATATTTTACAAAGCAGACTTTGTAATCTGCATTGTCACACTTTAAATGTATTATTCACACTCAGCGGACCTTTTTAAAGAACTTTTAGCATGAAGAGATGAGTCAATATATAGAAATGCCAATTCATGCTCGAGCATAAAACTCACCCCGAACCTGATGACCGACGTGGTGGCAAGAAGTGTGTGTGTGTGTGTGTGTGTGTGTGTGTGTGTGTGTGTGTGTGTGTGTGTGTGTGCGTGTGTGTGTGTGTGTGTAACCAAGATCATGTTCTGCACTAATCCTCCCTCGAGGCTCCACCAGACATTCTGAGTAAATACATATAATGCCTCTACTTTTTTCATGAGCATTTGATGGGTAACTTTTTACAACCTGCATTTTCTCATGTTTTTGTCCGTAAGTGAATAATGGGGACAACAATTTTTGAAATTGGTCCAGCACTGAGAGACGGTCGCCGCTATACGGACTGCAATGTAATCGCTACGAGAGACTCTTCACCAATTTACGTCCCCTATAAGTTCTTGTTTTGGCAACAAGTCACAATAACAAACAGAAAACAAAAGGTGATGCAGAGAGTTTTCTCTGTTCATACCGTAGTGTTTCAGACGCTTATAAGTTAACTTATCTGAGCTCGTCAGTGGCAAAAACAAGCACTTTTAATAGATGTAAGTTGACGGTGCAAAATTGCTTTAAGTTTAAATTGATCCTGTTGGGAGATCTGCAGTGTAGTCGCTCAATACTGGACCAGTTTGAAAAAGTGTCCCCATTAGACACTTAGACTAGAAAAAATAGGGTTTAAAAATACTGAAGTTAACCCTTTAAGCTTTTAAGATGTTCTCAAACCAGCATTGGCCTTGGATTGATTCTATGGTTCATGTATTTAATGACGTGTGTGGCATGTCACATATTTCCCAATCTTCATGCGATGTCAGAGAATGCTGCGTGATCTTTTCGCCTGCCAGTAAGACTTGATGCATCGTCTCATTATAAATTCTCACTAAGCACTGCAGCATATTGGTCGGCTATGTTTTATTTTTTATCAAAGCAGAAGTGCGAATAAACTTTACTGTGAAACCTCGCCTGCTTAAAATTACGTTTAATGTGGACGCAAAAAATATCAGTTGGAGCAGCTGTGGAGAGTATGGGTGTGTTTGTTTAGGATGTTGGCATGCCTGTGTGTGCCTGTGTGTGTGTGTGTGTGTGTGTGTGTTTTATTTTTTTGTGGGAATGTGCATGTGTGTGTGTCTGAAGTGCTGTGCAGGCTAGTGGGAGTGATCGGCTGGGACCTTTCAACACGGCTCTTATCAGGGAGACACACCCGCACAAACCGGCCCCACGGGACTCTGAAAGATGGGGGGTCTCCGATTACCATCCTGTGCTCTTGTTCCATGTCTGTCTCTTAATGCTGCTTTACAGATTTTTAGGCAGCAATAAAGTTTGAACCGCAAACTAGACCAGAAGATCAGATTAAGAAATTGGCAAGCAAAGTTGTCTCAAAATCAACCATGAGCTTATCTGGATGGATGAGATCTAAATAACTTGAACTCAATTGAATTATTCTCATGTCAGCCGATGTATGATTACCTAGTGCCTCAGTAGGTAAGATGTTACAGCTTCTCTCTCCAAAAAGATATCTTTTTTTCGTCTCTGGCTCTTCATTACTTTAGAAGAAATAAGCGACTCCCTTAAAGTAGCACTTAAAAATACTAATTTATTGTCCTTTTGTCTTCTTGTTTCCATTTTTAGCTCACAAACAGCTGTTTCAGAGGCAAACAATGTATAGTGTTATTTCATATATATATATATATATATATATATGTGTGTGTGTATGTACAGTATTCACACTATATTCATAGTGGGAATGCACTATTTTCATTTGATTAATCTAAATCACACTTTCATACACATTTTTATCAGAAAGGTGAAGAGGAATATATTTCCATGAGACCCGCTCATGTAACTATAACCACAGGGGAGTATCTATTATTGGCAGTGTAGGTATTGCCAGAGCATTGAGTGGCTAATGCACAGCTGTGGCCAATTAAAAATGTAGCCTTGTTGGCTTCTTTACACAGAAGACGACATGAACCAGGGAGAGATAAAGGTGAATAAACACTCTGGCAGCTTGCAAGTAACTGATGTCTTTGCACAATGTGTTGTTGTTTTTTGCGAGAGTTTACATTAAGTCACGAAGCCCTCAAGCATCATTAGTATTATAACCCAAACTATCTTTCTCAAACTAAAAGGTGTTTTTTGTAGCTAGGCCCAACCAAACCTTGTATTTTGTCATTTAAAGCTGAGGTAGGCGGCCTGTTTTTGGTGTTATTGGGCAAAAATACAGGATACATACACTAGTGATTCATTTCAAACATCGTCCCTGTGATTTGACAATGTTTCTTTTTGCCGGCTAGATTTTCTAAAGCCTGTAAATGGAGCCAAGAGGTTCTTATGGAATTTGTGCCTAATGATGCCAAAAATGTACTGCTTACCCCAGCTTTTAGTTTGGAGGACTTTTGGCAAAAGGGACTAAAAAGTCGACAAAGTGATGAAGAAGATGTAAACTAACTAATAACGATTAACATTAACATCCAAATCATAAGTTTGTCAAAATCACTCCGTCGTCAGCCACAATGGGGGGAGGGGGGAGGGGGGAGGGGGGGAGGGGGGGGGGGGGTTCTTAGTAGATACATTTGTGGAAATGACAGATTGTTGATACGGTTCATATTTGAGTCTGAAACCCTCTCAGACGGTAATCTCGTCTGTTACAGCCCTCTTTCTTAAGCGCTCCTAAACATACTTGCTGTACTGATTGCTATAGAGAAGCTGAACACTCAGCACGTCCCGTAGGCTGATCCAAGGCTCTGACTGCTTCTCACTTGATCTCTATCTGCCAGCGCTTTGATCCGAGCATCCTGGGATCTTGTAATCCGCTCGTGTCAGGCAATAATAGTTGCTGTCAACTTTTAAGTCTTTCCTCAGATGAGTATTTTTAAATGTTTCCCTTCGATAACCTTCAGATGAGCATTCTCATGAGATGCAGCCTAAATTTTGGAAAACAATCCTACTTCCCACCTTTTTTTTGTTAAGGGCTCTCTTGATGGTGCCTTTGATGGAAAATACTTACTGGAGGAGTAATGAAACACGATGTAGAGGTTCTGGATTTAATCGGCAACAAGGATCTTACAGTAGAATAGCAAATAAAAAGTACAAATCAAAGATTTGACTGAATAAATTCAACAGTGTTGGAATGCTCTTCACCTCACCAACTGAACATTTGTCTGACAGTCGTAACGGCAAGTAAAATGTTTTCTGACGTACTGTCAGCTTAAAAGTTTCACATAAAATTGTCCTGATGGTTATGCTTTTCTGCATGAATAAATGCAGTCTGACATTTGGGGATTTTGATGAAGATCCTGGAAAATCCTAATTACTTTAGTTTATTAATTTGGCCTGAACATCAGATTGTCATGAGTCTGGGTAACAAAATAAAAAATGTGGTTACATATAGGCCCATATAGTGTATGTGTGTATATATATATATATACATTTTTTGTATCCATATCATCCATATACATATCATATACTGTGTGTGTATATATATATATATATATATATATATATATATATATATATATATATATATTTATATATTTATATTAAATTTGGTATAGGGACATTCGTGGTCACATAGGGATGAATCCCAATGAAGTTAAATGTCCCCATCCGTGTGGCTGTGGGTCCCAGCACACCATCTGCATGTAGCTGAAAATGGATCTTACACAACATCAGATATGTGTCCGTGTAGTAAACACAACTTGCTGTTCGTGTCTGTTGTTTAGACCATATTCACCCCTTGTTTTAACTTGTCCTTTAGCCCAATTATTAGGTGTATTGCTTTGGTTTTTTATGAATAATGGAAACACAAACGTTCTTCTTGTGCCATCATCATGTAAAGAAAAAAATTAAAATCCTTTGAATAAATTAAAATATTTGCAAAACTAATGCCATACAGGTGCGAATTTTCACTGGTCTCGAGATTAGATTATTATTCACCTGTCAGCGATTCAAATGCACAAGGATTCTCAATGAATTCATAATTACTGTTCATGGCTACTTTTTCATCTATTAATATAAGCCGTCAGATAAATTTGAACTTCCTTTTTATTTAGAAATTGGTTTTAAAATGTCTTTAATACAAAAGCTGCATATTTGTACCACATCAGTACCTAACAATTAAACAAACAAAATACTTCTGTAATCTACAAAAATAAGGTTTTCACAAAGCAGCACTAAGCACTTCCTGAATGCATATAGCATTTTACTCTTTAAGAATTTACAAAATAGATAACTATTTACTGTATCATTTGAAAGACTAATCAATAATGCTTTGCATTCCAGCACACACTCCATCATTTGTCTTGGGCTGAGAAGAAATGACAAGGCTTCAGGTGGATGATCAATACTGTATGACATACTTGATATAATTTTAATGAGCCAAGAATTTCTGACATCTTAGATAACCTTTTGATTGTGGCTGCAGACTTTGTTTCAGTTCAACAACGTGTCTATAATAATAATAATAATAATAATAATAATAATAATCCATTTAATTTATATAGAACTTTTTAAGGTACTCAAAGACACTTTACATGTTACATTCATACACCGTACTCAGCTATGGGTACCAATTCAGCGTTAAGTGTCTTGCTCAAGGACACATCGACTAGGGCGGGGATTGAACCCCTTGATTGAAAGATGGACCTGCTAACCACTAACCCATAGTCTATATTTTTATTACTATACTATCGATATAAATTGTGCTTTTGTTTATAATGTTGTTTCAGGTGAGTTTAACTATACTGAAAGAGACATTTTCTGTAGAAGCTCATACAAGTCTCAAAGTGAAATTTTGGTTGGTTCATATAAACTTCAGATAAGTGAACATGACTCTTTTAAATGCAAGTAATGTGCATGACATTACCTGATGGAGACATGACAAAGAAATTGGCTACAAATTCACATGGTAATTATAAGGTAGAAAATTGCCTTGGATTCATGCAGCCTGTGTCTCATTTCCAACACATTTTTCACTCTAACTTCTCTTTCACATTTCACTTTGACCTGCAAGGAAAAAGGTGCTTTGAATCTCTTGTCACCTACATGTATTGTTAAAATATTCTACTGAGGCTTTTCCTACACTCCCTCCCTTCCTTCTGAACTATAACAAATAATATATACATATTCCGGTCTATAATTTGTCACAGGCGCATGGAGTTTTCTATAAAACATGGCGCATTAACGCTGAGAGGACATTATGTTGCGAACAAAATTGCTGTTGGGCCTGAATTAATCTGTGGACCCAGCTGGACGTGAACAGATGTACATGTGGGATGCTGGGACTTTGAACCTGAGTGGTTTGCACTATTTTCACTCGGTCTGTGTTGCAATGTTCAGTTAAAATGCCGTTGGGCTTGTCTGTGTTTATACTGCGTGACCTCGGGCAAAAAATCGGAACAAAACAAAGCCAGAACAGAAAATCCCCCGGTTGTGGCTGTTTACCTGAATCACAAAGTTAGAAAAGCTTTAATGAAAAATAGAAATAAAGACCAAAATCCACCTGAAGTACACAAAGCTCAACGGCTGATTTCAAGCCCCGGGTAAATTCCCAGTGACAGGGATGAGCAGAACACCATCAGATGCTTAAATTACCTTCCTGTGGACTTTAACTTCAATTTGACCTGAACGATACATGAATGTTTCATGACACAGAACAACTTTATGATTGCTTCAGTGTGTCTTCTTCAGACATGCTCCATCCAGTGAATGAAAAGACCAGAGGATGGATACATTTCATCTTGTATTCTGGGATTATAGTATATGTAGTGTGGCTATTCTGCAAGGATTACAAGCATGGGGAAATTGTTTTTTAACTCTGGGAAGAGAATTAGTGGCGAATTCAATGTCAAATAAGGATTGGCCAGCAGCAAAGAGAGAGAAGTTTAAAATGATTCATGAAAACACGCCACAGTGGACATGCAGATTGCCGTTGTATTTACATCCATGTTAAACAGTTTAAGACATCGTAGCCTAAGGAGATGTATAATAGCTCCTACTACACGTTTAATGGCAAAACAACTGCCTCTTTGAAGACTCTTCAATACAGCATGTTTGATGTTTTCCCCCTAAAACATGTCACTAATTCTCAGGCGCCAATTTCTCTCACATCTGCTGTCTGTCATTTGCCACAATGCGTTACTGTTCCGACTCCCTCACAAGCCATCAAGGAAGATAGCTTTCATGAAACAGACATAGGGTCGTGTCGCGTATCGCCGCAGACAGTGAAGGCTTCGTTTTGAGTTAGATTTTCACTCTTCATCCTCTCAGACTTCTTCAATCAAGAGGTGAGTGGAGTGAAGGTTGAGATCAAAGTACTTCACAGAAAACAAAGCTGTGCTGGATAACAACAGTTTTCTTCATCCTCTTCAGCGGCAGGAAACAAAACAAGTTAAAGCTCCATGTCTGCAGCTCAAAATGAACTGCCAAAGGCCACTCAAGTCGTGGGCTCAACTCCGAAGAGGAAGGTAATCTTCAAGCCCATCAACCAATCATCAAAACAGAGAAATCTCCTCTTATCACCAGCATTGGGGGGTGGGGTTCATAAATTGGTTCGACTGGCCAATTGCATAGAATCTGTCCACAAACGGCTTAGTGAATCGATATGGCACTAGCATTAGAGCGGGTCAAGTGGGTCAGATTGCCTGCATATCTACACTTATAGTGCTGAGTCAGCATGCCCATCAGTGAGATGGGGCCACAGAGAGCTTCTCCCATCATGACGACGAGATGTTGTGATGGTAAAAACCTCTTCATCAAATATACTGAGGTAGCTATCCCTCTAATATATCTGTATTTGTAATACATATAAGGGCGCAAATAAATAGCATTGATTCATTAATGGGATTGTTAGAGGAGCTTGCCATCAATGTGATGACATTTGATGAGTATTTAATTTGCTGTAGATTCCTGTTCTCAACAGTTTCACAATTCATTTAGCGGATTTTAACAATCGCACTCTCTCTCAATTAATATGCAAATGTGATACCAGTCAACATTTTTGTTTATCTCATTTTTAATACACACACACTCCCACCAACTTGTTTTAAGAGCTGGTCACGTTGAAATTAAAGAGCAATACTTTTCCTGTAAAGCCGGGCAGGTCTCTATTCACTGTTACAATCATTAAAAAGCAAAAGCAGCATGTGTATTCATTCAGTAACTTATGTATCATAGTAGTGCCAATGCTAGTTAAAATTGTGCTGATGTTGGATCCAAAGGTTTTCACATAGAAATACAACATCTTAAAAGCGTATATCTTCTTCCAACCTCTCCGGGTAACGAGTATCACTATTACACAACGATTAACCACGACGATAGCTCCAAATCCACAAAACCAGCCTGAGAATGAAGACATCCTGAAACGATCGAATTAAGGTTTATGGAGCAGGGCCGTAGAGTTGTCTGACCCCGGTCGATACGCTATGGCTACGCTTTGATTTGCTTTCTAGGGGCGGGGCTTAGCAAAGGGTAATTGTTAGGACTGAGGTGACAAGAGACTGAAGGGAAGAGAAGTTGCGAGGTGGACTAATGCACTCAATTTTTCTGTAAGTATGAGGCTTTCTCCTACATAGAGAATTACGAGGCATCTGTAAACCTTTGTCCCGCCTCAAGCTCGCGACAAGACTCCGACGGTTCATGAGAGTTCATGAACTGCAGCAGCATTACACCAGTGTGATAGTGCTGTATCGTAACCGAGAAAGATGCTGTCAAAGTGGAACAAAAGAGACGTCTGCGTTTGGCTGGACTGCAGCAAAGTGGAAGTCTGTCATTGAATGAGTGATGAAATTACACCAGCGGTCAGTGTTTCCTCTAACCGCTTTGCAACCACTGCAAAACGAAACATCCCGCAATCCGTTAAATGGAACATGCTGTTCAATGGGTTGCCGGCTGGTTACCGTGACTACGACGCCAGTGTGCGTCTGTCTCTACCGGGGAAATATAAGAAAAAATAAAGAAGTTTGTTAAATGTACTTTTTATATTTTCTACTTTTTTCCACTTCATCAAATTCAAAAGTTCGAACTGACGTCTGTAGAACATGATTATAGTGCATTACAATACACCTGAAAACATGACTGCCACAAATAGGCTGCTCATAAAAGCAAATCATTTCTGATATGACTTTCATAATGTACTTCTCTGGTGGTGTCGATGGCCCTTTACATGGTTGAAAGCCTTACATTATCTGTTCTTTATGATGCATGAATGCCACTCATCATTCTCTAAGGAATATTCTTGCTTTGAATCACAATATCGCACAGTTTTCTGTACCCTGTTGGATAGCTATTCATTCTACCTTGGATCTAGCTGACCTTTAGATTAACCTGTGTTGATGGTGAAGGAAAAACACAGATTCAGTCCATCGGGGATTAGCAAGAGTGTGTCGCTGGCAAGACTTTTATGAATGTTTGGAAGGACTGTGAAGCACAATGCTGCTGGCACACATTCCTTAGCAGATTCCTTTTGCCAAAATACGATATATATATATATATATATATATATATATATATATATATATATATATATATATATATATATATATACATATTAGTGCCGGGCAAAGATGAACAAACGTAATCGATTAATCGCATGATTTTTCTATGATTAACAGTGATTAATCACATTATGCACAAAATTCAATAATGAATTAAAATCAAGTGTATTGCACATGCAGGTACCAGAAGAAACATGTGTCTTTTATGAGGGAACAGCATGAACAGTCTCTGTTCAGTAGTTAGGGTCCCTGTTAGAGTGAGCTAAAGTGGTCTAGCTCAAACAAAAGTACACAGCTGGAATTTTCTGTGCAGGGGACCTTTTAGTCTGTACAGCCTGTGGATTTCTCAAATTTGTCAAAGAAAGAAAAATGCAGGTTGAGCAGTTACCCACAGTGAGTTTAAGTGGCCCACAACCTTTCTGCATTTGGCCAGGACTTTGTCAAACGCACTGCAATCATATTTCTTACACCACTAAGTGTGCTGACTTTATTGTAAACGTTCCACTGCTGTGCAACATGATTACAATGATCCGTCCACGTTTCTGCTAAATGTCTGTTTTCTGTTGTCATGACAGTCAAAGCACGTGAATGCATCCCACAGTTCATCAATACAATTAATTGTAACTCTGAGATAACTGTGGTTACCCAGCGATGTCCAGTAGTCGCCAGTGAGAGCAACAGTTGGCGTACGTTGTAACGCCACCATTTTTGTAGTCCGCTCCGTTTCATACAAATCGACGATGCGTCTTGCGCCGTCTTTCGTTGCGATTCTAACGATGCTCCTCAGACAGTCATCTTCCACGATTCCTGTCGTGGAAGATGCCTGCAGTCCGCTGCTCTCCACTTGGCCGAGGCAGTTGTTCATTGTTCCTGCGTTGGTTTGTCGACAGTTTTCCCGCACGTCGCATCCAAAGTAGTCTGCCGAAGTTTTGCTCCACTGGTTGTTTGGGTAGCTCTTGGCTGGCATCAATGCTGTGTAACACCTTTAAATGGTACTTCATGCTCGTAGTACTCCGGAGATAAGATAATTCCAGTTTACAGTGGTTACAAATAACTTTGCTTTTCTCAACTATGCCGTCTGGTAGAGATTTATAATAAAAATGTCCATTTAAAAGTGCATGTTCTCGGTCAATGTGTGCAGCAGTGTTAAGCCCCTCCCAGTGCCAAAAAGTAAATGCTGAAATTGGATTGCTACGTTAACGTATTCATAATGCGTTAACGTGCCCAACCCTAATATATATATATATATATATATATATATATATATATATATATATATATATATAAATATATATATATATTATTTTGGCAAAAGTCTCCAGGGTCTTGCATGGAGGAGTAGCTGCGGTTTATCGCCTCAGGTTTACAGGGACCAGATCATCTCCACATTAAGCTGCACTCGGTATGTCTGAGACACTTCGTAGTTTTTTGAGACTAGTCTAACAGAATATCTAGATAAGATAAGGCAAGTTTTGCATTTGGTATATTGATGCAGCCATTAAACTTTTAAGCATCCAAATGTACAAATTCAACAAAAAACGTGATTATACATTCTTTGTCGGGCAAGAAAAAACTATAAACGTTGTTTAATTTTTCATTCAGTATTGGCATGATACGCTGTGGCTTTAATAATGCGATGGAACACGAATGTGAAGTTTAACTCCATATTAAAAATAGTCTGCTTTGAATAATAATTAGTGTCCAATATGGTATCTTTTTCACTAAAAAAAGTAAAATTAGCAACTCCACAATCCGTGAATATGGAAATGTGCTTACCTTGAAATGTTTAACTGCTGGACACAATACGTCTCCTCCTTTATTGTGTATGTTAACGAAAGAAGAACCTTTCAATTATGATATCTCAAAATCCTCTGAGATTTAAGGGGAGCACAGAGGAACATTCATGTGTGAACATCGGTCGACTCCAAATGAAAGAACGCTAAAAAAATTGTTTTTCTTTTTGTGATCTGAGTGGGGAGGCACTTAAAATAGATGTTGTGTGATGAAAGGGAAGTCTTTAGTTTTAGCATTGTGGTTGTACTCGTGAATAAAGTGCAGCACATGTAGGTTATTAATAGAGACAGAGCAAGATGCCTCCTCCCCTCTGCCAGATGACACTATTGCAGCATGTGTGTCGGTGTCTGTCGTGGAGCGCAGCCTCTCGCCCTCTGAGTCCGTACAGCAGATGCAGACGCACAGCTGTGAGCTCGTCACACCTGGGTTTCACATCCACACCGCAGCTCTCCGACTGCATCAGGAGCAAATGGGAGAGAGCAACGCAGCCTGGTTCTGACATCAACTCAGCGGTGCAGAATCACCAGAGAGGCTGAGAAAAGAAAAGTCTGCTGCAGGGCAAAAAATCATGCACATCGAAAGAATAATCCGTTGAAATAAGTGTTGTAAATCAGTGGTTTGCAAATCTTTTTAAAACGTGACCCTTTAAAGATAACAAATATTGTCACTAGTTAGGGCCTTATTATGAACGGATACTTTCCTTCTCTAATTGTCTCATTTGAAGGATTATTATGAAATACTTTGGAGAAAACTTTGACAACAAGATTATGATTCTTTCATTTTCTTTTTCAAGTACTGTATCTCGCTTAATTTCCCTTGTTGGGAATTGCTATTCTTTGTTATATTCTCATAAGAATAGACATGAAACAAATTTGATTCAGACTATGCATTAAAAAAAAAAACCTGTTCATTTGCTACATACCCTCTTTTCAAACCATTTTCACTTCCTTTTAATCCATTTCAGCTCTATACTGTATATAACTCAACTGCATCCTTTAACTTGAGCATTGCTGGGCTTTGTAATGAACTAAATGTCAAAGAAAAGTAGAAAAGAAATAGACTAAAAATGGAGACGCACAGACGATCATTAAGGCATGTCTTCTGGTATAATAAAAGTTGTTTTATTGTTTAAAGCTTTACATTAATCATCTGAAAACGGCATTCTCATCAGCTGCGAACACACTTGTAGTAATTGTTTTGTTCCTAATGATTTGGTGAACTGACTCTTCTTTTTAAAAATGTTCCTCGGCCGCGTTACATTCAAAGTGAAGACGCTGTTAAAGGGACTCAGGTATGACATGACAAATGGATTTCAAAAAGACCAAATCAGCACAACAAAGTGGGGAGAGTCAATTTACATGATGAATGGCTGAACATAGATGAGCCTTAAACAAAAGCCCCAAACATTTAGTGCGCCGTTCCCGTTTCATACATCAAGAAGCGAGCTCCCGGATAATGAGCATCCAGGTACAAAGCCACCATCTTGAGCCTGCGGTGAGCAAGCCAGAGTGTGATTAATTGAGTTTGTCACTCCGCCTTGTTTCCCTCACGCTCTGAAGAGTTGCTCTGAAGTGATGACAGTCTATCCATTAAAACCCGTTTTCTAAATGGCAATAATTTCCTCAAAGAAGCATCTGCTTTGGTGTCACGTAATGGCAGCAATAATGAGATTCTCCTTCATGAGAAAGTTCTGTTGCTGGGGAGATGCAGAGACAGAACAGCTTTTTAATCACTTAAGCTGAGCGTTGACGCCTGTGATGTGACTCCTACAGCACTTTGTGCCACAAAGCTTTTAAGATCTTACATTCCCAATGTGTTGTTTTATTATTAATGTGTCTCTTTGGAGTGAAGCTCATCATCCTGCATATTCATGCTCAACCCCTGGATTCACACTTTCCTCAAGTGATTTGATACTTATTTCCCAAACGGGGAAATCAAAATGTTTAATAGTTTTGCAACAGCAAGTGAATATTTGTATTGTTTTCTCTCAAAAGATTGAAATTTTCCAAACACTACACACATACAAAAGAGCCTCAAAGTGAGCTGTTTTGATTCTCTATACCTTTTTAATTCAGCTGCATATGCTTTTTTATTTTAACATGGTATCTTTAACATCTTACCACTAATGCTGTCTATCCAAACCCTGTTCAACGCAACATTATTAGATACTTGTTTTATTTTCCAAAGATATGACATGTTGAAATATGGGAAAATAAAATATGTACAAACAAGCTGACACAGAGTTTACAGCTGTGATATTGTCAAACAAAAGATCCTTTTCACCACTTTCAATCAACTGACCCAATGACAGCGTTAATTATAGATATTAGTATATTAGTCACACCATTGTTTGGGTTCTCATTGAAATAACGAACTAATGCCCTTAAAATGTGTGGTTTTCTATACGTTACCTTGACAACGAAGAATGTTTAACCCTCTTTTGTCGGCTACCTCGCCATCACAAGCGAGTTCAACTGCGACACCTCCCAAGATGTCGACTTCATGGTTGTTCTCTGACCGAATGGATCAATTCATCTGTTTTTGTGTGATCTTATGAAAAGAATCACTCCTCCAGAGTAGCTCCTAAAACTGACCCCCAGTCATGCAGAAGACTAAACCAGTAAGGATTAAATATGAGCCCTGTGCCTTCTCATGGGAGAGGGGCACATTGGCCGATGATACCAGCCATCATTTAATCAGCCTCCCGGAGCATCTGCTCTCAGGTTATTTAAATGGATCATATAATGAGGTGAAGAGGACTGCCATCCATTCACAGCGGGTCACAAAAACAAGCCACACTGTATGTTTGGTGCACGCGGAATTCAGTCGGGATTCTTGGATGAAGGTCGTGATCTCAAGTGGTGGCTAGAAAATGGCAGCTTGAATAAATGAGAACCCGAATGCGAAGACTAGCTTGTGGGAAGAAGTTTGTTGCTCCTCGGGTTACTCTGACCACAGTGCGTTGTCAGATCTCGAGTGATGATGGCATGAATGAGTGGGAGGACTTCTTGGCGGAGCGTAAACTAGCTCTCTAGACAAATAATGTCCATCTCAAACAGAACAGGTGCTGTAAGTCAGTCATGATGGAGTTGTTCCTCCAGGGTTTCTCACAGCTGCCGCTGCAGACAGTGTTCAGTCTGCAGAAGACAGCAGATTGATAAATACTGTCAGAAATCTCACAGCACAAGAGGGACATGTTTTTCCATTTTAATCTCCTTCCTCCTTAGAGGTAATTTGTGTTTTTAGTGAAGATAGCTGAAATTAAACAATTTCCCAGAGCTTGTGTTAAATATGTTTAGGGTTCATTAAAATGGGTGATGAATCTCACACAGATGTGGGTTTTAAAGGTACCACTCTGAGTACAGTTTTGTTTCTATATATACAGTTACTTGAGGGGACTCTGGTGTATAATCACCATCTCAGTTATGTTTTTCTTCCCCCTACTCTCTTTGCTTTGTATTACCAGAAGTTCATTGAAAGATAATTTACTAAAAACTACAGCGTTCAGCAGATCTTGCAGCAGAAAAGTTTTGATCCCATGTAAAGCAACTTAAAGGACTGAATACAAATGCAATAAAACAAATGTTCTTATTTTGATGCCCTTTGTTTTCTTTTTCTTTGACTTGAAAATGCAAAGGGAATTTAATATTTTTTGGGATGCCGCTGTGTTGAGACTGCAGGGTGCCATTATCGTTGCTTCCTGTGTGTTGGTCACATCTGACTGTACAGTGAGGACATGAGGCACAGAGCTCTCTTTGGACAAAGATGAAGAGGCAGAACAAATGCTGGGTGTGCACTGAGCTCAGTCCTTCTGGCAATAATTAACTTTCACTGCAGGGATTTAACTGTGTGACACTGAAACTTCTGGCTCTCTGAGATGGTGGAATGGACGCTCATGAAGTTCATACCGACATGCTGTCTCTTATAAAAGGCTTTTGGGTGCAAAAATCTGAAATGATGACTACATATATGATTTTAAAGCATCTATAATTTTAACAAAAAGTTTTTTCTCCAAAAGGGGACTACTAAGTTTGTAATAAAGGTTTTCACTGCAACATGGGCCATTGGGACTACATGATGTCCACCGAACGGGCCTCAAACTTTGTGTCTTTGGGAAATGTTCTGTGTGATTTATGAGGTCCTTTACAACACTGTCCCGTCAGAGAATATCCATAGAGATAGGTGTCAAGGGTAGAGCACATGATGAGAACAGATACATCACCAGTGAACGCGTTACAGTATATCCAATATTTCATCATGAGGGCATGGATCTGGGTCTCTACACAAAGAAAAAAACACCCAATCTTATGAGCCTAAAGCCTCGGGACAGCTGGATAATCAACAGTAATTGTGTCTTTAGACTATGTAAAAATCTGCTTTAAAATTTCAACGCAAAGCAAAGAAAGCCTCTGAGTGCTTCTCGGTCTTTATCGTGTGTTTTTGTGTGAGGCTAGCTTTATCAATGCTCGTCCTGATTTGATGTGATCGCAATGTTTAGTTTCACTTACGCCACATTTGGACTCCAAGCATGATGTAGCTTCCTGCACAAAGCGTGTGTGCGTGTGCGTGTGTGTTTGAGTGTGCTTGTATTCATGCATCCTTTTTCAAAAGATATTAGCACACGGCCTCGAAACATGTTCAGATGTATGATACAGCACAATTGCTTCTGCCGGAACTTAAGCTCTATTGAAAAGGTTAAACGTGAGCTCCATTCTATTCCCATGAATGCATATTACTGCAAAAGGACATGGTGGTAGTGATGTCACCTTCATTTTCTGTAATATATATATCTATAAAGTCATTTACCAAAAGATTTATTAGAAAAAGTATCTAAATATGACAAAGCTTTCACAGATTTGTATTTCCTGCCTCATCAAAATATAGTTTTATACAATATGTAGAATAACAGTTTTGCAATAATCATGACCCTTTTGGTGTATCCACATTATAAAGCAATGTTGTACTGTAAATGTCATGCCACAAACATTTTTCCTGCGACCTTGGGTTTATATGCTAATCTTAGTCGTAAGGAGTGAGACTGTGTATGATATTATCAATTCCATGTAGAGTGTTTTTGAATAGGAATTACAATAAGTTAATTACTTCTATCCCTCACTGTGCATGTAGTGTTGGATGCACAGCGGGCTAAAAACACTTCTGAAGACTGAATTTGGCCTTTTGACTTTTTTACTGGAAGCAATTGTGAAACTACAAAGACAGTTTTGCATTTAAAGCTCAACAAAGTTAAGGACTGTGAGGACAAATCAGAAACGGATGACACTATCAACAATAAAGGGCCATTGTGATCCATCCCGCTGTCTGCACCAGCTCCATCAAGGCTCGCATCCCAGCTGTGAACCTGCCAGTTTCCATTGGCTGCATCGTGGCTCGCTTGCTTTGCACGACACTGATTGCAGAAATCAAGGAGAAAACAATTCTTGAATTACAATAAAGTGCAAGGGTGGATTGAAGAAGTCTGTCAACATTTGCTTTGACACAGATCTGACAAGATGATGCATTTGACAATATCGGTTCAACTGCAACTTTGCCAGTAGGAGTTGCTATAGCAACATAATGTACAAATGAAACAAACTGCCAGTCTCCGAACATCATCGGGACACAAAGAAACAAATAATATGCATGAGGTCATTGACAGTGTGTACATAAATACACAGATATACAAACCTGGGGAGCAAAGGTTCTCCATTTGATCCATAAATTTGATATATGCTCGTAAATCTGATTAGTATCCGAAATTCCATTTTAAACCAGGGAATAACAAATCTTTAAAAAGCTCTTTAGGGATTAGTGCGCATACCAAAAATAGGACGTTCAGGACCTGCATATGAGTAAATGTTCCTCAGTTTTTAACATTAAGCTGAATTCGGTCAGCCAGTTTCGGACACAGGAGTGCTCAACTGCTTGCATTCTTCCAGTTTATTACTCCTGCCGTTCATGCCTCTGTGAACTTCTCCCCTCACTGATTCAAACAATGATCCTTTCAACCATCAAATCCCAAATCACAGGTTAGTTTACTTCACTCAAACAACCCCCACTCAGAGTCCATCTGTCTCATTCGCTGACATCAGAGCGTGTGCCCGGTCGGGGTCAATGCTGAATTCATATTACGGAGCACAAACAAGAGTTCAGGATTGCCTTTGTGTTTGTGGTTGGAGCTTTGAGGTATTATAGTGAATCGAGTTTTTAACAAGCATTTTTTTAATTAGGTCACTCTTTCTTCAGGAAGCATGAAAGCACTCGCTGTTTTTTTTCTCCTTCATTCGAATAGTTTCAATGTTTGATTCATTTTATCACTCAAACCAGCAAAACTGTTTTCTTTTTCAAGCTTCTTTAAAAAAAAAAAAGTAATTAACTCTAAAATGTATGTTTCTGTATTTAAAAAAAAATATATAATTCTGTTTTTCTTTAATTTATAATAATTCAAACCTTGTTTTTGTACATATTCTGATTATATGTAGATTATTGATTTGTTTTTCACATATGTTCAGTCTGAATATTTGCAGATTCTTTCAATCAAAGCATTTTCTTGTTATGTTAAAAATGAAGAATTAAGTTTCCTACAAAATGTAAGAAATGTGTTAACACAAATTATTTTGATATGCACATACGATAAGGAGACTGGGTTGTGTAAACCCGTCGTGTTTTTAGTGGGATTTTGGTCAGGAGTGACAAATTCGGTGCAGAAATGAAAACTTGAAGTCAAACAACTTTAAACCTTCTCACAGCATTAGCAGCTCAAAGGAAATAAAGTTTATAGTGTTTCATCGTTTTGGATTTACTTAATGATGGCCCATTACCAAACTGAAAGCTTAAGTCAAGGTCTGAGATAAAGTTTATAGTGTTTCATCGTTTTGGATTTACTTAATGATGACCCATTACCAAACTGAAAGCTTAAGTCAAGGTCTGAGATAAATGACAAACCCCCTCGGTGGTCAGTCCTTGAGACGGGACGGGCCACCTTCGGCCTGCGAGGAGACACTTCTCATTAACTGGCCTCAGCATTTCCACAGGACAAAGGCCACGCACCCCTCATATCTACAGAGACAATGCAGAGGTGGCAGTTTGCCTCGGCTCTTTTCTCCTTCAAAGTAGATTACATGAAAGAAAAATCACCCAGCGCACAAAGCTAATCTGCAGGTTATGGTAGAAATGTTGAGCTGTGCAGAAAGTGTTTCCTTAGCAGTAAAAAAAAAAGAAAAGCTTTTGAAAAAGAACTTCCATTTTGTCTCACTTTTCCAGATGTCGTTAAGACGAAGTTAAAAGACCGAAGCAAACAAAGGGCAATTGATTCATTTGTACTAAACTGTTTTAACATTTTAATGGTTAAATCTTTGGCAGATTGTCAGCTGGATTCATTACTTTTTGAAACTGGCCGCTTTAAGACATGGAGGGTGTGTGCCTATTTCTCAAAGTGTTGCTGCCTCCCAGCACTTTACTGTTGCCTGCATTGTGTCAGCGATGCCATCTGACTGTACATACAGTTCAACACTCTGCTGCTCTGGGCTGCATGTTTCCCACTGCCTCTCCTCTCCCTGCCAGCTCCTCTATCCTGGCGCGGACCTTGCTAAACAAACCAGACTCAAGTCGCAGTGAGTATACTCTCATGTGCTTGCGGTGCCGTTATTTGACAGCAATTTGACAGACCATGAGAAGGTGCCAAATTCAATTATGTTTGGAGTATACTGCCAGCCTCAAGTAGCAAAATCCTCAACTGATCACAAGGCAGTGAGCCACGTTTGAAGTCTGACTGCCTGTCTTACACTATTTGTTCTAATAAACATTCAGATAGACTCTTTAAAGGTGAAAGATCAACAATGGGGAGCATTTTGATTGACTCTAAATGGCTCTCAACATGTCGGTGGCGCAAATCTAGCAGCGCTAACAGTGCAGACTAAAGTGCTGACAGAGCTCACAGTGTTGACCTCAGGAGGAACCGGAGGATGAGGGCTTCACCCGAGGAAGACGGCATAATCAGCTGTAACCGCCGTATGAGAGCAGTGCAGAGCAGCGGCTGTGCGCTAACCAGTGGGGCACGCTCACATGCACGAACATGCACTTAAAGATTGTGCCACCTACGGCAACAACGCGAGGAGAAGCTTGGATGACAACTCGAGAGTGACATCATTCTTGGCTCAGTTAGCCGTTACTCCATGATATCTTTACGTAGATAATAGTTGTTTGCTGCTATACTAATGTTCAGAATGTTAAATACTGCTCCTTTTTATATCGCTTACAAAAGCGCTCCGGTCTACCAGTGCACCACTCTGTGCTATCGAAGTTGTGAGGCATCCTGCTGGTGTTCATTACGGACACAACGTGACCGTTTCTCTTCTGGCCTCTCTCTGTCTCTGCAGGCCCAGGAGCCCATCATGCAATTACCTTCCACAGCCCTGCAGGGGTCCCCGAGCAATCAATAACTACAGTTCACTGACTGGGACTGGGTTCTGACGCCAAGTTCTGCAGCAGGTTGGAGAACTTGGGTGGGAATCAGATTGGGGGGGGGGGGGGATTCTTGTCAGGAGCGCCAGATATCTTCAAATATGGTGGGTAAATCTGGCGTAATATAATAGTACATTTATTAAGAAAGTGCCTAAATAGTTCCTTAAATTCAAATGAATCTCATAATGTCTTTTATTTTGACACAGTTTGTTTATCAAGTCATTGTAATTAAATTGCTTTTTATTTCCTGTATACCTATAATAATAATAATCCATTTAATTTATGTAGTGCTTTTCAAGATACTCAAAGACACTTTACATTATACACCGTAGACACAGCTACGGGGAGCAATGCAGGGTTAAGTGTCTTGCTCAAGGACACATCGTCTAGGGCGGGGATTGAATTGCCAACCCCTTGATTGAAAGACGGGCATGCTAACCACTGACCCATAGTCGCCCCACCTATGCTGCTGTGGAAAAACAAGTACCGCCATGCTTTTCAGAATTGAGTGTCTTGAGATAGCTTCTGTTTTGATTTGATGCTGTCTAAATGAATTGAATTTAAAATGTGAGCTGAGCTATAGGTTATAATCACTTTCAAGTGAGATTGTGACTGCGAGAAGCAGTGCTCTGCCTTGTGGCTCCCCATGACAGCTTGTGAAGCGCTCTCTGAAGAGTTTTGAGTCCTCAGCGTTGTCTGTCAGATTTATGATGATATAAATTATTTAGTTTGGTCGTGCCTCGGTATCTGTCCTTCGCTAATGTTGCATATTATTGACCTACAAGCCAAATATGTTGTTATGCTCAAGGACCTTTCATGGTTGCGGTGATTCACAATTTTCGAAATATATTTGGAAATGTATTAATTGCAGTAAAATAGTGCCTAAAAATGTACTTGAACATCCTTTAATTTCATTTTGTAATGTCTGTGTCTAAAGAAAAAGCTAAAGGGCATTTGGTTTTCTTTTACTCTCGGCATCCCTCAGACGTGTCCTCTCTATTTTTACCTTCAGAGCCATATGTGCTTTGTTTATTGCAAAGTCACGGATGCACCAAAGTAGACCCAGCAAAGTAAACATCAACTCCAGCTGGAGTTTAGCTCTCTACTGTTTCTTCTCTAAATCAGTTTGCAGCCACATGAAGTCGACTGTGTGCCATGCAATGTTTAACAACAAGAGGCTTTTCAATCGAGGGAAAAACAGTGTGAAATGGTAGCATCTGTTCTGTTTCTCATATAAATTGAATCGAATGAGGACATTTTAGTTCATCCTGTGCAGAGCCTGGCCTGTTTGCTACAAGTAAAAAATAGGATATTCCTAATTTACAGGCCTTAACACATGGCTCAAATTAGACAGTCAATGATTATAGGAATAAGGATAGTTACATATTGTAGCACATTTATTTAATGAACATACACTTGGTTTCCAAAACTGAATTAAAAATAAGGGGAACAAATGGTTCACAATGAAATTAATCCGCACACCTTCGCTCGAGTCTTAGTGACCGACTGGCTGAGCTAACAGCCAATGCTTAGTTCACAATATGCGACTTGAGCCCTGATCTTCCGCTCGTCAAACTTTTTGGGAGCTCCCGCATTAAAATCTCCAGATCAGAGGCAAATCCTCGTTGGCTTGGTGCTCGCATAATGACGCTCGAGCGCTATTCGTTCTTTCTGGCATTTCATTCTCAGGATTGTAAATCATTGCATTCAATAAAGACTCACTGGGGAGTTGGGGGAGGGGCTAGCTTGCCGACTCCGTTAATGTATATCAATCGATGAGTTCCCACAATGTATTCAGTTGTAGCATAGACTCGTGTCTCATTACCGTCTGCAAACAGTTCCTCTTTTGTGGACCTTATTTACAAGACTGGAGGTTAAATAAAAGTGGATACAGCAACACAGCTAATAAGCTACAGTAGCTTCATTCATCGTGATTTCTCCGTCCCCTCAAAGGCCGACATGGTTAGGACTGTTGGCTATTGATCAATGGTCAGAAGGTTTTGTGTCAGAAGTCCAACATAACAAAGTTGTTCTTTCCGCAAAAAAATAGTGAGCGGAAAATATCCAGGCCTTGAACTGAATCACCAACTTGAGGAATCAAGTTAAGTACATGTCATTTTGCATTGCAATTGTGTTTTGTCTCGCTCTAAGTTTTGCCTTCCACTTTTATATCTGTACACATGAATTGGTAACAAATGGAGCAGGCGTTGCCTCATACATTTCTTATTTCAGTCGTGAATTCATCCATGTTATTGTGTAGAAGCAATCATTCAGCTCAGTTGTGAGACGTCCAAAATTCAGCAAATGAAGTCACAACATAGGAATATAAAGTGTCCAAGGCTATTATTATTTATTATAACTACATCCACAGGCGATGTTTCAACCCTGAGTTTAAAGCAGGGTGGCGACTGCTGCAAATCAAACACAAGGCTGCGGTTATTATTTCAATGGGATCACTGACAGGCGGTCCCTGAATGTTAACAGTCTGTGCTGCAGATGATACAGACTGAACCGCTCCGGTCAGGTGTAACAAATGACATTCCCATACGGGTTTGCAGAACCACAGCGCAGATGTGCCTCGTGATTGCAGTCCAGTTCATAGCACACACATTCATCATGGTAATGCTTGCAGATGAATAGAGCTTAATTGAGACAGATTTGAAGAATTAAATTATAGATTTATACACATTGTCTAGTACATGTAATGCACAGTGTATAGAAAGACTGCTGTGTGCTGTAGCTAACCATTCAGGGATTAATTATTAAAGCCACATTTAATAATAACAATTATTTTTAAAAAAACAGGTTTCCTGGGCTTTAAAACAGTTTTTTTTTGATGCAGTAGAATATTCTTTTTGCACCAGTTAACTACACCAATTTTTAATTGGAGTAATCTTAAATCATGCCACACAAGACACACTTCATAGCATTATACAGTATGTGTAATCAGAATTGTCAAAACCCACTTTCAGTATTGCATCAAATTTATCAAATATGACACTGACAGTTGCACAACTTCAGTATCCCCAAATGATATACAATGAAAAAATAACAATAGAATCGGTTCCAAAGTGGATCGTGAGATTGCCAAAGATTCCCCTAAATTATTTGATTGTTACAAAACCAGTTACGTATTTCCATAAGAAATCTTTTTGACCGTTTTGCCACCACTAAGGTTAAAGTTTGGCTTAGTTTCAACACTAAAACCACCCGGTGAACGTTAGACAAAGACTACAGGTATGGTTAAAAGAAAACAATGAGGACTGTCGTTAGGAAATGACAGAGGAGCAGCACACGTCACACAGTTGTTGACACCGCCATCCCATCCTGCTCATCCCAACACAGTCCTGTGACTTGATAACGAGATCGCGTTGCTTCCAGCGTTGTTCCTGTCAGATAAACGTCATAATTAATTTAACAATGCACAAAAACATATGAACACATATGAACCAATTACAAAATGCTTCCTTTTATCTTGTAAGGACAGTCTCTGTCTCCTGCATATTTCATTGCAAATGTTTACATACAATCTATTATGCAAATAATCAAATGTTTACATACCATCTACTATGCAAATAGTCATGTAAATCTTGCACGTGTCCATCTTTGTTGACAAAACTTCCCCCGTCACTGAAAACCTTTAAGTAATGCATGATTTGTAACAATTATCTCAAGCAATGACCAAGTGAAAAAAAGTGATTAAAAGTAAGTAATATATTTATATAATGAGTTTTTATAATATATATATATATATATATATATATATATATATATATATATATAATATATATATATATATATATATATATTTATATTTAAATGAGTTAAATGTGACATGTTTATAAATGACTTCCACTTGTTGTGCCCCTGACGCCACTCAGAGATGTGAATGTGAGCTTATGAAATGATGTTGTAGCAGCAACAAAGAAAATGCATCCATTAGTTTTAAGACAACAAAAGCTGAGTAAAGGTTAAAAAATATATAATAGCATTTGGGAGGCATCGCAGAACAATTAGATTGAGACAAGATGCAGTTTTCTTAGATGGCATTGAATTAAAACTTCATCAGCAGTAACACAGCAATTACATTTCTCACACATCTCGTTCCAGATTCCCCCTTCACCCCGCCACTCCTAACATCTATTCTTATCTCTTCCTGCAGTTGTGTGTTTATAAGGACAGGCATCTACTATCATGATTATTTTTGCAAAAATCTCCCCGACACCCAGGGGAGAGATAATGCCATTTTAGTCCTTAAACGCCTGTCACTGATTATTATCACCTGAATTACATGCGGTTTAATTAGCATGAAAGCTAGTAGAGCACGCAGCAGCACCGCGGGGAGGAAACGACAAACCTTGTCTCTTTATCCTCCAGGTTTAAAAAAATCCCTCGGTCTCTTTCTTCAAACATCCGTCCCAAATCCAAATCATCGGGTTCATGCTTCACATTTTATTTTTATTTTCATGTTGTGCAGCAATGTGTGGTGAGGCTCCCCTGTTAATCCAGATGAGGTGAAACTTAAAAGGCCTCACGCTGTGCCTTATTTAGAGCACCACTCAAACAGAAGACACCTCATACATCTTCCTTGAGGAAGGTAGACTACAAGGAATTCAGAAAGGGTCAAGGCATTCTAGGCCTTATTGTATATTTGGAGGAGAAAAGCATCTAGGTTTGACACTATGGGAAGTTCCCTTCAATGTTTCTCTACAATTAAAAGAAGTATGCTTATATTTTAAATAGCCACTTGTAAACCAGACAACATTCACATACTATCACCCTTTAAGTTAACACAACTAACATGTTGGCAAACAGTATCTTTAATTCAGACTATTTTCTGGCAACTTGTTAGTCCAATATAATTTTTTTTTAGCTGTTTTTGATCTTAACCAACTCTTGAGGGAATTATCTGAGTGTTTAGCAGCTAAATGCTCCACTATGTTCAGCAGCTAGTCTCTAACTGTGTCTGCCTGCTGTTTGCTGCTGAGCACAAAGTGTGCAGTGGGGTTTTAGAGCTTATTCTCATAAAAACAGCTGCCTGCGGTGGTCGATAACAACGCCTGAGCACAAACCATAACACCAGAGTTGCAGATAAACAATGAGCTGAAACTCGCTATGTAGCTCCGTAAATCCGTGAGGAGCTGCAGACTCGGTTGATAATTCTCTGCAGGTTCATCACAGCGAGGGACCCCGACACAGTGTGAATGTTTTCACATTGACATTTGACACGTTATATTGTAGAAATATTGATTATAGCTGCTATTCCTGCTGTACATTGCAGGAATACAACATGATTATCCCATCCGTTTGGATTTTTCTGTACACATGCTCAAGCTCTTCACCTCAGGTTGAGTTTATGAAGGATATAAATCTCTAAAGAATCTCAGCACATTGTCCAAAAGCTGAAGTAAAAACTTTTGAGGTGAATCAACTCAATTAGGGTGAGTCATAAACCAGGGCGGTCAATGGATTCGCCACTATCGACTTCAACTTTTGTCAAATTTAACACCGCATTGACAAATTCCAACTCCTGTGACCGCCGTGCTGACCTGTGAGTGATCGGAGAGAGAACCTTCATAATGGAAGTTATTATATAAGTTGTGTTGTACCATCCAGTTCTAATACGAAACCCTGATCTCCCAGAGAATTAGCTGCTCCAAAGGAGCGACGCAGCATCGTCTGCAGTCAGTCGAGAGACAGGAGGCAAACACACAAAATTCCTTCCCTTAAATGAACTGTGAACCTTTACTGTCTGCTAGGCTTACACAGCGATGAGAGCACATGTTGGCAGCATATCGCCAGGCTTCAAGCACCATTGATTTCACAAATTAAATTCACAGGGCAATTGCTTGGTATATTAAAACCAAGACACGTGAATGTATACTAGGTTGAGGCTTTATTTTAAAATGTTCCGCCCGACCATTGTCATCTCGAATAATTGATTGCCAAATAATTTGCGCAGGTTTTTTGCTTGTGTTCAGTAATTCACTATTATCATATTTATCCTCAATTTATGATACTAACGCTACTTCCTTTGAGGACACACATGCACAGGACTCATTCATGTACACAAAGATACCTTTACACACAAGCATGATTGTGCTCGCTCTCTCACCCATATATATATATATATATATATATATATATATATATATATATATACAGACAGACACACAGAACTACCGAGACGAAGCTGAGCTCAAGAAGCAATTGTCCTTTAGCCTGTAAAAATAAATTAGCTCATTCAGCGGTGGAAACGTTCACAGTCTGAAGACAAAAGCACTTTAGTGACCGAGCGTGTGCATCCTTCTTCTATCAAGTCACATGGAGCTGCTTCAGAAGAAAAATAGAGTAACGACTAAGGTTTGACTTGTGATGTGGGCGCACCGCGCCACATTTAACAAATCTTTCTTCAAAGGTCAGCCAGCAAGAATCAAACCATTTCCTGTTCTCGGCTGATTACACAGGTAATTAAAGCATAGGAGAAGTGGCCAATGATAACTTAGACCTTTGCATAATAGAAGGGTTCTTTAAACCTCCTCCCTCACCGGTTGTGCAACACGTCTTACATCTAGTTATGTTCACAGTTTCATGCACTTCTCAAGGGGATTCCTCAGTTGTTCTCTTCAGACCCAAGTATGGAACTATGAACCGTGTGATAACAAGTGAGTGTATAATTGAATACGTAAATGTAACATTTGTATTTTAATGATCTGTTTTCTGGAAAATAATTGAAGAATCCTCACCATAATCTACAGATAACTTATATAGTATATACTATAAATATATCTGCACATTGTAACTCCTGCAGCAACATGCAGCATTTGTGAGTCCCCATTTAATTATTGATTTTCATAACTATGGCTTCTCTTGGCTTTCACTTTAATTTATGTGGTGAATATTTCCTTATTATGTGGAGACATTTGACAGTTGCAGTTTGGAGACCTGAAAAGTATAGTTTTGTGAGATTATTTCTAGTAATATTTAAGGGCAGCTCTGTCAACTGTTTGTACATATCGTGCAAGCAGAATAATCAAAATATATTAAATTTTGATACACAAAAACAGCCGTCTACATTTGTTTAACTAGTAATTTGAGAATACGTCAGTGTGAACTCCTAATTATTCAGTTTTTTTCTCGAATGACTTCCCCCTCTTTATGCGAGTGTCTGTACCTCAGCCAATTTTAGAGATGCTGCCATCCACTTTATTATTATTATTATTATTATTATTATTTTTTACCATTAGCTGCTGCCCAGGTAACAGCTGTTCCTTCTAAAGCTCAAGATTACAGTAATTTGCAACATACATAATTCAAGTTGTGACTCAAACACAACAAAGAGCATTAATGTTAGCAGTTGACACCTAAGACACATTCAGCTTGAAGAAAACCCTCAAAGTATAATGTTCCTATTTTTTCTGTAAGTGTACTGTATAGATAAGTCAGAATTTCAATAAGAAGACCGGTACACAGCAGTTTGAACTAAACCTGTGTTTGACAGCTGGGATTATCTTATTTTCTCATCCTCCATCCTCAGACTGTCAAGCTGTTCAGTGTGTCCCCCGAGGAGACCTGTTATGCTCCACGTCACCGTCAGGGCGGATGAATTATTTGCCTCCTCCTTCCATTAGCGGGGTGGGGATAATGAGACATGGCAACCGAGAGTTCAACATAGTGGCATCGACATCAGCTTGAATCAGGAGGACTGTTAATCATCACAGAGCACATTTCCGACGCTGCTGTCATTTTCTCCTGATTTGTATGGAAGGGGAAGCCTATAGATGACTTTTAAATGCCTCTTTAGGTCCATTATAAGTAAGTGAAGCAAACTGCGTCATATTTTTCTTTGTCCAGATCCATACCACTGCATGTTATATTGTAAGACTTACAGAGACAACTAGAAGTAATGCATATTCCACTTAAAATGACATATTGTATCATCTAATGACGGGTAACTGCAACATGTCGACTAATATTTAGAGATTTCATTTTTGTTTTGTGTAGAGCAAAATAAATGATACCCCTGTAAATATTTTTTCCGATAGCTCCGTTATAAGCAGGACAGTGGTTACTCTGAGCAGTGTGGGAATTAATTCCAATATAATAAGAGTCTAATTGAGTTAGTTGTTCAGGTTGTTCCACCACGGATTGTTTTGGACAAGTTGCAAGCTTTCTCTCTTCACTCTCGTTGAATAACTTCCTCTCAGATGACATGTTGTGCGTTTATGTGTGTCTGTGACATCGCCGTCTGTCTGCTGTGTGCACTCGTATAAGTATCAAAGATGTGATCTGATATATGAGACAAAATAGTCTGTCACCAGTCACGGCTTATCAGCTGAAAACTGCCCGGTTACCAATGGCAGCCGATCACTCTCGAGTAATATTTATGCAAATATAATCAGGTAGGTTTGAATTCCTGGCATGTTTCTGTTCACAGTTTACTGATTTTACAGATGTGGAAACTATTTCAAAAGGTATTTAATTCATCACACCAGCTGTCAGAGTTGATACATTATAATGTGAGATGTTGATTTAGTCCAATTTTTTTATAATAACCTAACCTTTGCTTTTTGCAACATTTTAACCCAAAACACTGTGGCTCAATTCTCCTTTATTCATCTTGTGTATACGCTATCTGCCAGTTTACCTTAAATGTTTTACATCAAGCCAGCAGCAAACGTTCACATACACGCTCTTGTCCAATAAATCTTTTAGCACTGTCCTTCTGTGGGTGTCCTCAGGTGGGTGTGGGCACTGGGAATTGAATCAGCCTACTTCACATGCCATTAAGGGAAAAAGGTGAGAAACAAATCCACCTGCCTAGTTGTTGCTAACACAATATGCACTCCAGTAAGGACACAATTTATAAGGTAGAGGGCACATCTTGTGCACATCAAGATTGATATTGCAGAGGCGTCTCCTCTTAGTTGTTGTTTGCCAATGTATCTCGTGACAATCGAATGTAGTGGCCGTAAAGTGTTGAATTCCATGCATTAAACCTGCTTTGCATATAGTCTGCATCCTGTACATTGTGTCCCCAACTTTTCTCCTGAATTATGGATTCTAGACATCTGCGCCATGTCAGACTAGTGTTTGTCTTTATTATTTATTTCTGTCCAGAGAAAGCATATATTATTATTATATTAAGGTCATCATATTGGGTTTCCAGTTTCTTATTCATGATGGTTTTATTAAAGGCTTCTCAACAATAATGCAGTCTCACCATGCTGGAGCGCTAAAGTGACAAATATAACTCCACCATTATTTCCAGCTTCCTTTAAATAAGAGAGAAGCCTCATGCATTGTGGGTCATCCAGGTTGATTAAATTGCACTGCGATTGTTTTTGGATTCTGTCCGAGGTCCACAGTCAGAATCCAATCTATCAGGCAGTCTGCCTTGTGTTGTAGATCCTCATCGGACTTGTTCTTGCATATTTATAACTATTGTCACAGAATATATATCAAACGTTTTTCTCAGAAATGTTAAAGTTCATTTTCTGAAAATAACTTCCTCCTTCCAGCTCTGTTGTATTATTATTATTATTATTATTATTATTATTATTATTTCATTTTGTATTTGTTTTAATCTATAATGGCCCTAATACGCTGCTGTAGTTGTTGCCAAAGTTCCTAAATTCACTTCAGTTAACAAATGAGTTGTGCTGACATTGTTTCTCCCTCGGTCTGCATCTTCCAATCTAAGAGTTCAACGGACCAATAAGGGCTCACATCGAGCAGCAGTGTGTCAACGCTGAAGTTTCCCTTAGTTTCGGTACAATGTGCTCCATACGTAGCTCGTAAACAGTGACACTTTGGTACACTTAAAATAAAGTTCCAGTTTAGGATTATGCTGAGCAGAACTTCCAGAGTACAGAATCATTATTTTTTCCCCTCTTCAGCATACAGTATAAAGACGTAATGAGAATACGATGTCATGGTTTACTCAACGGAAAATAAGCAATTTACTACAATCGCTTTCTTGCTGTTTCTTGCAAATGAGCAATTTCATTTGAAAATATTTCCCCCTCATATTCTCCAATTAGTGGGATAAGAAGATGAATGTTTCAAGGGAGAAACTGAGTCCTGCAATGCTGTTGGATAGTCCACAGTCAAAATAATGGAATCATTTTTGCACAGCATTCACATTCAGCTTGGATTTGTCCAATTTTTCCAAGTGCTAAGCAGTTCCACTGAACAATATCCAGCATAACATTTTATGATTTTCTAGCATTTAACCAAAACATTAGCAGATTGTCACCCATCTCAGCCTTTAGGGAGGTCACTGAAATGTTTTTGTCTCTTTTATATTTCTTGTGTTACTTGTTTCTAACATATTCAAGTTGCAGTAATAAAACACAATGTTTTATATACAGTACTGAATCCATCTAAGACATCCAGCAGCATTTTGTAATTATTGGTGAAACATTTAAACATGTCAATCTTTAAGCATGTACTACAATATATGTAACGTGACTAAAAGAAGGTGTACATTAGTAACTGCCCATTAAAGTCCAGGCTGATACTCGTACTTGTTACTACTAGATTATACTAGGTTCCTCACAGAGGAGCCATATTTGTATCTGGTTACGGTTCATGTATTTTTTTTCAGACACAAATCTTAGATTTGTGTTGTTCATTCTGGATTTTCAACAGTATTAACTTTTACTGTAAGCTGCAGCACAACAGAACCGAGCGATAAACACATGTAGTTGTTCAAAGTGAATTCTCACGTCATATACTGTGTACATAAAAGGACAACAAATCATTTTAAAAGTCCGAGAAAATCGATAACAAACACTGTCTCCCGTTATGACAATAACAACTGATCCACACACACCTCCTCTTATCTGTCAAGTATAACCTTTTAAAGAAAGCAGTCGGAGGATGAACGACCCACTCTATGTGGGCTCATCTTTTCTGTTCTGTGTAATGACGGTGAACGATTGTGCCATGCACATGAATACCTGCTGCAGCCTTAATAGCACCAAACCACCAAAAATGGATGAATCCGCCCCTTTGGGAAAATATTCATTGTAAAAATAAAGAGGAAGCAATTTCACATACACCCAGCAGAAAATGGCATTCGGATCTTCGGCAAATGACATTTACAATCAAAAGTCTTCAGTACAATTAGAAAGCACTCTTTAGTTTATTAAATGCCTCCTTTTTGAATTTGCAAGAGGTGGACAATGAAAGACTGACAGTTGGAGAGTCTGGAGCTCAAAAAGGGCAACATGTAAACGGCTGAAATAAAAGCCCCGCTGCGGCACGGCTTTGTTGAACACTCCAGGCTGCAGAAATTAAAAAAGCTTTTCTTTTTGAAAGTTCAGTTTAGATACATTTAGGATATTTTTGTAAAAGAAAATAATAATTACTGACGAAACTGGGGCAGTTAGTTGCAACATAAATTATTTAGCTTTTTAAACATTTCACCTTTTGGAAAACTATTTATTTGATGAATTTCCTGCACTGAAATAGAAAGGCAGTTCTGCATTTATTAGACCATTCAAAGGTTCTACCTCTTATAAAGTCATTATATTTTCACTTAAAAAGTTAGGTTCCGCAGTCCTAGTTTGTTGTGATCATGATTTCAGTAAAGTTCTGTCTGCAATCACGCATTTACAGAAAGATAATTGTGCAGTATATTATTTATTTGTATTTAAATGTTTGACAGCTCTACCAAATCTTTTATGTTGTTGTTAACACATATATATATACGTCTGAAGCTTTGTGCGAATGCAGCAATGACAATATCCTTCACAGAGTGGTGCAGTGTGTATCCTCTAAATGAAGTGTCCCCTCTCATGTCAATTGTAATATCTTTGTTTAAACAATGACCAAAATAATTTGGAACTGCCACATACGTATAATATTGAATTGAAAAATGTTGCCAATAAAAATTCATATAGAGTTATAGAGCTGAAGAGAATATTTCCTCCATACTGTAACATAATGTATAATAGATTGTAAAGGAAAGTTAAGAAGATAAACACTGAGTACCACCGTGTGTGTGTGTGTGTGTGTGTGTGTGTGTGTGTGTGTTTGCGCGTGTGTGGAGGTTACAGAATGCAAAGCTGAATTATTCCCAAAACATTGGGACATTTACCTCTAGGAATAATTTAAAGAGAGCCCAGTCTCTCTTGTTTAATGTGAGTGAATGTTTGGAGGCTTTACTAAGACGAAGCACTCTGCCAAGAATTGCTCTTTTGAAATTGCATCACGACCATTTCTTCCTTTTGTACTTTACCTTCATTAGTGAGCTTCAGAGGTGCTGGTAGGTGGTTTTCAATGCCTTTGCTCAGAGCCAGCTGTTTCCAGTATTTGTGCTAAGCAACAGCTTGTAGCTTCACATTTACTGTGCATGCAGGAGAGTGATATCAATCTTCTCATCTAACTCTCGGCAAGAAAGGGAGTAAGTGTATTTTCCAAAATGTCAAACTTTTCAAGTGTGCTAAATGGAGGCTGTTATTTACGAAGACGTATAATGGCCATTGCAGGTCAAAACTATGGAGCCAGGGTAAGAGGGAAATCTTCAGATGTCCCAGATTTAAGGTGTACATTTACGAGACAATAAACTGGAATATTCTCTGAGATTATAAAGAGAAAAAATAGGTAATAAATTAAGTTGAGTTTACTACTAACATGTTGTTTGTGTGCGTATGTTGGGTTTTACAGAATGCAAAGCTGAATTATTTCCAAACATTGGGATTTGTACTAAAAATACCAAAAACCTCTCTCTCGTTAGCGTTGGTGTCCGCGGGGCTAAACAACATGTAACGTTTGGAGGCATTGCCCAGAAACGGCACTCCTACCAAGAATTACTCTTTTGAAATTGCATCAGCTTCATATTTTCCTTCTGTAGTGCACTTTCATTGATATCCAAAGTTGGGGGGAAACATAATTTGGGGAGTTTTGGTCTTTAAATCTGAAACGGCAAGTTCATCTTATATAAGCAAAGGAAACACACTAAGACCACGCTTAACCACATTATCGCCATGGTGACAAATGTGAAGCCAGAGACTATTTGAGCTTCAGGACAATGTCTCTTTTCTTGGATGTGGAAGAATAAAATGTGATCTTTCACTGCCACATGGGCACCAAAGACGCCCAGCGTGTGGCCACAACCTGTGAACCTCAGCCTCCGTTGAATGAACGACTGGTTTGAAATTCAAGTAGGAACTTAAAGTGCTGAGGAAGGATGTCCACTACCAAAACTCAATAAAGCTGCACATGGAAGAGAGTAGACAAAAGGAGATCTATTCGATGGATTCTGTAAAGCTTTCTGCAGAAAGCAGAACATTAGAAATGATAATCACAGACTGAATAGAAATCAGCTGTCAAATGTTAACTGGTATGACTGAGGAGGTATTTTGCTTGGCGTGAAACAATTCAAGTGACCTTCAGGTTGAGAACAAAATCCATATAAAAAAATTAAATGGTGATTTTTGAATAGGAAATGTTTGTAGTTGGGAGTCTTTTCAAAACTGTCAAAAGCAGTGTAACAAAGAGAATGTCAGGAGTGCATTAAACATTAAAATACTTCTTCTTGTGACCTTCCCGTTTTGTTTTGTTGCCTCTGTGCCGCTGTGAGATTTCTGCCTTTATCTGAAACCGCTCTACATGAATGATAAGCTAAACGGAGGCGAACACAACCTCTGCACCACGGAGAGAAAATGCCTGTCCGACTGCTTTGGCTGAAAAATTGCACTTTACTGTGCCCTCTATCACAGCGAGGTCTGTGCTCTCATCAATGAAAGGAAAGAGACACCTCAACACATCCACTGAGACAAAAAAAAAGAAAAGAAAATCCCCTTTTGACCTTTTGGAAATGGCATCCGAGAGTAAATACTTGAATAAATGCCCGCACATGGGCTTTTTGATGAATGCCACAATACGAGACGTTCGGTAATTTTATTTTCTCAGATCTCACGGGAGAGAGCTAAATGGATGTGAGCATAATGCACTTTGTCGCCTTTCAAACTGCTGACCTTGACGACGGTAATATAACCTCGCACATCCCTCTAAAACCTTGTGAAAGCATGCAGCGCTCTTGGCTGGCTTTTGTCCTCTTTAACCATTTAATCATATACACCTTGTCAAAAGTCACACAGGGTGAGCATCGTCTCTGGTTTTGTACTCGCGGTTTTGATTGCATGCGACAGATAATGGTTTTCTAGGAAATAAAATAAGGACTAATCATTTCAAGAGGGGGTAATTTACAGTCATACGACACAATATAATACCATCTATCAGGATGTTGGTCGTTTATCACTGGTCGTTCAGCATTATCCCAGTACAAGTAGATAAAGCTAGCCCAACACATACTGTATCTACTTTATTAAATGTCTAACAATGTATACGGTTTGAACAGGTTGAACACATCACAGAATTGGTAAAAGCAACAATGTGTTATGTTGTATTACATGCTGTTGGTTCATCTTCTAACCAGTTTACTAATTTCCTGGTGAAGAACAAGAGATTACCTAAAAGGTCACAAATCCTGTAAAGTGTAGAACCCCTGAAATATGGCAGTAATTTAATATATTCATTTTTTTTTTTTTTTATGTAACAGGACACATTTCAGACACTTAGTTGTTAAACTTAAAATGGGATCCTATTATGCCGATACTTTTTAGCGGTTTCAAAGTGTTGCCAAGTCTGTCAGTGTCAGGTTGAATCATGAAATATGTTATAAAAATCACAGTATAATTATTTTTAGCTGACGCTTTTTTCCAAAGCGACTTACACAGCTGCGGGGAGCAATTCAGGGTTAAGTGTCTTGCTCAAGGACACATCGATATGGGCTAGTAAAGCCGGGGATGGAACCGGCAATCCTCTGATTGAAAGAAGGACCTGCTAACCACTGACCCACAGTCGCCCTTTATCAATAAATGTTAAAACTATCAATCATAAAATGAAACATGATTGTAATACCTGCAATGGTAATGACGTTCCCATCGGCCTCGGCTGTACTGCACCCGTGTTTAATGCTGATGAGGTAGTTTCAGCACGTCAACATCATTGATAAGGGAGTCATAGCAGGTTCCAGTTCTTTGTCTTGTTTGTAGTGGCGAGGTGACCATCTATGTGTTGTTTGGATCACACATGGTGGTTATCAGTGAGACAATTGTGTTTTGATTTTGGTGAAATCTTTGATGCCAAAGGGTAGCTGCTTTGGTGTGTATGAGATCCGTTTATCCAGATTTTAATTTCCCCTCATCTGCGCTGCCAAAGACGCAAAGCGCCCCGTCCCAACAGTTTCCCTTAGAAAGACCAAGTGGTCATTGGGCGTCTCCATTGAACAATAACAGTGAAATCTTCCATAAACTTGCTGTTTTTTTGAGAACCGTCTCATGACATTTTTCCACTACCACACCCGAAGAAACGTTCCTGTGCCTCCTGCCGCCATTAGGCCTGTTTTCCTCTTAGTCTTTTATCTTCCTCTGTGCCAGGGTATCCTTCTTCTTCTCTCTTATTAAAGATGAAGTGGCTGTGATCAGGTGGATTTTGTTTTATTAATAAAGAGCCAACAGGCTGTTCCAGTGTCTTTAAAATGATTGTATGCAGCAGCACATCTGAACTAAGCTGGAAGGTTATTTTAAGTTGCCATACTGTGCTCACTCTACCAGAATGCTGTAATATTCTTAAGATAAAAGAGTATTGCTTTTTTATGTACACTTCACTCTAGTAAAAGAGCGTTGCTCCTCTAGGTGAAGGAAATGAATAGCTGTGAGTGTTTAATGTATTGACATTGTCTGTAAATTGTCTTTTAATATATAAAAGATTAAATCCGGAGGAACCATCAATAATTAAAAGAAGCATTAGACCAACAACACACACACAAAAACACTGAGATCAAGAGACCGACGACTTAGTAAGGCACGAGGGACACAATTAACGATACAAAGAAGCAGCTGCTTTGAAAACTAAAAGGAATGTTTGAGTGGGAAAGAAAAATGCTCTGGTGAATCCTTTCTTGCTGCTGCTGTTAGTTAAATTGAATTTATTTGATAATTTATAACGTGCCAACATCCAGTACAGGGCAATGCAACCGTATCTTGCGCCTCATTTTAATCAGGTGTAAGTATTAAATGGTTTGTGTGTGTGCGTGCGTGTGTGCGTGCGTGTGTGTGTGCGTGTGTGTGTGTGGAGAGTATATAAATATATAATAGAAATGTAACACTCTATGGAATGTATGACTTGTATCATCTAATCTTCCACAGTGACCATTTCAACAGACCCGGCATTATATAGTAAAGAAAAGAAGAAGAAAAAAGGCCAAATCCTGCTCTTCACACTTGAACTAGTTGTTTTAACATTTCTGTTTGTTTCTGAAGTGAAAAATCAAGATGCTACATGAGGTAAACTTTCCACAGGTTCTGGTCGGTGGACTCTTGCTTACCTCTGGCTAGTGGCTTCCATCGTCTTTGAGTCTTCATACTAAACCAAGCTCCATAATAAACGCACAGAAGAGAGTTCTATCGATATTCTCCAATAACTCTTTGAAAGAAAGCAAATACACATATTTCCTTCATTACATATCGATGATCAAACACTGATGTTATCGTCCATTTACTGTTTAAAACACGCTTTCAGCACTCGTATGTGACAACTGTGTAACTGTGCAGTGTTTTCACTGGCGTTGAATGAATTCCACGCGTTCTCTGCAGGCTGAGAAAACGATTTGATCTCAAGCTGATGAAACCGTTTCAAAGCTCCATTCAACAAACAAAAAAAATGATCCCAGTCCTATCTGAAAAAGTTGACATTTAGAGACGTGAAAGTTTTCATAGACCTGCAGCTCTATTGTTCATGCGGCTTTCACAGCATATTCGCTCTACAGTACATCTTCCCTCTTTTAGCTATTCCATTGACTGTAGCTGACGGGCAGTAAAAACCTAGTGATGAGTCGAGCCACTGTCAGTCTGCATCATACCAGTGAAGTCAATGATCTAAGAGAGTTTGCCAATGGACTATTGATGGACATGTTGGTGTGTTAACGCGGAAGGTCTCTGGCGTGACAGGCTTATGTTTTTGTGAAATTTTTCTGCACTCACTTCCAAGCTAATTTAAGAGGACAGATGGCTATGCTTATCAAGTAGCAGCTAGAGAGAACATTAGAGAGAGGAGTGAAGGCTACATGCACGAGCAACTGTAGTGAGTCCTGCACATATCGGGAATCAATGACCCTCACGCAATGATTTCAACTGGGTGAAACAAACCATATTGATTCTGACATCCAGCCGGCTTCAATGTTTTGTTAGTTATCTTGAGAGTCATAAATCTGAAGCTTGAGACTTGTCGATTTGGCCATGAAATATCTGTCAAAAGCTGGAGTATACTTTTCAGTGCAGCTGGATTATTTTTTTATTTTTCCTTTTGTGAGGATCAAGTAAACATGGCCTGGAAAAGTCAGCACTTTCTGTCACCTGAAGGCCGCCACGCCTCGTACAGTATACGAGCAGCTTCAGCAGAAAGCACCGCTGCGACAAAGAGTGATATGTTGAAATACAATACATCAGCTCAAAGGAGGCGTTTTATGCTGTGGTGCCATTCAGTCACAATTACTGCTGCATGCTACAGCTTTGATTTAGTTCATCCTGGACAAAAGAGCATTGTTGAACGGCTTTTTAAATATTTGTTCACATTTACTGTGCGTTTTGACTGGAGGCTCATTTCTCCATCACTCATCTTCTACCTCAGCAAACACAGATCCTACTATCAGACGAGCGTGAAGACGGCGGTATTAGTATCAAGCCGGAGTCTCTCAGTTCAGATCCGGTTAGGGCGTCTGACTTTGTCTCCGGGATTCAATCTCATGGGAGAAGAAGTGTAACACCCAACAACATCTCACAGCAGGTGTAGTACTCACTTCAACAAGACTGTTTTCCTTTACATTATTATATACCCACTACCAAAGTAGCAACTACTCTTCCTGGGGTCTACACAAGTATGAATTACATCATTATGTAAAACAGAAACAAAGTATAGCTTCTTAATGGGAATGATAAAGCAACTTGCTCGATTCTAAATCAATTCTTACCATTGAGAGGTGCATTTGTGTGATGCATGCATTTTAAAAACTTTTTAGCCAACCCATGTAATTACTGTAAAAAATGGGAGCTAGCAGCAGTGATGTTGTTAACCCGGACAACACAAAGTACAGCCTAGGTTTTATTCTCCCAAACTGACGCATATATACGACGCGTCTTAGTTCAGTTTACATTGTCTACTTGGGGAAGGCGTCCTACAAGAGTGCATAAGATTGCTACACTTGTGTTGTAGCGGCCACTCGTACAAGTCTGGGCGCTCACAACAAATTGTCGGTACCATACTTGTTGTGATGAAACGTCAAGATGACCCGCCCGGTGTTTCCCCTCCATTGTAGAAAAGTCGCCATCGGACTCGGAACCATTTTTCGATAACTCATTTGATTTTCTATAAAGTCCCCCGTAAGTTTTGTTATTTAAAACCCAAAGCGTGAATTGGTCAAAGGTGCACCACACAACATGGTTAGCATTAAAATATGAGCTAAATATGGGGTAATTAATTACTTTTCTCACTAAAACAACAACAATGTTGCTTTTTGGCATATAAGCTCTCACTAATTCTTGTTGGTCTTCCGCGGCTTGATGACATTGTTGAGAACTTCTCTACAGACATGTACAGTTGTTGGTGGAATCATCACTCACGTGGACGTCTCGGAGCACATTTGCACATGAAGCGCTCTCATTAAGCACCAGATGGATTTTGTCTCAGAGGAGGGGAACAATTAAGTTGAAATCAATACGAGAATTACAGAGGTGAAACTGGAAACTACAGTACATTAGCTGTAAAGTATTCCCGCTGCAAAAATCCTTATCTCAACTCTGTGACGACCATGTGAGGAAATTGACTTCATCCTCAGAAAGGCATAATCTCAATAATTGACCCAACTCTGATATTCTGGAGCTTCAGAGATCTGCTGACTACAAGAAGATAACAAATGTTAGGCAAATAATTTAGAACATGTAACTTCAATTTGAAGCAGAATCATTTAATGAAGCTACGTTATTAAATCAGGGTTTAATGTTGAGCTTTTATATTAGACTTTACCAATTGTTAAAAGAAAGGAAAAAGGAGGTTCTCAGTCTTAGGGGCTCGTTCTAAGAGAAAATATTTTCTTTTACTTAAGAGCGATTGTTTTAAGTTCACTGTATAATTAATAGCTGTGACCAAAGACTTTCAAAACCAAATGGCTCTTATTATGTATCTCACCTGTATCAGATGTGAAACAATCTAAAGTGTTTGCAAGTTTAAGCATATAACTATAGATATATTGGATATGTGAATTAAAGTGAAGAAGAAAATAACAATATGAAAGGGTTCACGTGTAGCGATGAGAGAATTATAACCCGACTCTGCGGCTCCCCTCAGCTTCAAGCAGCTTTAAAGGGAATCCCAGCTCATTGATTAGCCGTCCAGCCTGCAACTTTTTGTTTTGGTTCACTCACATTGTTCTCAGTGTTGTTGTCAACAGCAGCAGGCAGCTGTTTTCGGTGAAAAGGCTTTAAAAACCCACAGCACACTACCTGCTTCGCACCAAACTACAGGTGTATGTAGTTTGCAACTAGCTGGTGAAGATAGTGGAGCATTTAACGTTATTATAGAATTATAGAGTTTACATTTGACATTAAAGACATTAAAATGTTAGCCAGGTAGTTAGAGCTTCTTTAGTCTTGGCAATATTTTCTCCTGCAATCATTTGTCTAATTGTAATCCTGTATTAGGCTTTGATATAACTAGATTATTATTCAACACAATATTGGTTGGTCACGGTAGTGTTCATAACATGTCCACGATGACAGAGCGATATTTAATTATGCAACGCCTGTTATGAATGTGAGCTATGTTCAATCTCTTTGCTCCTGCTCTGTTTCACCACTTTGTTGTAGCGTATCAAAACTAATTATCAACAGCATGTGTCTGATTTTGTGTTAATGTGGTTAAAACTTTTAACAGGAACCAGATTGATATATAAAAACTATTTTATTTTATTTTTTTCATATTTACTAAGAACTGGCAGAATAATTAATTGTGTTAGTCTCAGTTTGATAACAGGATGCATCTGTTTCCATATATTATACTATACATTACTGGTAGTAACTGAATAGATGCTCCTGTATGGTCCATCAGTTATGAAAGCCTCAATATCTTTGATCTGTCAGGGATGAGAACATAATTAACATAATTTACTTTAGGGTTTAGATTTACCGGTAGTTTAGACATTTGACATTAAAGATTAGATAAAAAGCTCCCTTTTAGGTTTTTTACCTCAAATTGCCAGTTCCATCAACCTGCTGCAAACTTTAAGCGTCAATCAGCCAACAGCTCTCGCTGGACTACTGGTATGCCAGGAAAGTTAAAAAGTACCTAAAGAGAAAAAATAAAATGACACTACAGCAGAAAACTTTGGCTCGCAGGACTCGTTACGGCTGTCAGCCATGACGTCTGTGCTGTGCAGTGAAAAGTTGAGGGCGTCCTCCTTGGCAAAATAAAGGCGATACTGATTGTGATTCAGCAGTCGCAAACACCCAAATCCCTTCAGAGCCCCGCCAAGTGGATTCACTGTCAAGGTCCGCTGGTGACAACAAGACTAATTACTCCATAATGGGAATCATCCCTCTCTTTCAACACAAGACAGGAGTCCTGGATTGCTGAGAACTGGCTGGGTGATTACAATGTGGCCTCGTAAGGATCGGCCATACATACAGATTAACGTTGGTCCGATCCATGAAAACAGAGCGCTGGTTGTTAGCATGCAGTTCCATCAAAATGCCCCCTTGGACGGTTTTGTCTAAACTCTTGTGCGTCTGTGAAACTGGCACTTGCATATGATGCATATTCATCAAGACTTTCAATTGTCTGCAGCCTGAAAGTGAGGTGAGAAAGTTTTGAAGGGAATATTTCACTCTTTGATGTGTTAATTGGCATGTACAGTCGGTGAGTCTGTATCTCTTGTCTCATCACAAGAAACTTTCTGTTTAGCCACACAACAGTTTCATACTTTTTGGTTGTAATTCTAAATATACAAAATACATTGTCAATGTGCTTTAATTGCCTTTTAGGCGAGTTTTGCACTAGTGAAATTAATGTGTCAAAACGTATTTACGCCTTTGGAGTATAATTGAGTTTAGTAGACTGGAACAGTTATGCAAACATCTGTCAACTGGATTTTAATGCAGGTGTTCCAACCTCATTAAGACCATGAGATCAATAAAAAAACAAATGCATTCTTGGGTTTTCATTCTGTATAACCAATGGATTTCAGCCTGCATTTCCCAAGATAACCGAAACAACATCAAACAATAATCTGAATAAATGTAACTTTTGAGATATTTTTGAATTTCATCTAAAAGAGCTGTCAGAATATTATTAAATTACTTCATATTTATTCAACAAAGAGCGTTTTTTCCTGCGCTGGCAAAAACACTTAAATCTTTTCTCAAAAATCAATTTCTTCCTCCAATAGATTTCTCCCCGAGAATTGTTCTCGTCACCTTTTCTTTAAAGCCGTTTATGTATTGCTCGGTGTCGGCTGACAGCCGGCATGAAGTGAAGACCGACATTCGAGAGTAGATAGACAGCCTCCGTCCACGGTCGCGAGCACGAGAGACAAATGTGACGAGCAGCGAGGCAGAGAACGAAGCCGGCCCGTGATTGATACAGGTGCCACCGCGAGAGGTCAGAGCCATGCCTCAAAAAACGGGGCCATCGATTCTCCTGCCCTTTAAACAAACAAAGGGACATCTCTGCTCTGAGCCTTTCGTTGTGCTGTTACAGGCTCCAGCCCCTCTGAAATAACCCCTCACATCACCATCCAGTTGAATGTTCAGATGTGATCAAACGTGGTTAAATAACAATGACTTTTTATGTCACAGTGTATGCAGCACTGAAACACAATTTTGCCTCACTTTGGGAGAAAGACGTGACTCTATTTTTAGTTTGAATGCCTTTCCTTTATCTCCATTTGCCTTGTTTCTTTTCCCCGGTAGAGAGCTGTTTAGAGTTGCTGGGGCATCGCTGAACTCTATTTCCATCCCGCTAAGGCAGCTGTTTAGAGGCCCTCATCAATAAAAGAGGACTGTGAGGAAATCAGCATGAAGAGCACAGCGACCTCCCTCCCCTCCCCTCCATCTCCCACAATAACACCAACTGCCCCATCTGAGGTGAGAGAAACCACAGTAAACACAAGAAAAGAGTCTCCTCGTCCTACCAGTCTGTCGGTGGGCTAATGAAGTGAAATGAGGCCTATCATTTATCACATGTGTCTGCCACGGGTGTGATCCAAAAGAGGCCGTGCGTGGAGGGCCAGACACATGTTTGTGGAGTGATTATCTCTATAAACGCAGAGAGGAACTGGGTCTGGGCTGCAATAAAGGTCAGGCGTTAAGGGCGTGCGAGAGGCCTCTGTCCCTTCAAACATCTCCATATGCACGCGGTTCTGCTTTGCGTCCGCGTCTCCCTGCGGTCCGGTCGGCAATATGTTTGAGCCCGATACCATTTGAGAAGAATCATTGCTTTTCTTCCATCGGCTGACCACTCCAAACAATCTCATTTCAGAAATATGACTTTGTTGTTGCCATTTTGAAGTATTTTTGATGAAACGGGTTTGTTAATCATCAAAGCTATGTTCCGGTATGAAAATCCAATCCAAAATGTATTACTTAAATAATTTTCTCCAGTTTGTTTGTGTTAAACTATATTGTGAAACGTGCTACAGCCGTTCTCCCACTCGGCTGCGTTTTTTTATTTAATGTGTTTTTTTCTTGTACATTTGTAATACAACAGGACTGACTGGAAATGGCAGGATTTATACTGAGAAATGTCAGACGGCACATGTTGTGTTTTTAGCTTGTTACCCAGAGATATTGGATATCTTTTCATTGTAGATACTGCTTACTGAAAACCACAGAACAGCAGCAAATCCTCACATTTGAGAAGCAAGAACCAACAAATGTTCTGTATTTGTACTCGATAATTGACATGAAAATGATTATTTCATAATCATAATTGTTGGTGATTATTTTCAACTAATGATGAATTGACCAGTTGGTTAGTTGATTGTTTAAGATCTACATGGTATATACATTTGTATAGACCTTTGTGGTAAAAGGTCACTGTGACCTGAAAACATGTTTTTGACCATAACTCAAGAATGAATCTGGTAATTATGAGAATTTTACACGATTGATGAAGTAATGACATTTTAGACAGATGGATGTAAACTGTAATATAACTGGTTGGCGGAGGCAAACAATTGTGAGGCTGTAATTCTAGTTTCTGTTTTCTGTAGTGACTTAAAAATAAAATGTCTAGTGGAGTTAACAAAATGTTCCTCTCAGCTTCGTTATGGCACTCTGAGGAAAATCTGTTCACATTCGATGTTGCACATCAAAACGCATGGTCTGCATCCTTGAGCCTTACAAACGTGAAGTTTTTGCACATTATTACATCGCTGTGCAACAAACCAATGACAGGAATCTTTATCACGCCTCTGCACGTGCACCTTTTGTGCGTGTGCACGATACAAACCCGCTCATTGCATTTCTCCATAGCACTGCTCGTGGTCAAAAACTCCACAAGGTAACTTTAACTGTTTGTCATCTGTAATAAGATTGTTGTTATAATGTCCCATCTCAGTGCATGTCTTTGTCACTATTTATAAAGCAAGTTTGAGGAATCTTACATATTTCTGTTTTGTCTAAAGGAGTAACTCTCTTTTTCTAGGGCCCACGGACCAAACTAAACATTGACATAAATCAGATCTATAAACATTCACGCCATACCAAATATACATGCGCACTAATGGTTTCAACAGAGAATGTTAGATGGCATATAATAAAACATTGCAGCGTTTGTCCTTATTATCCAGCTAGCTGTGGAGTTTCCACTCTGGGCACCAAACGTTAATCCCTGTAATTCATTTTGACAGGAGCAATTCACGAAAGAAATCTAGTGAGCCTTTTTGAGGAGATACATTAGCATTATTTAACTCAATTCAATTTAAATTACAGTCCAATCCATGATTCAGTATGTCTCTTGCTTTATACTGTATGTACCAAATAATTATTTAACAGGGTTGTATGAACGTTACTATCACATGTGGAAGTTCTGGGATTTTCGTTGCCATGTTTTCCTCCCAGTAGGAACGATTATTGACTTTTCGTCTCACATTTTTCTCTGTGTTACATAATACATTCTTGAATTTGTATGCAACTACTCTCACTTAGCACACGTTCAAACCAAAACAACTGGAAGCAACTGAGCTGTGTTTCAGAGTATGTTGTAGAAAATCGAGGTGAGCTCTCAGCAGGGAGTCCAGCGGAGTGATGTAAGACACACAGTGTATACAGTGAGTGGAAAGGTCATCGGGGAGAGACCCATAAATCGTTATGACACTCAAACACTCGGGCACATGTTTCTAATCAGCTTGGGTTCAAATAATATTCTGGTTGAAGAATTCAGCATCACAGTAATTAGCCGTTATCAAAGACTAAGTTTAGTGCGGGGAGATTGGGGGGAGGGGAGGGGCGGCTTATGAGTTTAAAACCACTGAGAACTCCAGGCATGAAGAATAATTACCTACATTCACAGTGAGTGGTTCAGGCAGGTGGAATGCCTTCCGCTTTTCTGCTCAAACTTGTATTTTCTACAGGCCGATCAAATATTTGAGTAAAAAAAAAACATTTTTGCATCACACATCTCGAGCTCCTCCAGCTGGATCTCAACTTTTGCAATCACTTAAACCAACATGAACAACGAGTCCAAAACATTAACAAGTTAGTTTATTTCTATCCCTTCCTGCCTACTGCTCGTCAAGCAATTATTCCACTACATATATCTCACTGACGACTGTTTGGATACCCATTCTGCACCGGGGGATGAGCTTGGCAGCAGTGTGTTGACAGTCTTTTCCACAATGGACTCTCTCTTTTCAAATAACTCCAGCTTGTAATTTGCTCGTACATCTTTGGGAACAGCTCACGCGGCCATAAAAAAAGCTTTAAATCCTGGAGCTGAAACAAGGATTCGGCGCTAAAGGATATTTTAGTTTTTTTGTGTTTTCTTTTTTTTTATTGTGAGATAGAGGAAATGAGGCTGTTTCGAAGGGAAACTGTACTTCCTATGTGTGCGCCGGTCTCTGAGGTTAATTATTACAGTACAGACAGTAATTTGCTCTTTGTATTGGTACTTATCTCCCCTCACAGCTGGTGTGTTTTGCCGAGTGGACGGCCATTAATCACACCCTTCTCCTGCAGGAAGTTGGACTATCCATCACCTCTCTCTTTCCCTTCCTCCTGTCCCACTAGACACTATACCTTTTCATGTTACATGCCCAACTGCAACCTTGAATATTGTTTCTGCATTTTCCTGCTTTTATGGGTTGAGTGAATCATGTGCGCAAATTGGAGCGTTTTACAGGAAGCGGGTGTGATTGGTTGAAGTGTTTTGTCGGTCGCTCCGTAAGACCCGAGGAAGGGAGCGCAATCATCACTGAAATACCTTTTCACAGGCGACACTATTAATCATTGAGCTGTTGTACTTTGTGTCACTCTGCTTGTCCGACGCCTCAAAGGCCTGTGAATTAAAACGGGACAGAAACACAGTAGATGTTAAGTAGAGCCACGGTAGTATTGATTACCGTGTTGGCCTGTATCCTTTTGTTTTGCTTTCAATGTGTATTTATTGAGGCCAAAGGGCAGTTTCAGACTGTAGCTATGACCTAATTCTGTAATTTATTGTACGTGTACGTATGTCTGTTTATCCTCCAAAAAACCTACTAAATGAACTACTTTAAATTATAAATATTGTTTTAAAAAAAGTAAACTCAGTATGCGTAGTAAATCCAAAGTCATCAGCTTCATCACAATGTTGTCATTAATATGTATTATTTATTATTTACTACATACTAAGATTGATAGTAAACTGTTTTTGCTGTTAGCATACAATACAAGATAATATATATGTATGTATCTATGGATATGTAAATATACATATAATATATATATGTAATACTTTTGTTTTGCAATATCTTTCTTGAATTGTCTCACCAATTGCAATTCTTTTTTTTTTTGAGTATGTACGCCTCTGCTTTTTTTTGAGTGTGCTTTGATGGACACTGGTGTCCCACATGCATAAAATAGTTTGCAATGTAACTTTTTTTGGAGTATTCTTATTTTGTCAATTTGTCAGTGAGCGCAAACATACTCTATATTTAGTATGTTGCATACATCTGTGTGTCCTACTGTAAGATAAAACACTGAAGTTAAAGTCAAATAATCGCAACACAAATTAAAAGCCTACCAGGAACAAAAGGATTGTGCCTTTTGATCAACTGTGAAGGCTTTTAATATGAAACACTGGTTGAGGAAATGTTTAGTTTCACTGACTGAAGCACTCGGAAAAATGGAGAATGAAGCAATGGGAAATAATTAGTGAAAGCAGTATTTCTATTAGAGAAGGTAACAAAGGGATGAGGACTATTGGACTGTGGTTTAATGGATGGAATAAGTGCAGGTGGAATATACATTATCCTAAATTCATCAAGACAACAAGGAAACATGGAGGAAGATTTGCGTTTCCTGTAACAACCAACTGAAACAGGAGTAGATGAGAAAACAAGGAGCCTTACTAAATTAGATTATCAAAATATAATATTATAATATAAAAAACAAAGGCTTCTGTGTCTCTTGTCTCTCCATGCCGGCACATGTATCTTTGGCCTTTTTACTTGCTACACACACAATCTGGTTTCCATCTACTTCATACAGAATGCCACTGGCCTGTCCTCACTATCAGCCTCGCTTTGTTCCTCTTTGCTCTGCCACTCTAGAGCAGATCTGTAAAACAGTGGGTGATCTGCCAGCTATGTCTAAAGACCCTTCCAATTCTTTTGTCTGAGATACAGCGAGCAAGCAGACACTCGCACATAGATTGTGAAACAGACACATACACACCAAGAATCCTCATTAGGTTTATGAGCTGTAACCCGACAGCATCATAAATAATCCAATCTCCTCAAAACAATGCACTAGGGAGCCTCCTAGGTGTGAAGCTTCCTTGTTAGAAAAAAAGAAAAGAAGATGCAAGAGCAAAAAATCGAAGCACATTTTGTGGACACGGTACATGGAGAGGAATTCAGGAACAGAGGTGGTAACTGCTGCCTGACTCTGTTCTTGCCTCAAACCAAAATGCACTTAGTCTATTTTATTGCGTGAGCAGAAGCGTAAGGGCTCAAGCTGAGTAAAACAATGATTCAAGGTTGCGGGTGATAAATGAGCGTGTCTGCTCTGATAGCAGAAGGTCATGTGCATCAGCCCCCATTGTGCGTCTGCCATCTAGCACGCAGCAAGGGTGCACTGTTGGCATGCCACGACATCGCTTTTTTTCCCCTCAGCGATCGCCACGGGCCAATTTCATTGTTTTGTGCATCGAGCTCGAGGCACGCTTAGGATGGTTAGGATGGGCTCGGGACACAGGCAATTTAGCTTAACTTGTCCAACAGATGTTGGATTATTATATATTTTTTTAGGCTTATAGTATGAAAGCAGGACTGAGTGTGTAGCTTAAGGAGAAAAGCTCGCTGGTGGAGAATCTCTGCTTCTGGTGCTGCAAGGATCAAACCAAATGTGTTTCAATGGAGACGCAAACTGATTAGAAACTGTTATGAACAGAAGACACTGACATTGTTTAAAATAGCATTCTAAAGTTATCTGAATCAATTGTGTTCAAAAATGACTGCTGTATAAATAAATAAACCTTCCTTTCTTTGCTAAATCTGCATTTGTTGAGTAAAACAAACGTGGCACACAGTAAAGTTGCAATAGATTAGTTGAAAAGCCAATCAACACAATATTAAGACAAGATAAATTAGTTTCAACTTGTCAAATGTGAAAATGTGATCCTTTACTGTTCTTTTGGGGGCTTTTTGGACTATATTCTGACTCCAGGCTGCAGATGAATGAGTAATGAAAATGATTTAGTTGTATTAATCATTTAAGACCAATAGTACCTCTCTGTTATCCTGTCTGTATTTTCATATATACTTCAGCTCCTTTCTCTTGCGTGCAGCTCTCTCCATTTGACAAGTGCTTTACCGCTTCCAGCTTTTCTTCCACAAACAGGTCAGGAGAAGATCAATAATGTGTGTGGATAGGCTCTTATCTCAGTCCAAAGGAGGCCTTATCAGCCGCACTTAAATGGTGTTTCACGAAAATTCCTTGAAACATAATCCTCCTGGAGACGGAAGACAAAAGAAAAATGGCACTCTATCAAAAATATCGAGTTTGGTGATGCAAATAAGTTTCACTTATCTGTTTGCTGCATATCACAATAGAAGTTTAGAGGAAAGAAAAGCCCCACTATCACTCGAGTAAAGAACTGAATGGTTTGTTGGCTCTGAGGAGTATGTACTTGACTGGAAGGCAGCTGGAGGAACGTGCTGATAAGCTCCGCATATTTTCTGTTGGAGTCCAGCCACCGCAGGTAGTACAGAGCAGGGTAATGTGGAAAAGCAGAGAAATGCTTATTTTATTGATGAATATGGCAGCCAACGGCCAAAATCAATCACAAGCGTATACGTTGCTTCCAGTAAACAGAGACAAGTACCTGTATTGAGCTTTTAGCAGCAAGTACAGCATTTACATTGCCTACATCAACGCCCTGTCCAAACACTGTCGCTGTGTTGCATGTTAGAACAAATTACTGTTGTAAAATATATGTCATTAATGCAACTGTGTGCTCGCCAGTGTTGATGCCAGATGATAATTGTGTTCCCAACATTTTAACTGACTGAATACAATGTCCAGGCTTTGTATTTAACTTTAAACCCACCCCTAAATGACTATTTTATTAACAGTTATGAATACTTTCTAATATATTGTGTGCAATCGTCGTCATTGTTAATGATTGCAGCTGTTTCATTTTGTGTCATCAATCATTTGTTCTCTGTACACACCAGTTAAGGACACAGAGGAGAAGCAACTGTCGACTATAGTTGAGGACTGCATGAATAAATACTTGAAGGAATAGTTTGACATTTAGATGAGAACTCTATCACTCTTGCTTCTGGACACGAAATATGAAGCTGCAGCTCCAGACGGTTAGTTAGCTTAGCACAAAGACTGGAAAGACTGGCTCTGTCCGAAAACAACAAAATGCACCTCTAAAGCTCACTAATTAACACTTTATGAATTTAGTTTAATCCGTACTAAACCAAAGTGTGAATAGGACAGTTTGCTGTTTGCCGGTCTAATGTATTCACTGGTTGCCTAGAAACTGATCCCTGCCAAATCAGCAAATTGCTGTTTTTACACCTTTTTTTACACAGGTAAAACAAATGAGATTCAACATTTTAATTAGAGATTTTTTTTGGGCCTGGTAGCCAGATGTCGCTTTTGGACGGAGGCGGGCTGTCCCCCCGTCTCCAGGCTCGGCCTCATACCTAGCACACATGAGAGTGGCATCAATAGTCTCATATACCTCTTGGAAAGGAAATGAATAAGATGTGAAAAGTACATACAACTCAATTTATTAGTGTTTATTCATTTATGTATACGCTGTTTGGTCGTACACTGCCAGAGGTAATCATTTAATTGTGAGCAAATGTGAAGATATACAACAATGTATGATGTGTAGTTTGTAAATCTGAGTCCACAAAAGGTCAAAATTATACTACAGAAGGTGAATTTAATCTGCAATGTTTTTTTTAGACTTCACTCTGCGTCTCTCTCAACTTCAGGCAACTCTTAGCCAGCGGTGTCCTGTGGTGAGGAAGCTTTGAAACCGCCTCATTTGGGGTTAGTTCTTAAACTCTTTGTCCTAATCAGATATCTCATCTCATTTCATCACTCGGGTCTGGATCTGATATAATTGAATGCAGACAGAATAGGGACTTTTGTCTGTTTGCATACGGTGCAAGTGTTTCTGCACACGTATGCTGTATATCAGTACTCACAGCATGTAGTCATTTTAGATTATTGTTCTGATGTTTCTGCGTGATTAGAAAGTGTAATGATCCAGTGCAAACTGACGGAGAAGTGGCTGCGATGACGTAACACATTTATTAATGAGTCAGATTTAATTATCTATAAAACCACTCTGCCTCTCTTATCTCTCTAACTTCAGATGAACAGCCACCGCAGCCGGTTCTGTCTTTGCTCAGCTTAAAAAAGCATGTTGTATTATTTATATCACCATTACTCTGCAGACTGTTATGAAATATCTCTACCGTTCATAAACACATGTAGATGGAATATTGTTTTTAGTTCATGGATATGTTCACGTTATGATCTGTAATCAGCATTGGTTGGTTAATTTGGGGAGCTGAAAACCTTGTGTCTTAATAAGTAATTCCCTTTAAACTAGAACTAGTTCAACCAGTAACCGTAGTAGTAGTATTGGCAGTTTCTGTGGTGGTAATACAGCAGTAGTAATATTAGTAATATTTGTAGCACCAGCAGTAGCAGTTGTGATAGTGGTCGTTAGTTATGTTACAATAACACATGAAATTGACATCATTTTCAATCTCACCTGAATCTGGCTACATTAGTGGTAATATAAATAATAAGGAGTGCTTGTATCGTAGCAGTTGCTGAATGAGCAGATTCAGGTTGATCCTTTGAGTTGTGATTAATTATTAGTGAGTTGATCCTTAATTGAAACAAGTTGCGTCACTGAGATCAAGATCTCTTTTTCAAGAGAGATCAGTGCTCAATATAAAACATTATAATCATACACTCACAACAACACAAAATGTAAATACATTGTAAGGCATTAGTTCCACAATAAATGAAACAGATTTCTGTCTTCAGAACAATTGGTTTTTCAGTTTTTCAGTTTATTTGATTTTCTGCTCTCAAACTGACTGAATCTGCTGTCAGCGGATGTCTCCCTCTACTGTCGGGAAAACTACCTTCCTCCTAAATTATTGAATTGAGTGCAACTAGCATTATTTATTAAATCATCAAGCTAATGCCATCATGTTGTTCTCTTTATTCTGTATGGCATACAGAGAAAACCTTAGCACGAAACATAGAGTTCAATAAATCTCCAACAACTAGGACAACTAGACTCTCTACACATTTTAATATTCCAGTTGAATAGAATATATCTACTGTGTTTATATTTTCTGTGTTTCATGCTGGGTTGGAAATAACCACCAGCCAAATGCTAATGAAAACAAAAACAAACAAACACAAAAACAGTGGTAATCTATTGAGTGCCCATCCACCTGAAGGAAAAGGTTCATTTCCAGCTCTGCTTTCATGTGAGAGCTAATCTGAGTACGTTGGCCCCCTCTTGAGGCTACATTACATATTGTATTGTAATTAATCCCGAACAACAAACATTCTACTTTTACAGTTTACATAACGCCATAGTTTATCTAGAATCCAAAAAACTAATAAGAAGTTAAAACAACCAGTGATGATCAGCTGGGAGGCCACACTGCTGTTCTCTATGTAATTATAAAAACCCATTAAAGAAATACCAACTTGCACAGTTTTCTTAATGTCCCTTTAGTTATTCAAGTTACTGGCCATTTACCCTCTCATATGTATACATTTAATGTTGCTTCTCTTACATCAGTCTCTAAAAGTAAATAAACCACATCAAATGGGAAAATAATGCTCCCAAATAGGCTCAGACATAAAAAATGATGGACGTGAAAGCAGTTGGAAGACGTTCAGCTCAGTATAACTGCATAAATGTCTGCATGCACGAGACAGGCTTCACTACTATGCTCTCCTGGCTGCACTTATAATGAACCTTTTTGTATATTCATCCTGTGCTTCTCGTCTACGACATAAAAGATCATTTAAAAAACAATTTGAGTCATTTTTAACAATGTGCCTTCTGAAATATGTACTATTTTCGTCAATCCACAGTGACGGGAGGGATGAAGTGGGGTGAACAGATACTCATTTATTACAGGGGGACAAAGGACATATTTCACGTTCCTCGTGTTTTATCTGCTTCAAATAGACTAGAATACAACTTAGTTTTTATGGCTCCGGCTGGACAATAAACAAAAACTGAGTCTCACCAGACGCAATAAAAACATCACATTACATCACAGCAAATCTCATACCATTACAACAATTATACAACAAGTAATACAACATACCCACACTGTGCAGCATACATTCAGAAGACTGCAGGTCAATGCAGTTTATTCATGGTTTTTATGGCATTAGAAACAAAAGAGATGGATTTTTGTTTTCCAGGGATACTCTGTTGTTTAATGTCACCAATGATGGAAGAATAAGAATAAGTGTAAAATAGTTCACTTCATTTCATGTATATATGCGCCCCACGAGAGATAGTTTATTCACAAAAAGTTAATGTCATTGCATTATAGTGTACTATAAAGAATAGGAATTTGTTCAAATAAGCTACAACATTTACATGCTGTTTAAACGTGAATTAATTAGTAATTTAATAGCTCTCAAAAGGTCCATTCCGCACAATGTGTACTTTGGATACTAAAGTCCATTAAGTTTGACTATACTGCAGTGAAGAAATGCCAGACTTTTAGTTAAAATGGGGGACAATTAAATTAAAGATTTGAATATTTCTTCCACCTCTGTCCAAATGTTATTGTGCTAGATTTCAGCATATGAAATTAACTATCACACTTATTTTTTTATAAAAGTGTATCTATTGTCAGGGGGTAAGGAGGTTGGCGTCAAATCCATATTATCCATATTTGGATTTATTTGTTTATTTTTCTTCAATGTAGGTAAGATAATCTTGAGTAACTATAATAAGATGATACAAAACAAAGGCGATGTGAATATTCCACGGCTATTTTTCTTCAGCATCTTCTGTTTCTTATATATAAAAATTCAAGTCCTTCACCATGTCTGCTTTTAACTGAACAGAGGCTTTTAAACCATTCAGTACATTCAGTCTCCATATCTACAAAAATATTCTGTTTCATCTCAAAATCCTTCAGCACTCACTTCAACTTGCTCTGCTAACAAAGCCTTTTTCAAAGAAAACACAGTCAGCAGGAGAGACTCTCCGCTTGCTGCTGCGCTGTAAGCATTCCACTTTGAAAAGATAACATTTGCTCCTCCAAAAAAAAGTGAGGTCATTTGCAACGGCAGAGTCGATCTGCAACCAATCACAGCGAAGTTTAACGACATTCATCGCCGTATTCATTTTATCGTGGCGCTCACCAAAGTGATCCATCAACACGCAGATCTTTTTGGCCCTCCATTGTTGTTTCGGTTGATTGCTAAATCAAGGCCTCCTTCAGTTGGCAGAGCTCTTCTTCTGTGGCGCTGATGACTGATTCTTCGACATCGCTTCGAAAATTAAATCAGAGTGGGAGAGCAGGTTCATTTGTGGCGTTTTTCATGGCCAAGGATTACAGCAATGTTTTCCCTAAATAGAAGCGGATATACCCTTTGGCATGTCACACTATATCACTCTGGGGATGTGTTACTTATGTAAAAGCATAGAAAGTGCTCTTTAGTTTTTTAAGGAGTAGACTGACATCTTGGGAAAGCAGTTTTTTTTGTTGGGAGTAGCTACCACTGAATCTGTACGGTAAATATGAAGCTAATGCATTTAGCAGCAAATTAGCTGGGCTCAAAGACTGGAAACGGGGGGGGACGGGGGACAGCTAGCCCAGCTCTATCGAAAGGAAACTAAATCCACCTACCTGCCTCTCTAAAGCTGATTATCAAGTTATATTTAGCTTGTTTTGATTTTGGGGACGGTTGTTTTTGGGACTATCTCACGTCTTGAAGCAGTGACTTCCTTCTTTATGCTAAGCTAAGCTAAACTAAGCTAAGCATACCAGCTGATGGTACACGGTCTACATTTTAATACTCCTGGGATCAATTTGATGGAAGGACAAACTATTTACATGCCATCCCACAGAACTGATGATCCAGCTCCTTATATGTGCAGTGATATAATTACCAACTTCGTATCTCCCTTCTTCTGTGTGAAGAAGCTCAACACAACACATAACACCTCTGGATTAGGAGCTTTCACTCCAGTATCTCCATCTGTTATCACTCCGCTGGAGAAGGCATGTTGGTGCGTCAGCCTTCCCCAGCAGCACCACGGCTGTGTGTGGTATTCAGTGGGTGGTATTCACTCTTCAACCCCCAAAAATGTATGGATCAACTCCTGTCCACAGCTGTAGGTTACAATATAGTAACCTCTTAACATCTCTGCAGTATTTAGGACCCAGCTGCTGAGGCTGTGAACATCTGCTCTCACCGTTTCAGGTTACTTGAAATGCTCTTAATGCTAAATTAACTGCTCTGCGTTCCACCTCCTTTATCAAGAAACCCACAGAGGAATCTGAAACACAGCAATCCAAGATGAGTCACAAACATAACCACAGACGAAACGTGAAATGTAACAATTTCTCCCCAGATAGCTTTCTTGCAGTTGGTGTTGTCCGTGTTGGCACAGTTAACATTATCTCAGAGCTCCCACATTCACTTTATTTATTGCTGTAAAAGGTCTCGTTTGTTAGGTGTTTTCATTTGTAGTCCCTGGACAGATGTTATAAAGTGACTCTAATAACAGAGTTTACAAGCATGCAGGGCAATAATAAATAAGAACATTTAATATTAATGTTAGAAGAAAAAAAAACATTGTCTGACATTGTCAGGTATTATTTAAAATCACGCGCCCATAATATGAGACTTATAAATAAATAAAATGAGGGATATTAAAATATATATATGGACTAAATATAAGAGCTGCACAATAAGTAATTTAAACAAGCAATACTATTAAATCAAGCAACACAATGATGATGATGTGAGCAAAACTCGCATGCAGATACGCGAGGACAGACTGAGGACATTAAGGTGCAATCGAGTTTTAATGCTGACAGTGCTAATGAACCATTTCTTTAAATGAGCTCTAAAGAAACTGATTATAGCCAGTTTTCTAAGAGTCACTGGGATGGACGTCTCTACTCCAGATTTAACATACTGGTACTTATTCCATAGTGAGATAATGTAATCCTTTCTTACTGCACTTCTTGTGAACTGTGTTTTCATATGTTGTCTGAGTGGAGGAGAGGTCAAATATAATATATATGGATATATCTGGATATAAATATATATATTATATTTGACCTCTCCTCCACTCAGACAACAAAAGAGTCATTATCGCCATCTTAGTTGCAGCTGAGATGTCTAGAAGTTCATAATGTAGCATCAGAAAGGTTTTTACCTTTTACTTTTTAAATGAATGGTAGTATTTCCAACTTAGTCCTACAAAAGATTACTGTCAACAACCTAACAGCAAAGTACAACAACATTTAGAGAAAAAAAGCAGTACAATAAGTTAGAACATTTGATTAATTTGTCAGTTTAAAGATTGGTGTTTTGCCAGTTGTTAATGAACGTTGATTTCAGAAAGAGAAAAAAAAACATTATCCAGGCGACATCTTGCATCGTTAAAAAAATATTTGCCATTGCAAATTCAGTTCTTTACATATTTGCATCTCAGGGCCAAGAAGATGAGACAAACTGATGAATTTATTTTCCACATTGTAATTTACAAAAGATGTTATTTTAAGGCCAGTGATTTATTTCTTCCAAGACCCATTTTCCATGAAACAAAAATTAAAAATAATAATATCAAGGCATTGCTTCTTCCTCAGCAAATAGTATGGTACACTTATACCTTGATGTTGCAGGAGAGTTAATGTCTGTTGTATAGGGGAGCGTTGTGTGTCTTCCTCTTTTTACGTTACAGCTGGTTTAACTTGCAACGCTGAAATTGAAAGTAAAAACACGGGTTAGGATTGGGTTACTTCTGAGGCCAAACTGACCCACAGCCTACACCATCCAACCTGCAGCAAAGCAGCCCCTTTACACGATTCATGACCTTGTTTCTAGTTGCGAGCTTCAGAAAACACAAAATAAAACACTGTCTGGACAAGCATCAAAACTCTTCTCCAAGCACTCATGTGACTTTGAGGTGAAACTTTTCCATTGACACCGCTCAGGGGTTTGTGTAACTCTGTAAGATCGCATGCAGTCACGGACCGCATTCTCAGCGTCTCCCTTTTATCTGTATGAGCCGAGCAGCAATGTCGGACCAGTAAATCACAGCTCGGTCTTTGTCTGTGTGTAGACAGAGCCGTCTACTGAGCCCACAGCCGCCATAGCTGCCTACTTAAAGACCTTATTTATGCTCCATGCCTCGCTGCACACTTTTCCCAACACGGCCCATTAATCTGAAGAAGAGCTGGAAGGAGCTGGCTCATAGGGGCGCATTATATCTCACAACACTTTATCATCGCTGGGGTATCTAAAGGAAAGTTCATAATCCTTTAAACATAATCCTTTTCCGTGTCAAAGGATCAACTACTCATTGATTTCAGTCCCAGGGGCTTAAGGGATTCCTGTACTTATTTGCGGCGTTTTTTTTTTGCGTTAAAGCAGAGTGAAGTTCTAGGGAACAGAGGATGACGAACAAGCGTAGGCATTTTGAACAAATAAGCAGTGGCCAGTTTGGGGGAATTTATTGGTGAGAAGCAAAGTGTTCGCCCCTCTATTCCCACTCTGCTTTATTTATTTCCAGACGATTGTCTTTCTGCACTGTCTTTTACGGCTCCCCCAGCTTGTGTCTTTTATGGAGCCATAGGAAAAATACACTACGTCTCGCTTAATCATCAGTCGGCCGGTGGCGAGGAGCCACTTCTTCTGTGTGGTCCTCGCTACAGCGTTTAAAAAAAAAAACTCTGGAAAACAGTCATCTCTTTGGCCGTCACACTTGAGCGACGCTCCCCTCGTCACAGCGCTGTGGCACATCGCATGTCTGGTTCTGGTGTTGGAAGCGGCGGACTCTTGTTGTGCAGGCGTCCTGAGGAGGAGATGCGGGTGGGGGGGAATGCGGGGTCAACGGGGTAACTGACATCTTCATCATGTAGCTTCAATCAGGACACTTGATGTCTGAAGTAGAAACATCTCTTTGTGTTGGATTTCATGGATTTATTGGCTAAAACATGTGCAGGTGTGCTTCAGGTGTCTTCACACGACAAGTGGAGGAGCTCCTGTACACATACCTCGCATACTAAGCACACATTTAGAACATATTTGCATTTGCCGTGTCAAAGGATCAACATTTATCAAACCGTCTGAAGGAGGCATTGTGTGACTGAAACGGCAAAATACAACTGCCTCCGCCTGCATGTATATCCAGAACAAATCAGCCAATATTTTTGGGGTGTGTTAATAAGGGTCCCGTATTCAGAAAGCCTGCATGCAGCGATGGATATGTGTTTTTTAGCAGCTGTGACGTGTGTTAAGATTGAGAGGGTGCCAGCTCCTAATGGAATGCCTTTAAAGTACGATACCCACTGTGGTGAAAGAAGCACTTGGTCTGTTGATGATTTTTAACAACTAACTATTGTCACCCGGTTCCTTGTGATTACTCCTGCACCGCCTTGGTCGGGAGAAGAAGATGGCACTTTAATATACTTTGGTCATATGAAGAATTTTAGCTGGGCAAAGATTTACTTTGTTTCTCATAAAATAGAAAAAAAGATGGACATTACAATGTTCCTATGTTGGCATGTTTAAATTGCTTATTTTGTCCAACTGATGATCCAAACCTAAATATATTTGGTTTAACAAAACAAAAACACAGCATGTTTGACATTTTTGCTGAAACAAGAAAGAGTCTACAGCCACATGACAATGCTAGCATGTTTATGTTTAAAAGGTTTAACGTTGGGCTCTTAGTTTAGCTTATTAACATGCTATTATTTGCTAAATAGCACTAAACACAAAGTACATATAGTCTTTAATTCTACAGGTATTGCACTATTGGGCAAAAAGCTAAAAAAGTTAAGAAATCACTCAAATGTGCACTAATGTCTTGGCAATCCATCGAATAGTTGTGGAAACATTTCACTCAAAGTCACAGATGGGAGCATCATGTTGACTTTAGAGAAAGCCACAGGATCACCAACATAATTAGGATTAATCCTCTGAAAGCCAAAAATATGTGTACAAAATGAATGTGTTTAAATATTCCCGTCTGGACTGACCTCCAGACAGAGATTACCATCCTTAAAGCATGCTTAAAAAGGTTTTGATTATGATTCATTTTCTTTATCTTGTTGAGGTCAAATGTCCATTGTGTATGTTCTAGTTTGGATGCATCTGGCAATAGAAGTAAAACAACAGTTTCTATTTCACATCGAATAATAGAAGAGAACTCCTAGAATAATCACGAAGAAAAAAGGTCATAAGAGACTTCAGGGTGCAGCAGAGTGGGACTGACTGACATCCATCAAAATCTCTGTCTTATGTCTGCGTGTGTGGCGTAGAGCTGATCATGCAGAAACGCAGTAAACGACGTGGAACTGATGCTACGCAGCAGCCAGAGAGCAGCTGAGTACATAAAAACCTTCCTGAAGATCTCCAAAACAACGGCATTCCCCTCTGCGAGTGTTTAGTCTCTCCCTGCAGCAGCCCAAACTTATCTGTTCCCTCCCATCACTTGACCCGGAGGCAGGGGAGCTCATCTGTGGTGGAGGTGCGGTCGGTAGAGCTGTAACACGGCTCCTGTAGGTCGAGATCAAGAATTAATGCACCTGATCGTGAAATATTATACTTGCAGTAAAAGGGATCATCTGGGTTTTTGCATGTTTTAGTTCATTTACTAGAAATCCCATAAACGTTAAAGCTTTTTCCAAAGAATTTCAATATGCTTATTCTACTTTCCTTGCAGCCATTGGCTTCTATTCATTTTTTTTACTTTTTAAAATCAACTTTTAGTTGAATAGATAGCAAAAATATACGTATATTTGGTGTGGCAGAAATAAATAAAAAGATAATTTATAAATAAATGTTGTATCATTGTGACATCGTCCAATTGATTTCCAAGTTTCTGGGTTTCATTTCCCAACAATACAGTTGGAGTTTGTGCTCTTTGTCCGCTGACTCATATTTCATATGTCAGACCTTACAGAAGGTTATTTTTCATTATTTGTAAGGAAGTGACTTTATAATAAAGTCAGATATCAGAGAATGTTTTCAATCATGTTAAAACAAACACCAAACATTATTATTGGTCAAAACTACAGACTTCTGGGGCTCATCACAGTTTGCACCAATGATCAACAGTCATACAGGAAGAGAACATGTATGTTTTTGATAAAAAGCACAGTACATCTCTCTCATTTTCTATACAGGAAAAAAAAAGAAACGACTAGAAGACAACCGCTGAAGCCCAAAAGGATTAATAAAACAGACACTAAATCAGACAAAAAGACAATGAAACCACTTTGTTGAGTGTTGTACATTGATTTTAATTCCATGTCAAATTGTTCCACTAGTGAGAGACTCTGATGTTATGTTAAAAACATAAAATGTGTTGCCAGGTTGGACTTGAATGGCCTACATCTTGCGCAACACAATGGTTGTTTAGATCGGCTCACATTGTTTATGTGGCCTGCCACTTTGACAGGAGCCCTGTGGCGGCTTGCATGTGTGTCTCTGTGCAACAGCAGGCATGCTTGTGAGTGTGCATTAATGTACAGTGTGCTTGTTTATGCAACAAGTACACTATTGTGTTTACACACACACGCCATGTATCCACGCGGGTCAAGTGTGTGCTTCCTCTGAGGGCGTAAAGTGTATCTACGTGTAGTACCTGTGTTTACGTGTGTTTACGTGTGCGTGATAATAATGATGGAATCCCCGTCATGTTGAAATGCTTTTTGCCCAACAAAATAACAGTTGTGTGTGTCTTGTTGGTCGTGGGTTAAAGAACCGCCCATGAACGGTTTGTGTATGGCTATGGACTTGAGTTGCATGTCGTTCCCCATCCTTGTCCACTCATTTCCTGTCATCTGTCCACTATGGATTATTAATAAAGGTGTAAAATGTCCAAAAAGATGTTTTGAATGAAAAAGTTAAAGTGGCTGCTATGAAAACAATATGAAAGTGGTTTGTCCTAGTAATGAACTTCCAGAGAACTATTACCTAAATAATTCAGCTCCATGGAGCTGAAAAAACTAAAGTATGGACACTGATCTATTCATCTGTACAATCTGTAGACAATATGTTTCACATTCCCGTTGGATTGATGTCATTGTGTCAGGGAAACAAAGTCCACACTTGGGGATACAGATGACAATTGTCATGTAACAGTTGATACAACAACAGCCAACGGATGAAACCTGTTTTAGATTTGTGGATGCATGCGTATGAGCTGAAAGGTTCAAGCATCATGTTGTGCTGTCAACTCTTTCTCTGCCACCGAGCAAAAGAGCTGGGCGTTGGAGATGTTTAACTTTATTTCTATGGGAAAGTACGATTTTTATCTTTGATTGTTCACGCGGTAGGTGTGACATCTAAGCATGCGAAGGAGGCCTCTGGTCTTTTTCCAGGCCTCTCTCTGTCTCCATCTCTTGTCTCTGTCTGTAATTTGGAGGCATTGTGCTGATGTGAAAAGGCAGTTGTTGCTTCTTGTCATCCAGCCTGGCATCCCCCTCCCCACCGCCACCCCCACCGCCTCTCCCATACATCCCCAAGCTTTTCCAGGAGGCTGTTTATGTGTTGAGTGCAGCACTCCGTGGAGCTTAGGGCCTAATGGAGTGTGAGAGAGGGGCCTGGGCTTCTTCAGCTTGTGTTCAGCTGTACAAACACGCTGCCACTGCGCTGCTGTCGCTCTCTCCTTCCCTGTTTCACCTTTATTTCTGTCTGTGTGCTGCATTCTCTGTTTGTCACATCACTGTGTGTCCTTTCCGTCCGTATCAGGTCCTCTTCTGTTCGTTTCTGTCCCTCACTCAGCCAATATGTCAAAGAAGGTCAAACCAAGCAGAGTAACACGGAATGAAAGCTAGTCTGGCTTCGCTCTTGTCATGCACCTTTTATGAGTGCCCAGATGTTTACCAGAGTGGACTGTTAGTTTGGAAGGGCTCGTTGTTTGTTTTTATATCAGAGGAACACAGATGAAGTAATGACAGGCAGAAGGAAATGATGAACGTACGGCTGCATATTGGCTACTGTGTTATTTCGATGATCGCTATATATATTATTTAACGATTATTATTTTGTATTTATTGGTAAAGTTTTCTGAACATGAATGATGTTTTTGCACCTTGTCTCCTCGACACACTAACACACACACACACACACACACACACTTACCTGGAATCTGAAAATTAAACCGTCTGTACTCTGCTTTTGAGTTGAGCTCTTCAGAAGTTGTAAAAACAAAGTGCTCTCATTTTAAATGTTTACAAAACTCTCACCTTTTTTAAAGCGGCCATTATGCACATTTTTTTAATGACAATGTGACAGAATGATGAACTTACAGAAAAGTATCACCTGAATCCGCAGCTCCTCTTGGATTCATTTCGCCTCATTGTTTAGCTGTCCGGGCACAATTTCACTGCTTTAGTTCAGTCTCATCACTCTCAAATCGTCATTTTCAGCCCAAACCCTCCTGTATAGTTGCACATTTAAAGAGCAGATCTTTTTCCTCAGGAGTTGGTAAAGATCAAAACAGAACTAAAAGAGTATATTTTGAAAATAATTCATCACGTGAACACAAACATGTGTGTAGTTATCATGTCCTCATTGAAACAACAAAGGGCCTTTTGATGTAAATCTAGACCTCCTTTATTAACATGTTTACAGGGAACAAGAGGAACTTTTATTTATTAACTACAATATATTCTTTTGAGTAAAATTCAGTTTTCCATAGCCAGGATCTTTTTTTGTAATTTTCGCCATTTCTTCATTTAATTTTTCCCATTTCTTCATTTACTTACATACATTTTAGTCACTTACTTTTCTGTCAGCCTGGCCAGATACTGTATTCAGTGTTTAACTTCAACACCAGGATTCACATCCTTTAATCCTGACAACATATAAACAAGTAGTATTGATTGGCTAAATCTAATCATTCCTCAACCTTTCATATCAGATATATATTTCCTGAAACCAGATGCCACGTCCGTGTCAAAATATTACATTACAAACTACTTACATGTGAGATCTCAGGTTTTCATTTGTGCAACAGCTAATTTTGTCAATGACGAGCAGAGCATCCTGTCAAAGTAGTCGTAGTAGAACATAGAAAAGTGTAGCGTAACAAAACAATTTTAATGAATGAAAGTAAGAGTGAATGACCTCACTAGTGTTAATGTGCCACTGTAAATGAGGAGTCTGCATGTGTCCGTGTTTATATAAATCCTGCTTTGGTCCATGTCCTGCACTCTCTCCGGCCCTGCAGCATTAACGGACCATATCATAATTAATTGATACATCATTATCCGCCATCTATCGTCAAAGCCCTGCCGACATACACACACACTCACACTCACACACACACACACACACACACTGCCCTTCCCAGAAGTCTGTGCTCTGGAGTGAGCGGCAGCTCCGCTGAGTGGAAATCTCCAAGGTTGTGGCTCACCGTTCTCCAAAGTACAAGCACCTGAAAAAATAAGCTAGCCTCCGGCGTCTTGTCCAAGTGGAGACACCGCGGAGTTAAATATAGATGTAATATCCCTCCCTTTCAGCTAAATCCAAACAAATTAAAGATGTCTTTCTTACAGGACGGTTACCATAAAGAGTGATCGTAAAAAAAGGGGGGGGGGGGGGGGGGGGGGTGTATATGAGAGTGTCATGACAGCTACATTTGAAACAAAGTCGTTAAACGGTCTTCTATGAGAGATTATTACCATCATTAATTAGTTTGCGCATATTGAGAGCTGCTGCTGTGATTGGCAGTCTGAAAGCTGCTGGACAAGCAAAACAGGTTTCTTTTAAGCATTTAGTGGGTAACAGAGGAAGCCGGGCTCAGATGTGGCCAAAATGGGCAGAAGTGGCGTGCTGGTGAGTTCAGGAAAATCCCACAGTGGCTCAATAACCAAACAGAAGCACATGGACAGATTTCAGAATAATTTTACCTTCTCTAAATACAGAGACATTTTGACGTGCACTGTGGTTGTGTAAAAACTTGGCTCTGTGCAAAAGAAGCTGCTTCATCCTTTAACATGCAAACAACTGTAATTATCCTTCCAAGCTAATGGAAAAGTTTGACATTTCGGGAAATGCGCTTTGTTTGCTGACAAAATCAATTTTACTTCCATGTCGGTATGCTAAATATGCTACAGACAGTTAACTTAGCTTAGCATAAAGACTGGAAACCGCTTTGAATTGACTTCAAAGACACTTCATTGATTCATTTCAGCTAGGACTTCAGTGATTAAACAGTGTGGTGCATCGGCAGTACAACCTGGAACTGCTTTATTTGTCTCAAACTAGAAACTCTTGACATTACAACTAAACATTAGTTTTTTTTCTCTGAACTTTCAAGTTATCTAAACTTGTTATCTAGTATTTTTAAGTAGGTGCTATTACAGGTGTCTGAATAAAAACATGAATTACTTCTTGAAAGGAAAACCCTGAAAGTTCAGTGTACTCAATGAGACGTTGCAGCTGGTTGCCCATATTCTTTCTTAACTTTTTGATTTTTTACAGTAAAGTGGAAACAATTCGCCTAACTTCAGACAGAAGGACGTCTTAAAGAAACTAAATAACATGTTACATTGGTTTGTTAAATGTGAAAATGTGGAAAACTGTTTGCTCCTGTTTCCAGTCTTTATGCTAAGCTATGCTAACTGCTAGCTTCCTACAGACATGCAAGTGGCAGTTTACTCTCAGCAAGATAGCGAATAAGCATATTTTTATGCTAAACTAACTAAAATCTTGGTTAGCAGTTGTGGTGCAGCGTGAAACAAATCTATTAAATTATTATTTTCGTCCCAGTAACCAAGATTTTCATCAAAATGAATGGAGTAAAGTTAACATGCCAAAGGTGCATGTAAATGTAGAGGAAGAAAACTGCAGTAAAACACCTGTTGCTTGACTTTTATTTGGTCAATCTTGTCTCCATATGTCCCTCCACTCGCAGTAAAAGGACTTCTGTAATAATCAGTTCGGTGACCAAAGCGCACAGATTCCCCTCGCTGACAGATTCACTGCTTCATAATGATGCATTAAAAAGAAAAACACGTTTGAAGTTCCATCAACCCTCCGTGTGTGCGTGCGTCATATAGAGAAACCCCCATCCACAAATGTATTTCACTCCCAATCTAGCTCACAGTGGAGCGGTTTCATGCTACTTGTTACATATACTTTCCGTTTTACATGTCCCGTCTGTCTCTCAAACTTCATCACATCCTCATCGACATGTTTTGCTCGGGCTGCAACTGAAACAGCAGGAGATAAGAGTAATGATTTGTGAAATTAAATTTGATTCAGCATATCACTGCTTTAACAGTTTTATGGACTCAGGCAGCAGTCGTGAAAGAAAAACCAGGCTGATTGTCACAGACTTGAATAGAAATGCATGTAATGAATTGCATTCATGAATGCAGCAAACAGTATTAACCATTGATGCTAGGTAAAATATATTTTAAAAGTTGGAGCATTTTAGGGCTACAAGGTTTTCATAGGACAGTGACAATAACCTAAAATTGACTTTAAAAATGAGAAATGTTATTGGATTTCTTTTTCTTTATTAAATTGTGCACAAAAGTACATAAGCTGAAATCTGTTTGTCTCGCAGCAGAATTACAAATCAACAAAACTGATGAGACAAAGTTGAAAAATAGGATGTACAAATAATAATGCATCTCGACACATTTCAGTTTGACAAAATGGAGAATTGCACCTTAGTTTAGTCAAAAGTACAACACAGAGCCCTGAAGTAATTGTGTAATAATACATTCAAAAAATAAAAAATTGACGACATAAAAAAATAATAATAATCAAAATAAGATAAACATTTAAAAAACAAAGTGACGCTTGTGTCTAACTTCCACCTCTAAAAGCTTCTCCTGCGTTGCTCTTCTTCTTGTGAGAGACCAAGGCAGAATGTGTGAGGCGAGAGCCTGAAGGTTGAAGGTTGTGAATCGCTTAACACATAATGTATAAAACTCTAAACAGGATGTAAGGGTCATCAGTATCTCCAAGACAACAGGACCTCTGTCACTAGGCAACGGGGGAGCAGCACTGTTTAAAACATCAGATCAGGAGTCTTTAATACGAGGATGAATTGATTCACCCACAATACTTATCCAACAGTTTTTATTGTAACTACTTTCTGTTGAAGAAATATAGAGCTGAAACGATTAATCAACCATTTTCATATAGTCAACATCATATTTTAAACACAATTGCCAAAAAAAGTCACCGGCTTCAGCTCCTCAAATGTTCATATGCTCTGGTTTTCTTCGTCTTCTATGATGATTAATTGAAAGCTTTTTTTTCTTGTTGGTCAAACAATCTATGTGATTTCTAACAAGTGCACTTTGGCTTTGCAAATTTAAGATGGGCCTTCTTTAGATGATTTACACAGTATATTATACTACATTAGGTTAATGTTTTTATTACATTATATACACAATTATATTTATATAACATTTCCATATTAATACAGACTTTACTTAATCATTTTAAATTGTCAATCCTATTATATAAGTGCTTTTGACATATACTAAACTGACTCTGCTGCTTTGAGTAATATCCAACCACTGTCACTTTTGTCTTTAATTGTTCCATATAATATATATAATAATTGTTTATATTTGTACTTTCTTACTTTGTGTTGTTTTATATACCTCTTACTACACATGTATGTACTCTATGTATTAGTATTTATTAGTATCCTTGTGCTGCAACTGAATTTCTCTTCTGGGGATCAATAAAGGCATGACTTATTCATTCATAAAATATGTGTAAAGTATGTGCTTCTGTAGCATTCACACTCAGTTAAAATCCCTCCTGAACAAGATCCCTGGCTGCAGTGGCGTATAATCATCCACAGTGTGAAATGAAAAAGCCTCCAGGAGAGGGCACTCTGTCTCTGTTTATATTCCTGTGGGTTTAACAGAGCTCTCCTTCTCTCCTTCACCGCCCGACAAGAGCCCCTCAGTGTGACAAGTTTACATAGACCATCTGCAGACCTCCCTACCGCCATAAAAACACTAATCACAAGGTCATAAAATGTGACTCCATAACGACACCCAGAATGCAGCGCCTTAAAATATTGGACCAAGTGAAGGAAGCAGTGCGCCAGCAAGTGACTGCAGTTATACATGAATGTAGTTTTAAATGTAATAACTAGGTAATTTTTTAGAAAGATGTGACCTTGAATATCTCCAGGTGAGAATTGCTATATTATTGTTTGTGTATCATTTATATATCATTTTATTTCTAAGTAACTACAATCCAGTTTCAAACTTGTGGTTGCGCCATTAAAACTTGCCTTAGGTAAAGACTTCATGTATACAATTATAGTTACAAAACATCAGTATCGCCATCATGTAATCATGAAGGTCCTGTAGCATCACAAGCTGAAAGATATAAGACGGAAAAATATGTGTGTTTTTTTTCAGAGATCATAGTATTTATTTAGTTCAGAATGAGAGGGAAATATTCAGTTATGCTCATGTGACCGACATTAGAAGTGGTATGTCTAATATGTCCCAAATTAACATTTTATGTGATTAGCATGTTATGTAATTTCGGGAAATGTTCTCAATTTAGATCATTATAGAACACATTTTTTTTATTAACTAAAATATGCCATTACCTCTTTAACACCTATGATGATGATGATGATGATGATGATGATGATGATGATGATGTAAGAACATTATTCATCTCACAACAAGGTAATTTGATTAGGTAGATAGCTCTCTCTCTCTCTCTCTCTTATATATATATATATATATATATATATATATATATATATATATATATATATATATATAGTTATAGTTATAGTTATTTTTACTAACGCAATATTTACATCTGGCATTTAGTGATTGTAACTATTTAGCAACGGATGATTTCTACATAAATAAGTTCATATGGCGCAATCCTTTTATTTCAGTGATATATGAATCTCCACTCATTAAATACTTGCTTTATGACTTTGAACAGTTGGTTCAACTGGCAAATCTTTATTTGAAGATTAATTTGGACAAAAAAAGTTGGACCAATTCAAGTTTTAGTGACAAAATGTGTGTATCCTGAAATTGACTCAAACGTGTTTAAATGGAGTGTTACAGAACCACAAGTGAAGAGAAGTCATTCATTCTTCAAACTGAGTTAAATAGAGTTAGCTACAGTGTTTGCTAATGTTAGCCGCCGTAAGCTAACACCATAACCGAGTGAGGCTTTAGCTGAAAGACCAGTGAGTGCATTGAACTCAGCAATGTGGCCTTTTCTTGCTGATGAATGCCCGTTTTTATTTGTAAGAGGAAGAATGTCCTCTTTGAACAATACGTTACATTTGTGAAACGAGCGCTACTGGAGTGCGAAGAAACATTTCTTGGAAATTTCTAAAAGTGTGACCTCTAACATCTGCCCAAATGAATGACCACCTTGGTTCTTTCTCTCGATCTTTCAGAGGAGGAAAGCCACGGGGGAGCGGTTGACGGACAACCACCGCAGAGCCAGAATTTAATTCAACAACAAGCTGACACATTATGGGAAATCAAACACGGTGGGATGTTATCACGGTGAAATCACTTTATACCACCCACTTTGTTCCCATGCTCAGCAGGAGAAAGTCAGAGACAGAAAGAGGAGAAGCTCTCTGAAGGATTGTTTAGAAGTGAGGGCGCTTGGCTCATCGGCAGGCCCCGAAACTCAGCGGGCCGGTGAACGGGCACTTGTCATCTGGAGTGTGAGGCAGCTGGGGTTATCCTCAGAGACACGGCGAGGTGAAGTGGGTGACCGTGTTTGAGGTCCGCCCAGCTGTTATTGCCCCTAATATTCAACAGATGTCTGGGAGCGCGGCCCGCTAAGTCCTCGCACATGCCGGAGCAGAGAAATCAAAGCAAAGACCTCAGCAGCCGGCTGAGAACCACGACACACACACAGCTGTTAGCGGGTGCACACACTCAAACTGCTCTGTGTGGATAAAATCACTGTCATTAACCATTTAGTGAAATAATAGAGGCAATTAAGATCCGTCTTGATTTTTGGAGGCAGAAGCAGTGGCACTCTGACTTTTAGAAAACACAACTGTTTGTGTCGTCTTTACACGTTTTGTGGTCTAAAATGTATTAAAGTAATGTAAATTTTTTTCTACATCCACATGGTCTCCCAGGTTCTGTTTTAACAGCATTTACAGAAATGTTGCTTTATTTCATTAGCAAGTTTGAGTGGCTTCTTCTACGAAAACGAGCCACACCAGAGCATACAAATCTTATCAACTCATCTCCAAAACATTCACTTTAAATATGTTTGTGGTGGCAGAGCCCCCTATAAAAATATTTGTTACACTTTGCCTGTTTATCGTCTGAAAAAATATTGCCCCTTTCCCTAATCATGTCAAGCCCCCTTCTCAGGGAGCGAAACCCTACGCTTTCAAAAGTGAAAAATCGAGTTAAATAAAAAGCACCACTGTGTTCAAACTCATAATACATGCAGCGGCTCTCGTTTTGAGAAAGTGGAGAGTTGCTTTGCTCCAAGTGGTCACAAGGGGGTTGAGCGTTTCGAGTCCCGGCTCACGCGGCTCGCTTACTTTGGAGAGCGCTTCAGGGAAGGCAACATTAGATATAATGAAACATTCACTGACCCGGCCCTCTTTCGCTTCCATCGAGGATATTCTGACTGAAACCTTTCTACAAGTTGTTATAACAGTCCAGCTTCGACCACGCCAGAGCAACATGGCAAGATATGGGGAAGAAAAACACTTGACTTGCTCACTCGTTTTCTTTGTTTTTGTATTCCATGTGGAGGAGTGTTTGTCCAAGTGCTTTCAAAATGCATTTGTGACTGCGAGTAAGAGGAAAGCAGAGAAGAAAAATCCAGTAAATGGTCTTTGTTTCCTTGAAGTGTGTTGACACTAACCATGTATGCTGCAGTGGTGAGAAAACTGCTCTTTATATATCTCTCCTGCTGTGATGGTAATTGTTCAGGTGTTGAGACTTTAAATGCCCTAAAGAAAATAACAGCACACATGTTGAGTATAGATTGCAACTTTTTTTGGCAACACAGACAAGAATAATGTGCCCTTTTAAAGTTGATCAGGAACGCAGTCCAGTGAGGGTTTCACATTCAGTTGTGTGGCCTCCGAGTTGGTTAGCACTTGCCTCGACATATTTTTTGCATGCAAAGGGGAAGTCTAGAATTTCATGATGCTGAATTTCTGCAGGAGAAGAAGTTCACATGTAATGTTTCCCCCCCCCCCCCTCAATTAATGCTGTTTCCCTGGTTTCCGTTGTGGTGCTGCATGTGTCCCACACTTGGACTCCCAAGTATATAAATTCACTAACTCGCTCTGAGACACGTTGATTCGTACCCAAATATCCAGTCAACTGTGAAAAAGATAGACTCCACAAATCAAGCCCCGGCTCATAACGAGCATTTCTTGCCATCTAAAGAATATATTCATGATTTGGGGACCTTTTATGAGGAAGGTGATGGCAGATTGACACCAGATGTGTCATAAATTATCAGCAGAGAGATGCCAAGCTAAACAGTCCAGCATAAATATACAGTGACTCCAAATATACTGGTCGCTTCAAATTCAAATACTGCTCGTCTGTGCAAGTCTATTTCAAACTACTGTGACGTCTCTAAATAGTCTTACACAACTTATACAACAAATAACATGGTAATTAGTCATTTGATATCACTAAATCATTTTTAATTTTCCCGCTGCTTGGAAATACTAGATTTTCTAATTTACTCATTGTTATCATGGCATTTTAATTTACAAAACTGAATTGTTGTGAGGTGTAAACTTGTTGTGCCTCCGCCTCTTTCTTTTGTTACAGTAAAATGATTCCCACTAACAGAATTGTTTTATATTGTTCTTGATCAGTCAAGTAACAATTTTTACTTATAACAGCTTCTACTTTTAATTAATTTTTTCATATTTATTCAACCAAATTTGTTAAATTAATGTGCAACTGATTTGAGAATTAGATTGAGAATAACCTGCTTTTTCTTTCGTCTTTTATGAAAACAAACCGCATATGTTTCAAACCATATGGTTTGCTGTTGGCCCAGCAAACCATATGGAAATATGTCGAGGGTTGAAGACGTCACTTTGGAGTCTAGGAAATTCTTACAATTTATAGATACAGACCAATAAATCTAATTAGTTTTTTTTTTTTTTAAATCAGCATTATTAAGCAATAATTGAATTTAGGAGGGTCAACAGTGTCACTTTAAAAACATAAAGGTTGTATAAAAAACATTTAATGAGTAAATATGATTGTGAAACACATTAATGCTGGTGCATGTTCAAAACATCAACCACTGTTGTAAACCAGCCCTCATCTTGCCAGGCCAACTCTGACCAGTTTGAGACCTTTGGGACCAGTCTGTCATGAAGCCCTCTAATCAGCCTCTCGCCAGTTACCACTGGGTAGCATTAAAATCACAGCACGGCTCATTTGGCTCGCTAACGTTGGCATGATGCTGATTTTAAAATAACCTGTTGCATAAAGTAGCAAATGAAGGATAAAATGTAAAGTGACATACTGAGCTTACCGACCAAGATCCAAGCTACGTGGTCCGACATAGAAAAGAGGTAAACATTTTCTAAGCGAGGTTGTTGATTTTGCGATGTACACATCTGAACTGCAGTCGCATAAGACCTGGTCATTCAATTTGAATAATCCCTTCTGACTGACCCCGCGGCTCGTGAACACAGTTTCTATGTGCAGCGGCACCAATGACGTCTCTCTGCAGGAATGTGTCCCTCTGGTTATAGTGCCAGACACTGGGCAGTGTAAGTGAGTGTGAACGTAAATAAACCCCATTATGCCAGCCATCTCCTCGGCCCCTGTCACACACTCGAGGTAAACACAGAGCTTCCTGCAAAAATACTTCTGGTGCTCCTGCAATTAGATCAGCCACAACAGCTCTAAATCTCGCCCGCTCCGTAGCAAATGGATGAAAACAAAGATTTCCGTTCGCACAACGTCAAATATTCTACATTGAAAAGGTTGGTTAATAAAGTGCATCTGTAATATTTGTATCAGAGCCACACGGAGAGGAGATGTAACCTGGGTGAGCACCTTGCAAAGAGGTAGACCTGAACTAATGAGATGTGACAAACTGTTTCCACACAAGCAGCGAGGTGTTCACACCGACACGCATGCATGTTATTGAAGTGACCCAGCGCACCAGTATGGAGCCGATTGGATTTCTGTGAGGCGGAAAAAAAACAGTTTGCAACAAATACATTTTGAAGGAAACGGAATGTAATTGAGATCTTGATATCTTGATCTTATATCAACCTAATGAGGAAATATTGATAACTACCATATCTGGCGAGTTACACAATCTTAATACTGAACATAACAGTAAAATAATCACTGATAATGTATTTCTATCCTTTTTTGTACAATATCTGCTTTTAGTTACTAAAAACCTGACTAACTGGCATCAAAAGTCCCGCATTTTATATCACCCATCATCCACCCGTGCTAAGAACGTGGAATTTTGTTCCCTGGGGAATAAAATACACCCAACTAGATACATACAGTACATGTACTACATTTTGTAAGTAAAGCTAGATTACCAACCGGGCAAAATGGGCAGCAGACCATCAGGACCCCCAGAGTCCTTCGGTTCCCAGTGTGGCAATTTGTTAACTTACTTATGTTTAATTAAATAATACAAACCAGTACTTGTAGGGGTATTTGTCAGTTCTGGCATTTGTTTGTAATAGTGTAATAGTCATCATGGTTTTGATATTTTTTAATTTTAATTTCAGGCAAATATTCAAGTTTAGGAACAAAGGTGGGGGTGGGGTCAACAGGGGCCCAGTGCTCACTTTTTGCCCCGGGGGAATCCAGCTCTGCTCTTCAAACGACTGGTAAAATAAATTTGAAGCATATTAACATTTCTCAGTGACAGGTCTGACCTCTGGCAATGTGCCTAACAATTAATACTGGGTAACATTTCGTAAGTGTGTCGTCCTCTAATGTGTGGACTAAATCCAATTAGCGGTCATTAGCACTGTGACATTTGTGGCCAAACACTCTTAAGGAGGTTTTGACAATTGAGTACACGGTGAGAGTGCATGTACAAGTTTGCAGGCCGTCCACGTAGTGCAGAGGAGGAGATCCTTGTGGTAGCTGGTTATTCTATGAAGACAGCAGCTCTGACAGGACCACCTAGGTCCTCTGTTTATTGTTTGAGAAAGTGTTTTGGTGGACAGAAGCCGGGCACTGCTCTTAAAGATGTCGTAGGTAACCGATTGAGGCAGATCTGGAGTGAGAGAGGCAGGGGACAGTGAAAAAGAGGGGTGTAAAAGTGTGTGAGGAGAGAAGAATGACTTTTAGGGGGTTTTTGGGGGGGGGGGGGGGGGGGGCGTTAGCAGCGTTTTAGGCCAAGAGGGCACATGGGAGCAGTGGCCTGAGGATGGATCCCAGCCGACCCCCTCCTAGGTGTCAATGTTATGACATGTGTACCGTCCACTGTTTTCTCTCACAACAAGAGCACTTCATCTTCCAGGGTGGCCGGGCCTCATAAAAAAAGCTTGATTTACATGCTAGGGATCAGACCGTCCACCTTCTCCTCTTCCTGTTGCACTTACGCTTCACTTCCTGTGGGCCAGCGCTCGACCGTCAGGGGTGATAAATAACCGCAGAATGGAGTGGGGAACAGTTGAATTCCCTCTCTGATGTACACCCAAAAGAGGAATGCCTTTTTGTTTCAGTGTTACACGGAGGGTTAATGTAGGAGATAATCAGCCCTTTTTACATTTGTCAGTTGTGCTTTTGTTATATCTACCATGACTGCTCCTCAGATGTGAATCACGATGACTACATAGTTACTTTAATGACGTCTTGTGCTAAAAACAGGCTTGCTTGATGTGGAATCAGAGTTGAGCGCTGCATATGGAAAACATGATGCGTGTTAATGAATATCATACGCCGTCTTCAGACTGAAGACGACTGCGGTTGTCAGCAGGGCTTTAGGCCATGATATTTATTGTCATGTGTAATGAGTCATCAGGATTCATTCAGACTTATGCTGCTCGCCACAAATGTCTGAATGTTTAACATTTTTCAAAACATGTCCTACATTTGTCTCGATTGAAATCGTGACTGCTCGACACAGAAGTTGTACTTGTTTGTTTACGTTTAGGCAATGCAATTTTCTTGGTTAAAGTTAGGAAAAAGATCCTCCTCACGGTTAAGAGAAACCAATGTGGACTCTTGGTAGAACCACAGTCTCCAGCATTGTAGTCACGCGCTTTGTACGCCCCAATCATCGCCCCACCCTCGTCACACTACTGAGAGAGGACAGTCTCTATTTGCTCAATTACAAGCAGAACGCGAGACTGCTACAAAATGGACATTGTGGTGACGTTATCCGAGGTCAAGGTTGAGCTTTCAAAGACAAGAAATCTTTTAAATGCTCGAATCTACAATTGCAAGACAACTGAAAAATACGTTTTGGTCTCCTTCAACATGGTGCTGTTACTTTACATTGAGGAGTCAGTTCACGGAGTTTGTCTCGGGACTATTTTCAGTTTTTGGGACGATCCTGATCAGATCAGACATGACCTCATGATCAACATTAAATACAGATTTTTCCTCAGCGTCATTATTCAATTCAGGTATTGCAGTCATCAGTCAAAGGCATTAAGATGTCGCAGGCTACTGATTCTGTATTGAGATCCACATCAATCCCTGGCTTTATGTTACCTTACGAGTGAGAAAAAATGAGATGTTTGCGTCCCAATGAAAACTGTTTCATGGATCATCCAGAGTAACGGAAAGATATTGTAGTTAATGTCAGTTTTTTTATTGCTCTGAGCACCAAACAAAGATGTTTTATTCACCTCCATTATATTAGGGTAGACGCAGGCAAACAAACCAAAACAGTCTGCATGGCTAGAAACCACGAGAAGTTTTTTGAGCCTTTAAAGGTCCCTCGCTGACCGCCAGTTCCATTCGACACGAGCCAAACCAGTGACAAGGTCGTTGACATACGTAAATTGACAAATGATCACTCCCACTTTGTCCACACAGCCCGAACAAATGTCTCATCGTTTCCTCTGACTGAGTCCAACCAGCTATCATTGTGTCCGACACTGTGAGCGTTACTCAAACACAAAGTGTCCACCAGACATGAGGTCTTACATTTGATCAGCTATTGGTTCACGGGGCCTTTGGCGCCAGAGAAAGAAACACCCTCTCATCTTGTGGCACAAATAGGGAAACCCTTATGCTCTGTTGCCATTGCCAATATATCCGAACCATGATGATGTTCCCACACACATATTTCATGTTGCACGCAGCATCCAAAACTAACAGAGTATGAATGGAAAAGAAAACCTGCGTTCTATCACTCTTAAAAGGCCGCCGGCTAAAAGTAAACGAGAAAGTCTTCCCACCATGAAAGGTGATGCTCTTAATGCCCCTTCATGTTGAAGTATTTGTTCATCAGACTGTCCACTTATTATTATTTTTTTCCACCGGACACAACCCCACGTTGAACTTCACCCACGTGAGACAAGTTCTGTTTCCAAAGATAAGTGAAGTGTTAATTCTAATAGCCATTTCCATTTTATTAATTAAAGCAAACATTGCCTCAAGTGGCTCTAGAAGCAGTTCCACAACATCTACGAGTGTTTCTTAAATATGTGTAATATATGCACTGAAGCGTGCTATAAATGAGGTTTTCTTTGCTAAGTGTCTCAGGTCTATTTTTCTATGTCAAAGCACATGATTGACTGCGCAGAAAAAGAAAACATCTTAATGCGTCTGATGGTCAAGAGTTAAGTTATTTATTCCAATTTGCCAATAAAAAGAGTCTTTGAATGTGACTTTAATCTTGTGAGCTTTTCGTGCAAATATGTAAATGCATAAGTGCATAATTAGAGTGTAAGAGAAAGATAAACAACTTCAAATAACAATTTTAATAATGTAAATGAGTTCAGCTGCTGCAGCGACATTAATCAGAAGTTTATTACGACAGAAGAAGTAAACTTGGTTTTTCTCATTTAAAATAAAAACATGAACAAAGTTATCAAACAGGAAGTTCACCCTGTCTAATGACATGCCATTTTTTACGAAAACAGAGATAACTGACATATAATTTGACAAGTAATTAAATTAAATATTTACCGTGACCACTCAGGTCAGGTCGCTTAATAAAGCAGAACCTTGTTCATAGCAAATCAATTCAACATCTAAATCAAATCAAACCTACAATATTTTAAGACCCATCACTTCTCATTATCTTTAAGTCTAATATCTCTAGATCTACAAGGAAATTCTAATTTGAAATAAAATCTCCCATTCAGCCGGGGGTTTGTTGAAAACTTGGCATGAGATACAAGTTTGTTTATACATCACATGTGTCGAGTCCAGCTCACAGCTGGGTGCATTTCTTTCCATCAAAAGCTCCCTTTTCAGCCCTTTTTTCAGTTCATTTTCACGCCTGCAGCGATGCCCATTGGAAGAAAACATTACTGTAAACCATCAGATCGTGTTTTCATTTCACTCAAAAACAGACACACTCAATGAGGTTCAAATTTGTCTTGTCAAAATATATGATTGGCCGATATTTCAAAACATAAACTGCAAATGTCAATACGTACTGTAACACAAACAGTGAAGTGACTACATGTAGCTGCTGGACAACGGCCCACTTTGAGAAAGTGGTCAAGCAGGAAAGGAGCTTTTCCAAGTTTTCATTTTCAAGTTCAACATCAAATTCTTGCAAAAACCAAGTTGCCCTTTGGCGATAATGAGATAACTTTCTTCTGAGGATTTAGCACCTTCGGCTCATGTAAACTGTAAAATTAACAAGTACACAAACCTAAAGCTAATCTGATGTTTAAAATCTCACATTCTTAACAACTTATGAGATGTTATTCAAACCAACAATGCAGTCACGTTCAATAAATGCTCACAAGCGAACGCTCAAAATGACCTCATGGCTGTTGGCTTATTCGAGTGGAGCCGCGTGGGACTCCATGGCGAAGAATCATGGTTTCCCTCTCTGTTTTGACAGGGAGAGTTATGCCTCACAAGCACCAGATTCACCACCAAGCCTCATAAGCTTGTGGAGAGCATTTAGGGCGCCGCAGGGGCCTCTTGACCTGAGAGGAAGTCAGGAGTATAAAAGGTGACAAATTGGTTTGTAACCAAAAAAAGACATATGCAGACACCCCGATATTGCAACATAACTAATTTTACAAATACCAGTTGGCAAAGGTGAGAAACTGTCAGGAAATAATACATTGTTGCTACTGTCTTTTAATATTGATGCCAACTTTTGGAGCTCCAGAATTACAGGAAATGTAAGAGCAGAGGGTCTCCCCACACCAGCCTATGATGAATGGAGCACTATGTGGGGGGAAAACCATGTATGCTCCTTTTTTTTCGAGATGCAAAAACTCACCAAAAGTCTTTTTATAAGGTAATAAATGAGAGGCGGGGTTGTATTCAGATTTGTGTCTTTTTTAGGCGTGAGGCAGCGAGAAGGGCTTGATTATGTGATGGTTCGCGGCGTGTGGAGAGAGCAATTGCATGCGGTAAAAAGAGTCAAGGTGGCTTGGGCACTGTGGTTGGCAAAGGTGCCACTTCTGGTCCATCCCTTAACTCCTCACCACACTATTCAATTCATGAGGCCGAGGCTCTGAGAGCCCCCCTTGGGATGAATAAGCGTGTGCCTCCCTTCTCGTAATTAGAAGTTTCCCCCCCCCCCTCCCCCCCACAGCCCAGATACTTATTTCTCTGTCATCCATCATGGAGGTTGTTTCCCTACTTCTTTGCTCTCTTGACTCTGCTGCAGTTTTCCTCAAGTTGTACTTAACAAGTATGCCTTTATAGAATATGTAGCACTCTGACGCCGACCTCTCTCCAGCTCATTTCAGTACAGTGGGCGTATTGAATGTAAATGGCGGCGTGCATGCAGATGTCTCCGGACACCTTCACACAGACGAACAGAACAAATTCCAAGATAAAGTGCAACATGTCACCTAAATCCTGCTTCACCCGGCACCCTCTCTGTGTCCCTGTGTCTTTGGAGCGAGGATGAGAATGTAACTTCATCTCCCGATCACCTCGGTGGTCTTTGGGAAAGCGGCTGTCAGGGAATCCCCGGTGTGCGGCCGACCTCTTGCCCAAACCTTCCACTCATCTGCTGGAAGTGAACCAGGCCGAGCTGCCTCGGCTGCTCCTCCCGGCTGAAACCTGAGCAGGTTGCTCTCTTTGATCTGAGGGCGGGAAGGAAGAAGTGCCTTGTGGTAAATTCATCACGGTGGAGAAGCAGCTTGGCCACGCTGCAAATGATGTTAAGCAAAACAGTTTAATCTTTAAATGATGATGTTATTGGGGTTTATTTCGACTTTCATAGCTTTACCATCTTTCCTTTCTATGATTATCTGACAATTATCTCTATTGATGTGTCTATGAAATGTCAATAAATATAATACATTTCTCAAATCCCTTTAAATCATGTATTGTTCTGACCAACACTCCAAATTCAAAAGATATTTAATTTGCTATGACGGAGAACTTTTTTTAAAGTAGCAAGGCGAAACAAACGATTAATTTTGGCATTAAGAAATGACCAACAATCAACTGATCTACAATATGCTTAACCAGCTGCAGGAATATGTATCACTGAGATCTGGCGCTGCAGCGGCAAATCGTATACAATGTCAAGCGAGGAACAAAACAGAAGTCAGACTATTGTAAAGGGTTTGAATGAGGTTAACTAACTTAATTGGAAGAGACAGGACTGACTTTCTTATTTATTATTAGATGATCTGGCTGAACAGCTCGTTTTTCTGAACCTATGACTATGTGTGCTTCTTGCCTTGTTGGACTTTTACTTTGTAAAAAGTACAATGTGGTCATAAACCATAGAAATAATGGCCAAAAGTACAAGAATGTGATCCAAGTTGTAAAAAACTATATGAGCCGCCTTCTTCACTCCAACACAGGAACTGATATAACCACCTCATGTTGAAACTTGGCTTGAACATCTGAAGAAGCAGAGCGACATTTCATTCTAGGATTCTCACATTTACTTTAATATAATATATGTCTACTAATACATTAATACATTTCAAGACACTGGAGCACCTCAGGGTGCTAATTATTCTTTTTTCATTGTATTACTCAATTTTAAAATCAACCTTGACTGAGATGTACTTTCTCATTGGGCTAGAAACTATGTGTGTGTGTGTGTGTGTGTGTGTGTGTGTGTGTGTGTGTGTGTGTGTGTGTGTGTGTGTGTGTGTGTGTGTGTGTCTGTCTGTCTGTCTGTCTGTCTGTCTGTCTGTCTGCGTCAGAGAGAGAGAGTGAGAGAGGTCACAAAAGCGGCTTTGTAAAGGAAGTTAATGAGTGTTTTATGAAAGTCTCTCAATGCTCTGCAGCGCATCAGCTTTAAGTGTGTGTATGCTAGTGCACGTGTGTGTGCACAGTGTGTGTGAGTATTTTATAACTATGTATATCTTCTTTTAAGCAGTGATTTATAATGTTTGTTCACTGTTTAAGTTTTTGTGGTTTTGAAGGGATGGTGGATGGTGGGTTTTAGAGTTGATTTTCTTTTTCAATATATATCCCGAGGGTAAAATACTATGGAAAGTTTAACAACGCAGATTCAACCAAAGTGCACACAGTTCCTTTCATGCTGCACATCTCCTCTACTCCTGTGGTCAAGTACCTTGCAGTTATTAGAGCTTATTTGTTCAAGTGGTGAGGAAATATTAAATATCACTAGTTCTCTGCTGAGACTGGGCAATGATTATCAACAGATGTCTGCCAGTTTGGCGTGTGTGCGTGTACGTGTGTGTGCGCGTGTGTGTGTGTGTGTGTGTGGTGGCACATTCAAGAGAGAGCATGAAAACGGAGAGGTTGTGTCATCATGAAGCTGATTGAAGGTTCCCACTACATGTGTACCTCTACGACCAGAGAAAGAGGAGGAATCAATGAGATGGAGAGTTTGAGTGGCAGCCGTCGGAAGCCCCAGGTGACCAATAGTTAGCCGTCCAGTTTAGGATCAGTCTGAAGTTAATGGCTCAATTTTTTCCACTTTGGACATTATCTTAACCTTATCCTGCGTACCTCGGATGACTAATGTGTGAGGGTGACGTCGATTCTTCACCTCCAGAAGGAACATTTCTGGACACAAAGAGATCGAATGATGTCCAACTAAACAAATCATATAATATAAGTTTGCACTTTTCTAAAAATTGTAACTGACAAATTGCATTTGAACGCGATTACTAATGCAAAATCGTGTCACCTCTGTTTTCTTTTACACTATTGTAATGCTGGTTAACTTTAAATTAGATAACTCCATTACAATTACTTCAGGTTTGTGGTACTTTATTGACTTTTTCAACAGTTGGACAACAGAGCTTTGACAACAAGAGTAACACATTACTTCATATGTGTGCATCATTCTGCTAAGCTAAACAATGACTACACTATAGACAGTGTGCACAGCGCTATGTTGTTAATACACATAAACACATCATTAAAATTAGATAATCTACTAAGTCTCTAAAAAATGTAAAGATCGTACTTTCCTTAAGTTTAAATGTTCTAATTTAAAAAGTTGTGAAAGATGCATCTCATCTTCAAATATCTATTCTTAAAATGAAATCAGGTTAAACTGTGTCCTCAGATTACATCCAACGCTGCTGCTCTGCTCAGTCTGAGGTGGAGGTTGTTGGCTTGTCGGCATGGGGGGGTCAAAGTTCAGCGGGGCTCAGAGGAATGGGCGGTGAATGACAGGAAGATCCCCCACACCTTCTCCACACGTTCCACCCAAAACACTGACCTCTCCTGTCCCCCGTGGGTGCTCACCCACCGCAGGCATTAGCCACTTAAAAGAAACTCTATACCAGAAGAAGCACATAGCACCATGTGCCAAACTACATTAAGAGGTGACACCAGCCCCAACATGTGTCCATCCCTCCGTCTTTCACTCTCCACCCTCCTCTTTTATCTCCTCGAGACTCATAGGACTGTTTTGCATGCTAATCCTGGCTAACTCAATTAGAGGTTCAAAGATGGACAAATTGGCACCAGACACTCTGCCCTTTAGTGAAACAGATATAACAACATCACCACACGTGCATAGAGCTGCAACCTGCCTGAAATCATTCAAGGACAGGAGCTGCTTTCTAATAAGGCATACTTAAAAAGATGCCCTCCACTCCAAATCATGTGGAGGGGATCTCTATGGAAGGGGAGATGTCTGTGCACATCCTGAGTGAGCTAGATTTGGTATGTCACACATTTGAGAGCCAATTGCTGGCTAATAGTGACACATTGACAGGGATACGGTCTTGACAGTCAGTACAGAGAGCAAGTTTGCATTAGCATTCTGAAAGTGCTTTTAATGTAACAAGTACCTACTAAACATAACAGAGCATGAAGCAGCTATTAAAAAAACTGATATTTGCTTCATGACTTGTTGCAGACCAAAGCAGAGCTAAAGCGGAGCAAACATTTGATGTGTATTCATGAAGTGAACAACACAACTCCAAATAAACGTTGCTCCATGTCTTCTGGATGTGAAAATAAGCTGTTTGTGAATATCGATGTTATGTGAACAGTTTGCTTCGCTGCCGCCAAGTGGCCAGAAACTAAAAATGTATTTTGGTTTTCATATTTTGTTACTGTGATCCATCAAGTTTGGAGTTGTAAACGGCAAAAGAATTTGATGTAATGTGATTTTTTTTCAGGAAGGTAAGTGGTCAAGCTGAGAACGGATGTTTTATTAATCATTAAAACAGTCGGTTACAGCTTTATTTTACAGCAATGATAAGTAGGGATTATATCTCCCAGCTGGCCTGGGAACGCCTCGGGATCCCCCAGAGTGAGCTGGAAAGTGTTGCGGGTGAGAGGGAAGTCTGGGTCAGTCTGCTGGGTCTGCTGCCACCGCGACCCGACCTCGGATTAAGCGGATGAAAATGGATGGATGGATAAGTATGCCTTATCATTGTTCTGAATGGCAGTTAGTCCATGTTGCAGTGAAGCTTGCAATCACATCATTTTGTCATAAAGTGTGTGCCGTCATCCCCATTTTACAAGGCGAGCACAGACAGCTATGAACCAGGTTTGTTTGAGCATGCTGAACCTTCCACCTTTACCTGAGGAAGAAAACGTTGTCACGTCCATGTAGAATGAAATTGAGAATGTGCTGGTAATTACAAATGTAGCCGCACATTCTGCATAAAAAGTTACTCTGGTTTTACTACAAAGCTCCAGACTCCTTTTCACTCTCTTCACTGTCCGTTTCACTTCCCCTCTGCTCATCTCTTAACTCCTCCACTGTTGCCTGTATGGATGCAGCACAAAGCAAGCTGTGTTGAACTGCTGCCTGTCCTCTGAGAGCCGGCCTTGCTTTCTTAGCTGGAGAACATAAGTGTTGACCCCAAGACAGAACCCTTTCTCCCCTACTGTGAGTGACAGCGCTGCTTGAAATGTGGACATAGGACCTTGTTGCCCCCAATGGGAGGTAAGGGGCACGCTCCCTCACAACACCGCAGTCTGGGTGGGCTCAATCACGGAGGACATCTTCCACTGGTGGTACAGTACATGCAAACATCTCAAATGTGAATCAGTGTATTATGTTACGCTGAAAGCGCCTACCTTTCAGCCTGCAGGTTTTTGTTTGTGAAAAGAAATCCGTCGTACTTTAAGTTAAAACGAAATTGTTTCTTTGCTCTGCAGATTAAACCCGGTTCGTTAAACAAGAACATTAAATAATCAAGTGTCGATTTTGGCCCTTGAAGAAGTGCTCCACACACAACTTCGCCAATCCATAACATTGTATGAAACTCAAACTGACCGGACGAATGTCTGCCTTTTTAAAACAAGCTCACTCTCGGGCCAAAATCATTAGTGAAGTAATCCATCAGCCTAACCCTGACTCACTCACCCAAACCACAATGTCGGCCAATAGAGAAGGAGCGCTTCACTGTTCAGAAGGTAACGCAGACCGCATCTCTCATGAGGAGAGGACGAATTCACAGATAGCAGAAATGACTGTCAACGGATGGGGTCTAATGCCTTCAGATTCTCTCAGACAAAGATATGTGGTCCATAAAGATAAAGCTGCATTCTGGAATGACAACATCTTTCAAAACTCTCAAACCCTTTCTCCAGCTTCTCTTCGGGCTGCACGAGGAAACAGCGGTTACACTAAACTGGGTTTTCTTTGGCCTGAACAGAAGAGACCAACCACTTATTGCAGCAGATGCCAGTCATGCCCCGCTGATGTTTTTAGTAGAAAGGTTTGTTGAAATGTCAGTCTTCTTCCCCCCTCAGTGCACTGTATATATATATATATATATATATATATATATATATATATATATATATATATATATATAAAGTGCACTATATATATATATATATATATATATATATAGTGCACTTTATTATATATGTATGTATATGTATGTATGTATGTGTGTATACATATATATATATATATATATATATATATATATATACATGCATATATATATACACATACATATATACATATATACACACATATAAATATATATATATATATATATATATATATATATATATATATATACACATATACATATATATACATACATATATATATATATAAATAGAGTGCACTGAGGGGGGAACGAAGAAGACTGACATTTCACCAAACCTTTCTACTAAAAACATCAGCGGGCCATGACTATATATATATATATATATATATCAACAAAAAATATATATATATGTATGTGCTCAAAAATTAGCCACTTTGGTCGCCCTTGTACCCTCACACGTCTACTGAATGTATATGATTCATAGGCCATAAACCAGCCAGCATGCTGCATTAATAGTCTGGCATGGAAAAAATATTCATAAATTCAGTTTAATGGAGTCTTTGATGAAACTATTGTTGGCTAAAACCATAATGTTAAAGATTTAATGATGGAAATAAGTTGTTTTATAACCCAGCATCAACAAGTTGCTTACTGTAGGTATTTAAAGTGGGAGGAAAAACTGTGCGCTGCATCTCGCCAAGTATGAAGCTGTGTGGTGTACAAACAAATAAGCCCAAACAAGTCCAAATAAAGCAAAGTACTTTGGCTCCATTTATATAACTGGGCCTCTTACAGTGGGACTGGCCTCCTCTCTTTGACTTCCTTTGATGCGTCCAGCTCTGTGGTGCAGTCAGATCCCATCAGACAGGCAGACATAACGTGGATACAGTGCACCTGAGCTGCTGAATCCACCACAGAGAGCAAGTGGGGAGATGTTCTGGTATGCAGGAAAAACCAGCTCTATTTCAAGCCCTTCGAAATCGCAGAGAGGGTTTCCTTGTAATCCCATCCGTCATATTTACTCCAGCCCCCAAACATCCACTAGGGCCGAGCCCACCCCTTCTTCAAACAAGCCCTCTGGATCCGAACCAAACATTTCAATAATAAAACAGAAAAAAAAGGCTTCACCGTGCTGACCAGAGCTCAGAGATCAGCAGAGGGCAAGTACTCCCTCACTAAACATGTGATGTTTCTCTTCAGATTTCGGTGAATTGCTTTGTTCAGAGCAGGAGGCCTGCCTCTGCATCCTCTGGGCCCAGCCAGCTCGGCAGCCTGTCAGCCAGTCCGACTTTCAAATGTGCGCCTGAAGCAATGCGTTCAGTCAATGACCTCTTTATTTGTTAAAATAGATTATTTAAAATAAATTACAGAGCACTTTCACTGAATAAACAGAGACTTTGGGGCTGCGGCCTGCGTTACATACTTACCGCAGCCACAGAGATCCTAAATGACTAGTGAGCTGTGTAATCGCCTTTGATTTCACTGATAGGACGTTGATTCTTTGGGTAAAAGAGATGGAGCCATTGAGGAATCTGAAAGGCAACACCGCTAATTGGAGGGGGGGGGGGGGTTTCATGTGGGGAATATGAACTTATGAAGCTTCTAACCCTGCCATGTCGACGGGGGAGTCCATTAGAAGAACAGAAGGGAGCTTGAGGGAGTCCTGTCATTTCTTCTCCGCGCAGCCTGAGAGGTTTAACACTCCTTCGGCCTGGGTCTGTGCCACGCCAGAGACGCCACCCTGAGCGAAAGAGAAAAAAAATGAGAGGAAAAGGCTCAGACCTCACTCCTTCTTCCCCTCCTAACCTTTCCTCTCTTTGTACTGACCGGTCAGTTAATCACATCGGAGGCTATTGCTCCGGATGGAGAGAGGTTTCTCTGCCTGCCGCCACGCCGACCACAGAATCGCAGCATGAGGAGGAAAGTATTTTGCGTACTTCGAGGCCGGTCCAAACGTGCCGCCCCTTCATTTTCTAATTAGTTAATTTCCCCACACGTTGCTGGTATGCAGAAGTGTTATGCAAAAAGGTGAGAAATGCACACTCTGTTCTGCGTCTGTGTGCAGTTAATTTAGTGTGGCAGGGCCCAGTTATGCCTGGATTACTGTTGCCCAGAAATAAATCTAGAATAATAAAATGACAGAGAAAGCGGAGAAACCATGAAGAAATTAGATTTGATTAACCTTATGAGTGCTAGTTTCAATTCTCACAGGTCTATTTATTTTTGAACATGTGGTTGACATTCCTTCGGCGGCACATTTCCCGGCACGTCTATTACATCTAATCTTTAAGTGGTTCCAAAAGAAATGTTTTTAAAAAAAGGGCTGCATGTATGTGCGCATACGTCATACAGGCAATTTTGAAAATCGACTTTTGAAATGGTAATATGGTCCCGACTGTTTTTATTTCTCTGTGGTGCACCGATTATAGAGTAAACTCAGCAGCGGATTTCTTTCTAGTAGATGCAATATATCAGAGAGTTACAGTCTGTATTATTTAAGTTTGCTAATAATTAATCATAATCCAGGCTGCAACTAATTGTCATTATTGATTAATCTGACCCTAACTTCCTCCAATAATCGCTTTGTCTATCTAGTGCTAGGAAATTGTGAAACTTTTTAAAATCATTATTTCCTACAGTTCAAAGTTTTGTATTCAAATAACTCGTTTTATCCGATCACGCAGCAGTCTAGAGCCCAAAGATACATAACGTAATACATAAGCTTCAAATCCATTAAAAACATTGGAGAGTTTTTTGGTGAACTGCTTCTCAAAGTTGTTGATTCTTCTGTTTATCATCCAATCCAGGGGTTTCTTTATTTTATTGAACTTAAAACAAAGCAATGTCAAATTGTGATGCTTCAGATTATTCTTATTAAAAGTATTATTTAGTTTTTAATTACAGGGAAAGTGTGCACTATTTCCAAAGTAAAAGAGAAAAACACATTTCGCAGAATTGTTCTTTTTTTCTGCTCTTGTATTCTGTCAACAGTGCTGTGAGATATGATAATATATTAAACAGTTATTTTTATTTTATTATAAAAGGCCTGAACCACCTACAAGGCTGTCATCAGGATGCATATTTGAAAGAAATGGGTTATTCTAAACAGCTAAGGACTATCAGCACTGATTCTACGACTAAATAGAGCATCCCGTTTATTAATAACAGCGCAGATGTAACAGAAAGGTTGAACTCATTTGCTCCTGATGTTCACGTTAAATAACTAGCAGACAAACACTAGCTAGCATTAGCATACCCAGCAGGTGGAGACAGACTGAACAAAGCAGAATCTGATTACAGTCTCTCATCTTGTCAACAGACCTCAGATCGGTATTCAACGTCTCGTTTCAGCCTGTCCCTCTCAAACTAGCGACGGTTAAAGTTATAATGTGCATGCGTGTATAGACCAATAGCAAAATAATACCTCTGAACCATCTCTCATGACCCACAAGAGGTGTGGTGGAGTCTCTGCCTCTATTTTATCTTTTCTACTTCTTTTGCTGTCTTCGGGACGTTTCTGGGGAACAGCAAAGAGCCTTTGGGCTCCAGGTTGAGGTGTAACCTCCCCAGCAAATAACAGCATGCAGGCGTGCAGCGGCTCAGGTCAGCAAATAGGTCGTCACGACCCTCAGCCTCTGATGCTGAGGCACAAGCATTACATCCATAGGCACAAGGCCCACTTTAGCTCGGTCCGATTCACAGGGGCTGTATTTGACCTTCCTGCAGGATTGTGTGGAGGTGTGTCCTCTCCCTCTCTCTCTCCCTCTCTCTCCCTCTCTCTCCCTCATTGAGTTGAGGAGGAGTGGCCGACTATGAATGACGTGTGTTTCTAACAGAAACCGACAAATGTAACATATGATATCTTTTAAATTCCTCACGATGTAGCCGGTGCCAGCGAGCCGCCGGAAGTAGCAACGGTCCAGTAAACGGTGGCGGGTGCACGCATGGTGTAATTACTCATGTCACCATTGACAGACATATAATGTAGCCGCCTACCGTCTACGTATTTTGACTGACGGTAACCTTTTTGTGCATCTTGTAATAACTTAATTATAACATTGTGGACATTTACAAATCCTGAAAAAACTTTTGGATGTATCTCCCTACCTATCATCGCTAACAACCTCTTTAATCCCGTGGGAACCGCTGAACTAATTAATTAATCAACTAATAGATTCAGTTCCAATCATAGGTATTAAACTGTATCGTGATTATAATTTTTTTTTATTACATCAAAGTTTAAATTATTGTTTAATCAAAATTGAGCAGCGAGAAAGACCGCGGTAAATCAAACCTGTTTATGTCCCAAAGCCAAGTACTTTTTTTGTTTGTTGAGTGTGAAGGTATGATTATGAATAATTACAGGGAAAACTTAATTCATAAGCCATTAAGTGTTATGAATAGCAATTTCTGTGACTCTCAGTGGCTCTTTAAGGCCACTCTGAATGCGGTGCACAGAGCCAGCTCAGTTCTCCCTCTTTCTGGCAGCTATAATTGAGCCTAATAGCTGCAGCACAGACATAGGGAACCTCTTTGACACCTAGACCAAATTTTCTAATGAAACGATCAAATAAGCTTCATCCAGCCTCCGCATATCAAAGCCGCCGGCAGCTGGCAGCATGTCATAGTCTGACATTTGGGTTTTATAAGCACTGCCAGGCCTGTTTGCCTCCATGTCCTCTGGCCTTGTATTAACACTAATAATGGGGAAAGGTCTACAAGTAGAAGAGATGTAGTGATGAATGGAGGAGACTTATGCCAGCTGCTGAGGAGACGCTGGCTGATTGCATCGGCACTGAAGTGTGTGTGTGTGTGTGTGTGTGTGTGTGTGTGTGTGTGTGTGTGCGTGTGTGTGTGTGTGTGTGTGTGTGTGTGTGTGTGTGCTTGTGTGTGTGTGTGTGTGTGTGTGACAGTGTCAGAGAGAAAAAGTCCATCTGTAATCCAGTGTTTTTTAGACATATACACAAAGCAGTTTAAGCCCCCGAGGCTTTAGGAACATTTCAACTGGATTTTCCGACTACTTTGTGATACTAAATTGACAAAACACTTAATTGATTAATCAATAAAATAAAGTGGATTAATACTGTATGCATTTTTTTCTGGTCTGTTATAGTTGATTCGGTTCTTTGTTGTCTGTAGTCAATTGTTGCAATTTAAAATGTCAGGACTGAATTTACAGAGGAAAAGGCTGAGCTTAAATGTTATAACTGAAAATGTAAGTATTTAAAAAGTCTTACAACTACTGTATAGTTTAATTCTTTAAAAGAGACTGCCCGTTACCTAAACAGGAGAAAATAGTGCATTTGTTAGGGACTATTTTCAGCTGCGGATGAATACACGTTTGGTGCTCTAGTGAGTATTGACAGCAGCAGGATGATGTAAGTATGTGTTTTTGGTAATGAAAGAACATGATTTAATATGTATGTTATGGTTTCTGGAAACAATGTAAGTCTATAACACAGAGGAATAACTTTATTGTTGTTTTTGGTCTTTTTATCGGATGTGTTGTAAATTACATTCTTAGCAGATAAAGGGAATAAAAAGTCTCCACCAGACTATAATCTTATATTATAAACTTCATCTTAGAGCTAAAACTTGTGTCGCGTTTTCTTATCCTTTGTGATACGACACAGAATATCTTTCAGTGTTTCAGTGCCATTCGGACAAAACAAAACAGCTCTTAGTTGAGAAGTTAATTTTCTGTCATCTGACGTTCTTTAGGCAACAAAAAATCAGCAAATCCAGAACCATATAATGCGTGCCTTTCTATTCGGGGGAACCAAAATCAGGGAATGCATTTTTTAAGATTACCAAAAAAAAGCCCAATAATTCAACCAAATACACTGAAAATGTAGACAGTGGGAAATGGGCTACACACATCTAATTGACACCGTTGCTCTCCAATGAAGGGAAATTACATACGTTTATTGTCATAAAGGTTCTTGAATTCAGACCAAGTAAAAGAAAGCGAAAATGATTTCTCAAAGCTCGCCGTCTTCCTCGGTTTGACATCGCAGGCCCAGCAGGAGTAGTTAGACCTTGTCAGGAGTCCCCCGAGGAGCTCAGGATGTCGTCAGGCCGCCGCCTGCTTATTTTTCATGCTTCTATTGGGACTGAACACGTGCAGACCGGTGCCCACTTTTTCCCCCCCCCTGCACTTGTTTGGTTACATTTGACTTTCCGCAAGATAAGAACCAGATTTAACTCTTGTCGCGCCGGGCGGCGGCCGGGTGAGAGTGGCTGAAAAAAACGTCTTGCGAAGTAAGTCTGCTCTATCTCTGAGAACTCGCCCCGATTATGTTACCTTTCAAGTGCTTTGTCACAGGAGAGAGGCCGAGCTATTCTGGTTTGCTTCTCCTGTGGGACGACCCAAACAGCCTCGGTGTTGTTTTAAGAGCCTTGTTTTAAGTGAGTGTGTGTGGAGAATGTTTCCAGTTAGACACACGCACTGTTTATTTATGGAATATTTTCTGACACCTACTTACATCATTATCATCCCGTTTCTTGTAAAGTCCCCAAGTGCTACCTCTGAAGGTGCCTGCTTCTCGAACACGGTGCCTCTTTAATGTGCCGTCACAACCGTCACGCTAATCACAGAGTGGAGAATTAAAGAAGGATATTCCACAATGACGGCTTTCAAATCTATGCTCAAACATAACTCTGAAGTCGTAAAGTAATGGCGAACACTGTGAGGTGGCTACTTTTTCCTGTCCTGTATTCACTTCTCGTGCCACGTTTTTTATTAATTCACCACAAACTAAATCATTTTGCTGAAATGATTACATACTGGTTTTCACGACACAATGCTTCAGATGAATCAGTTGATAAATGAAAACAGCATCTCATGTGAAGCTATTAACTTAAACAGATATACTTGTTTATACAAATATACATATTAAACTCAGAAGTCAAAACAGTTTATCTCCAGACTTAAATGAATCTCACACTTCTTTGTGACTGAAATCAAATGTGCTGACTCTACTGTCAAGCTCTGAAGTATCTGTGTGAAAAAGTGAGACTGTTAAATAGTTAGTCCGCAAGATATTCCAGGCTCTCGATGTGGAACTACTTGATTTTTCTCTTCGAAATCTAAGTCTTTTTAGTGATTCAAAGCTTGTATAGAGCAGTGATTTCCTCAGGCTTGCCAAACTGCAGAAATAACATAAGAATTCATTTTAAATCGTCTACATCACTTCAGATTTTTCTCCCCAAATGTTTAAATGATAGCAGTCCAATCAAAGTTAAGCCAAATCAATGCGAGGATGAGCACCCATGGTAGAAGAAATATTCAGATTCTTCACTCATGGATGACAACTAATAATACCATAAAATGACTGTATGCTATGTGTATTTCAGTTTGTCATACACTCAGTTGCCAGTGAATTAGGAACCTGCAACTTCCTATAGTTTATAATGATCCGCTGTTTGTTGATTCAACTGCAGGTCATTTTGTGGCCTTATGAGCGTAGGAACTGCTGTACAAACCTTCTGTGACTTTACTCAGCCAGGATAATAATCCACTCCTTTCCACGGAGACCCTAAAAACATAAAATAAAACAGTCAAACAGAGCAAACGCCAGCGTCTGATTTTGAGCAGTTTGCTCCCTAAAAGGGGAACAGACCTTAAAAGAGACAATTCCCTTTGCAAATGCAGCTGTTCACACCGAGCCTTCCCACTTTTCTGAAAGTATTTTCTCTACTCACAACATATACATATGCGCTTGTGTCCGAGGGCAACCAGCAGAACTCCCTCTGTCCACCTTTCATCGATGTCTTTATCGCTGTTATTTGTCTTGACTGGTGTTGTTGCAAAGCCAGTGAGGATCGTTGTCTTATTCTTCTCTGTTTGGACAAGGCCTCCTCCCTAACGCCCCCGGATTTGCCGAGGGCTCTGCACAATTAGGAGTTCAAACAATTCTTTCCCAGGTAGGGATCTTTTTTCCAGCCGCTGCTCACTTTTATTGCCTTGAGGGTATCGGCTTGTCATTTTGGGCCAGAGGACAGGTAAAGCTGACTCAAAAGGCATGCGGGGAAATCACTTGACAGAAGTCCTCTCTCTATTCTTTTTTTCTTTTCTTTTCCCTCTCTCTTCTCTGGTCACCATCTGGCGCAGCTGCCAGTGGAGGACTCTGCTGTGACCCCGTTGTCAAGGACACAGATGGGAATTAGGAAAAGTGGACTTGTTTCAAACAATTATAGAAAATTACTTTAATATCTTAAAACAAAAAGACCGAGAAATATATTTATTTGAGATGTTGACTGTCAGCTTGAATTTCCACGCCTGTGTGTGTGTGTGTGTGTGGGTGGGGTTGGCGGGGGTGTGTGTGGGTGTGTGACAGACAAACTCCAGGAAAGGATGATGTGGAGACTGTGTCACCAGGTGTGTTTTGTATTGGACTTAATCTTTCTGTTTGGTCCTACTCTTTACTTTAAAATCTAGTCTAACATAAGCACCTGCCTGAGACTTACGAAGGAGCGGGTCGTGACCTCGTGCCTCCAACCCTGAAATGGACACCAACTAATAGAGACCCGTCTGTTAAATTGTAATTGAATGTTACATGGCACTCTGAACTCAGAATGGTATTTTTTTCCCGTAAGCGTGCAGGATTTAGGCCGACGCTCCAATGACAACTTAATTTCATCACTGAGGAGCAGCGCGGAGTGTTTTTGTTTGAGCCTCTCGCTCAAAATACTGCCCTTATTAATGATAATTGGTAAAAAGGTGACACATGTCTGACTCTTGTTTATCTTAAATTTCAGATAATTTGAGGCGCACTTTTTCTCACAAGGACAAATTAAAATTGGAAAACCTTTTTTCCTGCAAAAAAAAAAAAAACTGGTGCTTTGTCGTATTCACACCACGTTTTATTTCACTCTGAAGGAAATGTAGGAACTTTACTCTCCTTTTCTGCTAAATCACAGTCGTAAACAGTTCAGTGGCCACTAAAGGTCTTTCAAATAGTGCATTTGGAGCATGCAGCTTTAAACCATTGATATATTTTAAGTTGTTCACAACACTAAAATTGTTTGGTGAGCGATGTATTCAGATCCTTTACTAATATAAGTTCTTAGTATTAAGAACTAAATATACTTTAATAGTCATTATGGAGATTTTCCATGATCAGAGTGATGTAAATTATAGATTTATGAAACTACAAGCATCATTTTAATGTTGGAGCTGGTCCAGGTGCTGCTAAATAGTTGTAATAGTACTGGATCAAAATCAAACATAAGTTGAAACAGTTCAATCATGTAGTCAAAGATAATTCGGTGCTCACTATTGAATTTTATTTTAATAAATGATTGTTTCTTGTTTTTTATGAATATTACTGTTGAGTTTTGTGTATTTTAAAGGCCCGTCTTGCAAACTAGCTCAGGTTATAAATGCTGAGGTACAGTGTTGATTCATGCTATATACTTGTCTCTATACCACTATACATCAAATAAATAATGTAAACAATAGCTTGAGTACTAATACTACTAAATACTAACACAGGTAAAAGCCACATGCGTTAAACCTTTAAGGCAGCAGGATGATCATGATTATGAGTCATATACGTAATTGTTTGATTAAAAAATGAGATTCATAGGAGAGGAGAGGCAATGTTATTGACTTTGAGAAATGTGGCATATATTTAGAAATGAGTGTCCATCATATGCCCAAATGACTATAATATCAGCTATTAGTCTAAGTGTCCACTCTTAGTTAAACCTGTTCAGGTGGATTAATTCAAAAAGATCATCCGTGTTCACCTGAATGTAATAAGTGTCACTGCTTTGATTGATTTACCGTCTGATGCAAACTTCTGTTTGTTTAATGAGACCAGAGGAGCTGTGTTTACAGAAGAGAGGCAGCAGAGGGAGTATAGCACTGTCTGTAGGGAATTGTGTGTGTGTGTGTGTGTGTGTGTGTGTGTGTGTGTGTGTGTGTGTGTGTGTGTGTGTGTGTGTGTGTGTGTGTGTGCATGTGTGTGTGCGTGTGTGTGTGTGCGTGTGTGTGTGTGTCTCAGGTTTGGCATTGAACTCCAGTGTTAGTTGGTACCCTCTCTGACTAATTAAATGCTTATTTTTCCCATCATCCTTTGCGTTCTCATGAAACATAAGTTCTGCTATCGTCTGCACTGACTAGGAGAGAAAAAGAAAATCCTTCCTAAAGACGGCATAAGGACTGTTTTCAAAGCCAAAGTCACAAAAGCAGTGAAGGGCCAACCTGGGATTGGGCTTGTCTAATGTTACCAAAACGGCAAACTGTGAAAGGCCCCATAATTGATACGCAGGACCCCAGAGGGCACGACTCCTGTCAGATCAGCCACAGACATGAACTGCCAGAGCCACGCACGGCAGGGAATAACGGCTAATTAGCCCCGTTTAAACATTTCCTGGTTTGAAGAACTTAAGGAGTGCAGGCCACAATCACACGAACAATAGCCGCTCACTTAGTGAAGAGGGTGGATCAGATGGTTGGTAACGTTTACGAAAACGGATCAAAACTGAACCAGATGACATGCAGATTACCTGAAGCCCACTATATAGAAACAGGTTTATAATCAGCTGCATAAGAAAACTACTGCTCACTTTTTGTTTCCTGCTTCTTTTACCCTTTGTGGATAATATGAGAACTATGTCATGTGTGGAGATTTTATGATAAATATCAACCCACAAAACCCAATTATTTTTATTATGAATCATCATGAATCTTTCAAATATCGTTTAAAAAATATATATATATATATATATATATATATATATATATGTCCATCACAACCCAGCTTTTTTTTTTGTGTCAGACCAACAATCAAAACCCCCCAAAAATGTTCAGTTTACTGTCACATGACAGACAGAAAAGAAAGAAGAAGAAAAAAAGGTCATGCAATGGCTCGGGCACATGAGCAGCCGTGAGCGAGTGTGTACCTCTGTGTCTGTCCACAGCTATTTTATCATTCTGCTGCAGAATAATTTGAATGTCCAGTTATGGCTGCATTGTCAATGACCCTGCGTTGTTTCGGTAGCTCACATGTTTCTCAAAACAACTTTTATCGCTACCTGTTTGATACTGCCACTGACTTCCTGTCGACTCCTCTCCCACTACCCCTAACTGGCCTCTGGCCGGTAGGGGCCGCTGGTGAAAACACAGCCGAGTGCATCACCGACCTCCAGCCGGCGCTCTGTGGCCGGGGACACAGTGAAGGAAACCGTTTCCATCTCAGCCGCCGTCACCTGGGGCAGACAGCTTGGTGAGTTTCATTTAGTTTTGGGGCAAGACTGTATGAAATGTCTTACACAACGACTTGGAGACGTTCGCCTGCATACATTGCTTTGAATTAAGTGTGTTTGACACTTTTAATTCAATCACACGTTACATCAGCGGTCGCTGTAAACACACCTGCACTCTACTGATTCATCTTTCAAGTTTAATTTTTTTAAATAAGATTCGTAGATATAGCTTCTGATGTTGCTTATCTCATTGAGGTCTACACATTAACATTGTTCAAATAAAACCTTAATACAATAATGTCAATGAAAATTGGGCATTATAAGATTCACAAAGATGGTGATGCAGAATTGTTATTATAAACAACTGTTTATTGTATTGGAAAAATAAAACACAATGTCCTTTTGACTTGGTCCCTGAAAAGAAATTACATTTAATAAGTGTTTTAGGTCAGATTTCAATTCACATAAGTCATTTTCCAAATAATATGAATATAAAAAGGAGTATGAAAGGCACAGGTGCGCATATTGAAAACTCTCCAGTCGTGTACCTAAAGACTTAAAAATAATAAACCACACACAAGTGTTTGCACACATTTTTTTGACAGGTGTAGCTGTCAGAAGTGTTTTTAATAAGAGACAGAACCCACTGGTTTGTTGAGTTGATGCGTGTCAATGTTTACTCAGGTGAATTTATAGATCTACTTTCTGTGGATTGGATATTTTAAATTTCTAACAAACACAACATCTTCTGATTCAACTTTTGAAGCCAGGTTGAAATTTTTTTCTCAGTAGTTATTCTCCTTGTCGATGTCTGAGTTTCACGCTCACGCTGCCAGAGTCGGACTGGGGTGTTGCTTTCTCACTTTGTGTGTGTGTGTGTGTGTGTGTGTGTTTCCATGGTGTGCCCACAGGACAATAGACATCATGAATAGGCATCAATAAATAATAGACAGCTGAATGCCAACTCCACATCATGGTCACCTCACTGAAGAGGCCCCTCACCCCTCAGCCGTCTGTTACAGATCATCATTAACGTTGTCTCTTCTTGTCCTCCAGCTTACAGACACACACACACACACACACACACACACACACACACAGCACTAAAGCAAATAATCCTTTTCAACAGACAGATTCCCGCTTATCGAGATCCCAGTATAGGACGTTGTATGACCAGTGACACGCTGTGGTCGATCTGCATTCTAATTAAATTGGACCAAGACTGTTAGCTCTGATGATTGCATGTCACTGACGCGGCGGATTAGTTCAGCCACGTTTAACCTTTAAATGTAATTCCTTTGTGATTTAGAAATATGAGAGCTGCATACATTAGACAGATGTGTGGTTTTGTTTAAGTGAAGTTAATGCACTACTTTTTTCAGTTTAGAAACAGAAAATAAGGAAGACAAAGAGGGGATTTTAATTTGCAACAAAAGCCCGTTGTTTAATATTATTATTATTGTAGTTTTGGGCTGTGATCATTATTTATAAATATGTAAAAGTACTAATACATCAATGTAAACAAAGTTCTGCATTCAAAATCACAAAGGTAAAGAAGTATTTTTGGCTCAATGCTCTTAAAGTATCAAAAGTCCTTGTTCTTCAATTTAAAAAAAAAGGCCTCCGGTGAAACCGTTTACTTACAGGCATCCTCTCCAGAAGGGCACAGCTAGATGCTTTATGGGGTCACCAGCCAAACCAGTTGATTCCCAACCTGAACTGGTATTATTTTTTCCAATGAATTATATTTTATAAACGTATTATATGTTATATATGTAAACTTTTCATCTGAAAGTGAAAACTGTAACCGTAAACCGTAACTGAAGTAAAAAGTGCAATATTCCTCTGTAAAGTGCAGTGGAAGAGCAGAAAGTGAAACACACTCAGGGAAAGTACAAATATCCTTAATATGTGGACGAATGTGTACATGTACAGTACTTGAGTAAATGTACTGAGGTATATTCCTCCGCTGCTCCACAACTATTTAGTGTCCTGTGATACAAGAGGAAGAGAAGAAGAATATCTGAGAATATGTAACCTGCATGTAAAATTATTTAAATGATTGTTTAAAATTGTAGACACTTCATTTTCTTTCACTCGACTAATCATCTCAGCTCTGGTTTCGTAGTATTATTTCTAAATAACGTCTTTCACCGTATCAGGTGTGTCTCCTCTGATCTCCATCCTGTTTGGGTGATCTTGTACTAAAGCCCGCTGCTTTGTGTTCCCACCTGGCCGCAGGTTAGCAGGTCGCCAGGTAAGCATTTAACAAGCCCTCCATTGGCTTGTCTGCTCCACTTAACACCTGACATGCCCCCGCAGTGCCGACCTTTGACCCCTGACCCCGGACTGACAACCCGGGAGACGTCTCTCGGATACTTTCCTTTCTCCGCTGCTCAGCTCTTTTCTTCTTGGCCCCTCACTGAGTGCCGCAGAGTGAGACAAGGTGAAAGGTATCCAGGGCTTTTTTAAGAGGGGTGGGGGCTGCGCAGGTGTTCATGCCTCCACACCTCTCAAGTTCAAAAGCCATTGAGTCCTTAGCAACCAGGTAACAGTCAAACAATGTGTCACACACCCCCCCACCCTGAGGCGACAGTGTCTTCTGTTTTACTGTCAGAGTGCTGGGCTTTAGAGAGCCGAATCCAAACGCCTCAAATTCACGTCATCCTCACCCACTGACAATGAAAATATACATATTAACCCGACTGCATGTCTGACATCACCCGATATTATTCAGTCACACCAAAGTGAGTTAAACAGCCAGACACAAACATTCACGGGGCTAGAAAATAAAAACACAGCACAGACGGGCTTATGCTTATCTAACAAAACACCCCCTTGTATCATGTCTGGATCTGTCACCTTTTTTTTTTTTCTCACCAACATGTCCAATATTTCCCAGCTCCCTCAAGTTTATGGGTTGAAAAGTGGGAGCCGGTCCAAGCATTACTAGTAACATTAGTGTCAGTAATTTAATGCGCAGGTGTGAATGGATTCTCAAACAAGCCAGTGAGGCCCCCGGGGAGGCGGCCCCCGGCGAGGCCCACGCAGGACGGCCAGGGCCAGCGGCAGCTTTAAATAAATACGGTGCTGAGCAGACGTGTCGGCAGCTGGGGCCCGATATGGCCGCCGCTGTTTGTGTTGTGGATTTGCGAGGTCGCTGAGGAGAAAGCAGAGGGGCTCGAGTGTGTTTCCTGGGAGAAGAAGAGGGGGGAAAACCTCATGAGGAGAACAAGTGGCACCTGAAGACCCGTTACCGGGGAGCTCATGAATACTGATGGTTTTTATGCATAAACTCACCTTTCACCCCACTGTGGGCTGTAATTGTTTTCCATGTTAATGTTATAATTATGACAATGTTCTTATTGATAGGTGCATCACATCAAATACGTCAAGAATCCTGCACGCAGTCAATCAATTATGTTCACTTGATTTAAAACGTTCTGCCCTCATACCTTTTGTCAGGTAAAGTTCATATGATGGTATGTCAGCTTCGTTGTATTTAGGATGACGCACAACATTCTTAGAAACTCAACTAGTTCATAATACATCTTCAGTTGTGTTTGTTTATTTTTCATAGAAGGCGTATATTCAGTCAATTTACTTTCCATTCAACACAGATTACAAAATTGGGGATTAAAAAAATTTGTTAAATATAGATGTTACATTTAGAATATAGATCTAAATTTTACATAATTGAAAGCACGTCAAAGCATAAATCATAGAAACATCTATCTGTGTGGTGTTTCATAAAAAAACACACTATTGCCTATTCACTTGTTTAACATGGAGAATCTTTCTATACACTGTTGGTGTGAACTATCAGTTGACTCATGACATGTCGGTCGGTTATACATAAGATTGTTTGTACATTTTTCAGTTAAAATAAGCTTGTCAGCGCTCTCTAATGGAATTAAATTACTTAACTGGGGCTAAACTAGTTTGACTTTTCTTTACATTTCGGTATGAATAACCGCCAAACCTTAAATTTATTGGAGCATCACTGTTCACTAGCTGGGGAATTTACCATGTTTTTTCGGAGGCTTGTCACAAAGAAAATGTCCGCCTTAAAACAACTTTGACATGTCGAGCTCTCTGCTGCAGAGAAAAATGACCTGCAGAAAGATTTTACTTCAGCTTCAGGCTGCAAACAAACAATTATTTTCAATAAGGTTTATTCTGCTTCTCAAATAATTGTTTGGTCTATCAAATGTTGGAACATACTGAAATCTGTCCATTATAAACTCTTAAATGTTGTGTTTTTTCAACAAATAGTGCAAAACCTAAAGATATTCAGTTTACTTTCATATATGAGAGGAAATCAATGGATTTGAAAATCTAAATTAACACATTTGTGAAGCTGGAAGCAGGCTGAAAAATGACAGTTAATCATTTATCAAATAGTTGCAACATAATTCTCTGCTGATTTGACTAAATATATCCGGGTCATTAACTGTCAATAAACAAAGTATTTAGCTGCTGTGTGTGAACGACGATGAAACAAAGATAAGGAGATGAAGGGAAACGCACTGAAAACCTCTGCAGCATGGACGGGCAGAGTGGAATCAGACACACAGAGGAGAAGGAGTGCGTTCAGCCCGTCTGTGAGTCGGCGAGAAGGCCACCAGATGCCAGATGGGCCTGTTCGGGGATGGTTTATGGATTAAGAGCTGAGCGAAAAAGGGCAAAGAGAGGAGGATCGGTTTCAATGTTTCTTTCCAAGCTGCCAAACTTCCCTCATGGACGTCCTGACAGTCATTAAAAAAAGCTTGAGCTGTTGATTCCTTCAGGCACGCTGCCAGAGGTGGTATGAAGAGAGTGCACCTCTAAGTCTGGCAGTAAATCCCACGGATTCACGCTGAGCCGCAGACAGACACCTGCAGGACATATGATACTGTATATTTCACCTCTTTGAGCTCAGGTACATCACCATCACGACGCATTAGCTCAGATTTAACTGGGAGGAAGACTTCATCGTGACTCTGGTCTGTAATGTTACTCCTCCACAAAGTGCACGTCTTTGTACAATAAAGGATCAGAACTGCAATGAGCAATGTTCATCATCTGTACAATTAAATAAAGGAAAACAACACTGCATAATGTGAGACATTTTATTTTCATCATATCCTGTATTCACAATTAAACTCATTATTTAATCCAATCTCTAATTCGTCCATAAAATCTAGAAAAACTAAACACTGGGCCATTCCACAATTCTTTTATCAACTTAATATTATATTTATATCACATCTTACAAACTATTGTAACGGTGCTTATTTCATGTCGATAACTTACTTAACTTATCTGTTTTCTCCTAAACTTGTGTCATTTCTTTCTATTTCAGTCCTACTTTTCCCAAATTGCCTTTCAACAACCTTTAAAGAAGAGCTTGAAGTTGCAACATTGAGCTGTGGGCTGTGCATGCAGCGGCGGAGAGTGATGGTGATATTGTTAGCACCGTGTCAGAGGTCAGGGGTCCCCGAGGTGGGTGGTGGTGGTTAAAAGGGAGCTGATACAACACCACGGAGGTGGTGTAACAAATCTGGAATTAAATGAGTTCTGGTTGAAGACGAGACAACAAAAACAAATAAACAAAAATGTAGAGCTACCGATGGACATCACAGTGGAATTGTAGTTTTGCTCAGCTCAAGTTTGTTATTTAAAGTTATTTAAAGTGCACAATCTATACAAACATAATACATATATGTAAATATCTACCTATAAAAAAAATTATAAGAGGAACAAATAAAATCTACTGTCACAAGTTGAGTTTATGAAAATGTGGTTTTGGAGGAGCTCACATGGTCGCGAGGAGAAGGGCACAGCAACCTTTGTTACTCTGACTTCATTGTGTTTCTCTCTGAGTGCAAGTGCAGAACCATATCCTCCGCTCTATGAATAGCAGGGGGTGTGGGGGGGGACAATAGCGGCGGTTTGGGTGTTTCCTGCATCACACACTCCAACAGAGACCAACCTTTGGTTCCTCGCGAGTCCCTCATCAAATATTAAATCCGCTGTCAGTCAGCAGCAGCAGAGCTTGGACGGGTAACACTTTTCACAGCTGGTGGGTTGCTGGTGTTGGATCGACTGCAAACTCTGTGGTGTTTGGTGAAGTCACAAGATGCTGCTGCAACTGTGTGAGAGCGTGTGCATATTTCACAGAGCACAGTGTTCTCCAGATATTGTGTCGCCTGCCAAAAATATAATGTTGCAAAAAAAATATCGTTATCCAGTCAACTTTTGTAGTAAATGCAACAGGCAATAAATTACTTTGCAGTTTATAGACATACGGTTGTAGTTCTTTGTTGTCTTTGCTCATGTAGTTCCCTTTTATCTTGTTTTCGTTGTAGATTTCTTACTTGTAAGCTGCATGTTGTCTAAACGATTGGTGCAATTTGCTGATTATGTCAAATCACTGTAACATTATAATACTGCTGATCATGTTAGCGATGCGTCCTCGGTTCGATTACAGCTGCTTTCTCTTCATCTCTGGTCTCTAAAAGAAGCATTCAATGCAGAAACAAGTACAATGAAATGTGAAATTCCATCCTGCATATCCAACATTACTGGTTGATATTTGTTCCGTCCACTCTTTGTTAATTCTCAAAGAAAGCAAATTAATTGTGCACTTTTGTTTGAAGTTTCCCTTTTTCAACTGTATCTTCATCGTCCTTCAATGTGCGATTCAATTATGCCATGTATTGAATCTTTATGACACTTCATCTGTGTGTCCAGTCGGGATGCGTGACATCATCGTGGTAGTACTGGGAAACACTTTCACCGTCATGGTGGAAACTGCCAGTACAGAGTTCACAGTGACGGTAAGTCAGTGCTCATCTGCCAGAGCAAACAAAAGCTCTATAAACAAAACAAAAAGGGTTTACATTTCTAAACCTACGAAAATGAAATTAGTTTCATTCACATTCCAGTGGGGATTAATTCCTTTCAGATGTCTCTCTTGTGAATGTGTTCTGGTTAAGGAAGGCAGGCGATGAGATGGACACCTCCTCCTACACCACCACCCCCCCACCCCGCTTCTTTGTGCCAGTTTTGGGATTAGTCACACGATACCACAGATATTAATGACTCCTGTTAAAATGAATATTACGTGTCATCAAATCCCCCTGTTGCATGATTTAATTTCCACACCCCTGAACATAATGGTGGAAAATATAACTCCTGGTCCTGTCAGAAAACCTGTAAGTGGTGTTAAGTCCCGTCAAACGAACAAAAAGGAAGACTTTTTTTTTTTTGCAGGGTCCATCGCGGAGATAGTGTTTCAGCTGACATTCTTCCTCGATACACCTGAGACAGGTGACTTTTGCGGTCAGAGGATTATCTGTTATGGAGTTTGAAGAGGTTCCTATTGTCCAAGGCCAGGAATATGAATAACCAAAGAGCTGCTGTCGCTGAAAGGAGACGACGTTTGGCAGTGAGCTGACACAAAGACAAGATTAGCTGATCAAAATATATGAATTAGTAACACAGCGAGGACACGTTGGATCATCCTCGACAGCTTCTTCGTCAGAGCCACCTTTGACTATGAAACGCAGCTATTGCGTGCCGTTGTGAATAAGTGATTGGTTTTCTAAATTTGACTCAATAATTCAGAAGATAATTGGTCCGGCTTAATTGGCGGTGGAGCATAAAAGATTCAAGGTGCCTCTTAAGTGCAGCACATCAGGAGCCACTTATAATGATGACAGATGGCTGTTTGTTGGGTGTCCGATGGGAAGCTTTGTCATATTCACACTTGCCTCTTGTGAGGAGACGGGTCAGGTTTTTCCTCCCAAAGCGCTACATCGTTTCTCTTTTTCGTACGCCAACTGTGTTGAATTATTGAATCTTACGTACAAACATAGGTGAGTTGACACCAAAAGGGTTTAATATTAAACTAGAAAGGCACTAGCAGAGTGCAGACCTCCGCCGGGCCGATCCACGCCAAACTTTAATGGTTTCTTCTTTGGCTTATTGTTGAACTCTTCCAATAAGTTTCATGCAAGATAATACCAGATGTTTTCCATAGTCCTGCTGACAATTAAACCAATAAACTGAACCAAGAACATAAATAAATAGAAAAGAGTCGATATGCTTTAGAGTTTATTGCAGGTCATTTTTAATTGTTTTTACTTCAAAAGTCTGTTTTTATTTCACCTGTCCATCAAGACCAACAGGGCAGAGGGAGTGATGTGATTGGCTCTTACTCATCTGAATAAGTGGACAACCAATCACATCACTGGCTCTGCGTGATTGTAGCTTCAGCAAGAGACTAATTATATATATATATATATATATATATATATATATATATATATATATATATATATATATATATATGTTCACGATCTTAAACTTCACCAGTTTTTTTACCTGCAAAATTATCTTTTAAATTGACAAACATCATGTCAACATGGCACAATTCAAACGGGATTAGACAATTATTTGTCTCACCATATATATTTTTTCCAAAATAAGGTCCCATATTTAATATTACTAGTGGCACAATTATACATAATAAGTGACATTTGATACAGAAGCCTATATTTATACAGTATGCCTATCTTAAGTGTAAAATAATTGCTACAATAATCCTCTGTGGCACAAAACTCCATAGACAGTTTTCCTTTAATTTTTCTTGCCACAAATGTATTTATTTAACTAAACTTCTGCCCCTCTAATTACCAAACCCCTCCCGGAGAGCACCCACCAACCTTTTTGTATTCATTAGCGCTCCATTAATGGAGAGGTTCTTTAACATGAATGAGGCTGCGATTCATTTTGAGAAGAAAAAACATAGTTTTCAACTTTGCCATTTTTCACAAGTGCATAATCACTAATGATACATTTAGCATTGAAAACACATTTTCTACTGAATCACGCATGAAAACTCCACATTGTACGAGTTAGCCGTGTGTGTACACACATCTAATGTCTTCCTGTGTTCAGCGTTTTCTTCATTTCCCGTCCCTAATTGCCTAATAATTTAAACACACTTAGTTGGCTCATTAGCTGTGTATGAAGACTTAAAGGGGGGGAAGCACCTGTTCATTTACTTAATGAACTCCAAAAAACTCTGCACTGTGTTCAGGGGCAAGAAAATAAACCGAGACATAACATCGTGGTCTCAAGACTTACAGCCCTTTAATGGAACTCCAATAGTAAAAAGTAAATATCAGCATTTATGCTTTTGTTAATCTAAGTGTAGAGACAGGCTGGAGCTGCTTCCTGGGACTGTAAATCAAGTGTGTCCTCCCTTTGGCCTTCCACTGGAAAAATAATGAAGGGATTCATGAGGCCTGGGGCAAATATAAGGAATAAAGTAAATATCCAAACCCTTTGGATCGTATTAAATATGTGTGTGTGTGTGTGTGTGTGTGTGTGTGTGTGTGTGTGTGTGTGTGTGTGTGTGTGTGTGTGTGTGTGTGTGTGTGTGTGTGTGTGTGTGTGTGTGCACACGAGCGAGACGCAGAGCTGGTGAGGAAAATAACAATTTTTGCAAGTGGAGCAAAAACTGACAAATTGAAAGGAGTGCTAACGACGAGGCCTTAGTGCAAGTCTCTGCATTTATACAAACACATGACTTCTTGTCAACAGTGATCCCATCAGGTGGAGCTGACTTCTAATTGCTTACAGTAGTCCTCATGTGGCCACACACACTCGCCTGTTCCACTGGGTCTGTGTCCTTTGTTGTGTAGTACTCCATCCTCTAACCAAATCACATTAAAGCTATACTATTATCAATAGTTTTGTATTAGCAGTGTCACATTCTGACACTAAAATTGCTTTTTTTTTTCATAATGTTAAATGTGGCTGTTAGCAGCGTAAATATCTAATGCTCGCAAAAGAAAATATACAAACATTATGGAAGATGAGCCAATGTGCTTTCATCCATCGACACGACAGTCACACGAGGTGGGAGGACTGGGGAGAGGTGACCACGCCCACTCAGGAGAGCGTATAGTATTGCAAACCATCGGTGGAGGTTGTAATGTGTCATCTTTGTTATCCAGCATCTTTGGTATGACTGAGAACGTCATTGTCACACGGGACTCGTAGCTCCCGTCCTCAGTGATTGATGTGGCGACTCGGCCTGTGCCAGGCTCACCAGCACCCTTTGCTCAAACCTCTCTGTGCTGGAAACCCAAGACCACGGGCCACAAAGGGCTCTGTAAAGCATCTCACCCTTCCCTCTCAGTATAGTAATTAACCTGCCTCTCACCTCGCTGTCCAGCAGCGTCCTCAGAACAGCCTGGCAATCACCAGACACTTCACACAACAGCCTGCACACGGGAACTTGACCCTCGCGGGTGCCTTTCTTTTTCTCGTGACACTTTTCTCCGCGGGCACTTCTCTTACCGAATGATGGCGGTCTGCCATGCCTCGCACACACGCAATGTCATCACTTTCTGTAACTACTCCGCGTCTCAATTAAAACGGTTTGACAGACCACTGTGAATTAGTAGCTTCTTGGAAGTGATTTCATATGTTATAATATGGGACAGAGAAGAAAAAAAATGCTCTTGATGTGCAGCTCAAGCGGTTGAAGTCCGTAAATCACAGGCTCCACTCTGTCCATAGGCAATTTTCAAAGTAAGAAAACATTAAAGACTTATTAACTTTTAGTGGACTTTCAATGCGGGTCAAGAAATGGAAACAGACTAAACAGCCAATATAAGCATGAGCCCATCTTTGGCGTTAGTCATGACAAAAGCAGCCCTTAAATCAGATGTGAACAGCTCTGCCTTGTTCATAGAAACTCCACATCCAGCATGCAGGGTGAAGCTGTGGGGCAGTCCAGCACCTTTATTTCCATCAATAATTTTCTCTCCACGGCTGATGACCTTGGAGCCCCCAGAACAGGCTGGTTTTGATTAACAGTGCTGTGTACTATACTATAAGTGAGACCTGCAGGGTTTGTGACGCTGTGATGGATACTCTGAAAAAAATCACACCATCCAGGTTTTTCCACACTGCCCACATTGTGTTGGACAGAGAAAGGAATTCTAACGTCACTTCGCATTATATCAATGCGTTCGTGCTTCTCAATACTTTTTCCAGCATACAATTTTTGTTACTGGCAATCCAGGGAAAGAACATTGTCTGCGACCACTAAGAAATGGCCCCCGGCGATGTCTCAGCACATATCTTTCAAACAAATCTTTTGATTTAAACATTTCGGTGCTGCTCTGTATCGTGCCAGTCCCACACTTGACTACACTTTGTTGTTGGCTGGACCAGCAGGGTGGTGTTGTGATTGGTGTCACGGTGCTTCAGCAACAAGGCCTGGGCTCAATTCCCCTTGACAGACAAAATCCACCCTGCTGAGGTGCCCTTAAGCAAGATATGGAACTCCCGGGGATGCAGCTCTGAAGAGGTGCAGATCGGTCATACATCTGAATGGTACCCGCTCCGCTGAGGTGTTGGGGTCTCCGGCAACGAAACGCAGGGTTGTCTGGCATTAAAAAAAAAATCTGGCTCAACAATCCCGGAACTTAACTGTTTAACAAAGTGTGACTGAAGATGAAGTGATTGCTGCCCCGTGACAACATGGTATTGGGACAGTGCTGTGGCTCAGGGGTAGTAGAGCGGCTCATCTTTCAATCAGAAGACTGACGCTCCAGTCAATGTCTTGGGAAAGACACTTAACCCCAAATTGCTCCTGTAGGCTGTGCCAGCAGTGTATGAATAGTTATGAATGGGTGAATGACATGTAATTTAAAAGCGCTTTGAGTGGTCGAAGGACTAGAAAGGCATACGAGTGCAAGAAAGAAAAGAAATGTACACTTTTATTGATCCCCATGGGGAAATTCTTCTCTCATTTTGACCAATCCTTAGTTATTAAGGAGCAGTGGGCTGCAGTGAAGCGCCCAGGGAGCAACTGGGGGGTTCAGTGTCTTGCTCAAGGACACTACAACATGCAACTATGGGGAGAGCGGGGACCAAACCGAGTACCTTGTGGTTACGGGACGACCACTCTCCCCCCATGAGCTACAGTCGACCCCTAGAGACCGTTTGAAGACCATTTACCATTTTCCATAACTTTCCAGACTGTCTTCGAGCTGTGAAGTGCTGCTTCTGATGAGTCTAAAAAAAATCTAAATCTCAAACTGGACTTCCTGGATCGTAGTGAAATGTCTCATCGGTACCGGAAGTAACACAATGCCGTCGTCAAGGCAGTTTATTCAGTCTGACTTCCCTGAGATCAGAGATCAGTCGATAACGTCCTCTACCAACAGCGTATAGCTTCGTTATCCTTTTGTTCCTAAAAATATTCATTAAATAAATAGCTCTATTCATCAAATATTGAGCAAAAATCTCATCACCTTCAGTTTCTGTTGACCTCCCTGTTCACTTACATATAAATGAAATGATGACATGATAAATGTGGCGAATCGTTTATTGTTCTTTTGTGCTTGTTGAAACATCTTCTAATCCCTTTGGATCACATGAGAAATGAACTGCCATCAAGCTAAAAAAAAAAAATTAAATTCTTGATTCCTGAAAGGTTGACATGGCGGAGGTTGACTGATGATATGTACCTTCTGTGAAGCTCGTCACTTCCAAAAACACCTGGTGGAAAATGTATATTCCTGAGCTTTTTGTTCCTTGGAAAGAGACAGGGAAAAGAGACCACAGATTTACTTTCACACATTTCAACAGAACTTTTTGAGCAGTTGTCTCTGGAGAGAAATGAACACCTGAAGCAGTCACTCATGGATGTCAATAAACATGGCCGTGTACTGTATAACTTGCCATCTTCACACACTATTGTTTCCCCACTGAGGCCTGACTCATTTCTGAGGCTCCACAATGAATGGATTTTCCAGTCAAATATGGAGTGAAAGTTCCACTCTGTCGCACGTTAAATGGGACATAATTTGAGGTGCAGATGAACATGGTATTAGCATACTTCCACAAATCCAGATGGGATATGCCCTCTGTAATTAGCAATAATGCTCAATTCATTTTGGCTATGACCATTATTTTCTCCACGGAGCCACTAACTTAATCCCAGAGCCATCCTTCTTCACCACAAAAATATGCCTCAGTGGAACGTCTACGTCCATATTCACACTTTTCCGTGTCTCAAAGCGCTGCAGCATCTCCTAAGTAGTCTGTTGAAAAGCTTTCAAGTGTCATCTTTGGATAAATGCTGTTTTCAGTGGGCTGTAATGAATAGCACTTAAAAATCTCAATGGCTATCGTATCAGGTTTTGTATCCAAAGTATTTTGGGGAACAATGGGGGAGGAATCACAAAGCAAAAGAGACAGAGGATCAGAGTTGAGAAATGTCTTTGTAAATCTGCCCCCCCCCCTGCTTATATTTTCACTGAGTTATTAACTCTTTTATGTTTATTTGTCTTCCAGCAGACGCGGTGAAGTAGTGACACCCAACGCTGGTCCCACCCAGTAACCGTCTCGTCGTTGAAAGATGGCACAGGCTGAATTCAGGCGCTGTGAAGAGGGTAAGTGTTGGATCATTACTGTCATTCTTACACGATGATATCATTGTGTTCTTCTTACAGAGCAGATCCTTTGTCAAACACATGATCTCTACAAGCCTGCAAGTCTCAATGATCAGCTCTGAAAAGTTCATTCATCATCTGCTCCTGTATCACGACGCGTACACGACATGGTGCCAAGATATCTGATACAAGACGGAGCTCAGTTTGTGGAGGTTTTTAAATTGTGTTTAATCTCTCGCACAATTGGAACGTTTTCGGTGTATTGGAAACACTGTTCAGATCATCTTTCCAGTGTATTTCTTTGTTCAAACAGAAAATTATTTAATGAACTCATTCGCAGCAGATCATTGTAGGTAAAGTAGGTTAAGGTATAGATACAACTCTGCAGGCAAAGAGGGAAAGTTATAACAACTGACACATGGAATAACTCACCAACAATCTGTCATTTGAGTATCAAATGCTCAGCACCCGTAGGCTTAAAAGTAGCTTTGAACAGCTTGGGCTGCAACGAAAGATTCTTTTTATTATTAATAAATGTGAAAATAATGTTCTTTATTCATTATTTTTGTCTATAAAATATCAGAAAATATTGAACATGGTTGGCATCTTAACATTCTTTCATTTCAAAACAAAAACAATTAATTTAACTATCATGTATGACGAAGAACAGCAGAACATCCTCACGTTTCATGAGCTGGCATGTTTTTTTAATCTGTTTATACTTTCAGCTCTATTCCAAACTAAATGGCTAAATGCATTACTTCTTCATTTCACTATTGCCTCTGTATTTATTCATCGCCATGAAGTGACTTTTTGGAACATACTGAACATAAGTTTGGATGGACAGTTCACATTTTATTGTTTTAACACATTGTTTTCCATGACTTGGGTCACTGGTAAAATCAAAAGATAGATTTTCAGTGGACGTTTCCTTTAACTCTCTTTCCTGGGTGTTATCTTTAAAAACAAGCTTAACTTGGAGGTGAAGTCAGAGGTTCACTCGTGCTTTTGTAATATCTCAAATTAGATCCATTTCATCCTTGCTTAGACTAGCGTAATTTGCTGAATTCCTTTCTCACAGTAAATCCTCTTCAAACTTCTACTCACAAAATCCAATAGAAGAGTTCACTTAACGCCTATTTTAGCATCTGGTGACTTGTACGCTTTAGAATTGATTTTCAGCCTGAGGTCTGTTAGTAATTCCTAGGTTAAGGCTAAAAAAACGTTATTCGTCAGTTTCTACTTTACTAGTTTCAACTTTTTTTGTTTAGTTTCGTTACATTGATGGAATACCTCATTCTATAATACCCCAGCTTTGTTATGGCTCTATGTTGCTTCCCTCCTCTGCATCTAAAAGTGCTGTTCATTACAGCCCCACTGAAAATAGCATTCATCCGTGCCCTCGGACGAGAGAGACTTTTCAGTTTTCTGTTCCCGTGTCACTTTTTCAGAATCTGTGCTTTTACTGGCAGGTCTTCTCACCAGACCAGCAGACTATAAATATGACCCCTCTGAATGCCCACATCCTCGCCCCTAAAATAAATCATGTGCCTTTCAGTTTGAGAAGACGCACGGCACCTAGGACAGTCCCGTCTTTCTACACAAGCTGCAGTCTGCAAACGTTCTCAGATCACAATCTACCAACACACACAAACACACACACACACACACACACACTCTCTCTGGGACACCCACAGACAACGGAGTAGAGCAATCCTCTGAAGTACCCTGGGAACGAAGCACTGCTGGCTCACCTCAGGGCTCTGGATAAATGGATGCCAGCTCTGGGCCAGCGCAGGCCCTGCCTTGCCTCGCCTGTCACTCCTCTTGCCGCTGGCTGGCCAGAGAATAGGAGCCAGTGTGGGGACCAGGGGGACTGGAGCTCATCAGAGGGGTTGACTCAGTCCTGCCTGCACCCGCAACGCTGTGGGTCTGGCACTCTGCACAGGTGGAAAACGGAAGAGGGTGAGTGGGTAATCACAAGGGTGTTGGCCCCGTTCTGCCCACACACACACACACACACACACACACACAAACACACAAAAAAAAGACACAAACCACAACTATGGGCCCTCTTACTAGCCTGTCGTGTGTGGTTTTCTGACACTGTCATCACAGACGTTGAGCAATGAGAAACACAGACGGGGAGGAAGAGGAAAGAGAGAGAGACAAGAAAGCAGGACGTGTGCCCACGGATTAAAATATATATATACAGGCTGAAAGCTCAGAGAAGAGGCAAAGACCTACAGAGGGAAGAAGTGTTTTGATTTCATGGGGGAAGAAAAAACTTAAAAATAAATACTACAAAGTATCGAGCAAATGTAATGTGTCAGTGTGGTTAACTAAATATGAACAAATACCTTGTACATTCTGTTTACTTCTGCATCTTTGCAGTATGTGTACCCAAATGGAGAGTGAGCAAACACCAAAACCGACTAACACACAAACCGGCTCACATGGAGGAAACGGGTAGACAAATTCATTTTGACGCAAATCGCCCTTGACTTTTGCCAATCTGTCAAAAAGCCTCACCCTTCCCAGGCATTATCCGCACCGTGATATTCTTTCCTTCCGCCTTTAGAGGAACGTCAGCGTGATGAGCGTCTAAGCTGCAAACGGGCTGCAGTTGTTTTCTTTGCAAAAACACCTGTCCAAACAGCAGGAAAGCCAAGGGCAAGCCTCGCCTGTCAGCGTCAGTGACAGCTCTTGACAAAAATTCAGCAGAGACAATTCCTAAGACGTACACTCAAGCGAAACCATGCACGTGTGCTGGAATGACCCCAGCTGGGCCGCCGCGCTCCTCTTTAGGTTTCAGTGTTGTTTGTAGGAGCTCTGCAACAAACAGACATTTAACAACACCTGGACGAAGGTGCAATGTAGAAGATACAGTCTTTGTTTTGTTTGTCTCTGTGGTTTCAGATGCACTTGATCCTTCTGAATACACCGGCGGGGTCAGTGACATTTGAAAAGAAAGACCTCTTCCAGTTGTGTGACAGCAATAAAAGGCTGGACTATTTAAGTGATTAATTAATACATCTTACAACCATTTTTAAAGCCGTTTGTATCATCTGTCCAGAGTGGATTTAGGGGCTGTGTCAGGGAAGATTTACTGAACAAAGACCAGGTGGCTCATTAGCTACCAGAGACTTGGGTTGGTCTCTATGGAGGGGGATCTCTGGGGTGGTCAAGTTTCAGTCCTTATGCTTAAATTTCAACACATGCATCCTTAATCTGTAATGTCTTCATCAGTTATAGTCCAGTTCCCATCACCTGCTGCTCATATGAGCACCTCCGGGGCCGGTTCCTGGAGGTTTGTGTTAGCAGCATGGAGTGAAAAATGACAATGAAACCAAGACTTGAATGTGGTAACAAGCTGACAGACTAAGTAATGAGAAGGCCTGTACACCTTCATAAAGGATTTATTCTGGTAAAACTACACTACTCAAACTAATAACATTTGCTAATTCAAAGCTTCTGCACCAAATAAAACTGGAATACCACATAGAGTGCCATTTAAAACATGTTTTACAGTAATAGTGGCCAAAGTATTACTGATAGGATAACCTGTTGGGATAATGTGGCTCAGAATTATTTATTATTATATCTCATTTCTCAGTGCTTCCCAGGAGCATGGAATTCCCTTATGATATAATTAATTAAATTAACAAGACCTGGACCCATACAATTATTTTAAGTTATACGTTTTTGCTCAAATGGACACTCGCCCGTTCTGAAACAAGGTTCCTAGTTTCTGTAGCCAGTTGAAGGGACAGTGTTTGCTACAGCTACAGGGGCTGACTGAAACTTAAAAGCATTAAACAGCTTCCTGCACACACTAATGTACAAAGAATCATACTTTTAGTTCATAGGTGTCTGATGTCTCTCGACAGCCCGCAATCAGATATTGAAGCATTTTATAATTCATCTTACAGCTACCGGCAGGCAGAAATACATAAAAGACCTTTTGGAGGAAACTCATTTCAGTGCTTTTTAAGATTTTAGAGGGATAGGTATAATGTTGTTGTATGAGTACGTATCCATAGACAGTGTATACCTTTAGTAAATGAGTACCAGCACTGGAGCAAAGCAATATGCTGCTGTGGACGTCGACAAAAATGTATTTTAGCCACGTAAAACAAATTAACATCAGTTTAAGTGTACGCCATATTTTGCTGTCAGACAGCCCTTTCTGACGTGGAACTGAAGCAGTTAAGTTATTTCTATGCTTTCTTCAAAACCACAAGACTCCATTAACAAATAAATACATTTGACCTCACAGAACATGGGAGTCGATAGTCTGCCTCAATCGGTTAGGTTGTTTGTGTGACTTTGGTATTTTAAAAGGGATTCACTGCAGTCACACGATAAGACAAACTAACCGATCGAGGCAACTGACGTGTTCGAAATAAAACTGTTGTTATGAAAGGTTTCTGGTTTTAAGAGAGCATAGATAGTTGTTTCAGTTCCCCATCAGAAAGGGCTGTCTGACAGCAAGGTAAAGTCATGAAAATATAATAAATATAACACACTGGATTTGTCCTTTGCCTCTAGCTGCGGCCAACGACCACAGGTGTACTGCTTTGCTTCAGCGCTGTCTGTTTCTTCAAACTGGGGTAATACCTCCTACAACCCTACTTCAAAAATATCTAAACTATTCCTTCAAGACCTGCAGGTAATTAAGGTAATTTATAGAAATTAATACTCCCAAAAAAGATCACACACACAAATCAAGTATCCACAGATGCAGTGTAACAAACTATTGTTGTTGTTTTCCATGTAGCACTTTTATTTAGAAACACAAACTCTGTGGCTGTTAAAACGTCAACTAAGCATTCGCTTTAACGTGTACATTCTTAATTTTTGGGAAAGCGTACACATCGTTCACATGATCAGAATTTACAGCGTGTGTTCTCATCGTTTCTAATCCATGAAAGCAGCTTTGAAATGGAGCTTTTATTGTACAAATACATATGTTACCGGATATTTCGGTAGGTGGATAACACATTAAATCCAACGCGTACGAGCATGTAGAAACTACTTTGACACAACTGGTTAAGCGTACAATATCTTAGTTGTCTCTAACAATAAACAAACTGTCGAACAGGCTATTAAATGAAGGTCCTCATCCTGTGAACCATGTCATGCATCATAGCCAGTCTTCAAACTTCTGTTCTATAACGGACAGCTGAATAAGGCTTGTACGTTTCAGCTTGACACTCATGTACTTCCTGAGTCATATTCATCTGCCTTCATCAAACTTTAACAAAACAATGTGAACATGTAGAGCTTAATTATCAAAATACCACGAAGACTACAAAAAAACATCTAGACAACAGAGATACTGTTTAATTATTCGTAGAATCTGAAGAATAAAGAATATAAAATGTAAATGTTGATTTAAGATTGTACAATGTAATTATATGTATGTATAATAACAGTACACAGTTGACGTCACAGCACTGCGAGTGCAAGCCCCTAATTGGCAAGTTGAAAAAATAGAGATTCCATTCGGTTCCGCTACGGCTTTTTCTTAATTTCCCTTCTGTTCAACCGAGAAGCACCACAGACATAAAAGATCGTTTGGTTTCGGCTCCCTGTTTAACTTTAAGAACAGATCCACTTTTGGATTTGACAGGTGTAAATAGTGTTATCTTTAGAAATATACTGCAATATATCTAACCATTAAAACAAATGTCTCTAATAGCGATGGCAGAGGAAAATATACTTATATATAAAAAAAATATTGTGAGTGATTACCGTTGTTCTCCTTTAAACCACCAGCTTCGTACTAAAACATGAATCAAGTCTTTTTAAATATTTATTTAAGTTGAATCACAGAAATAAAATGATAGCTGCGTGTAAACTTGAAAAGAGAAAAGTGGAGGTCCCGTTTCCTTTTTTTTTTTTGTGTAAACCACCCATGAAATGATCGCTGCTAAATATCCGAACTACAGGCACAGGCCTCGAAAACCACACAGTCTGTTCTTCATCTCATCCAACTGACACACAGGAACACAGAGAACACACTCTGAACACAATCCTGAAAGACGAATACTGACTGAAGGCAATTGTACATCTTTAAGCGTTGTCGAGGGGTCACTGCAGCACACACATGGAGCTGCGAGGGGGGTTGACTGTCCTGGCCACGGTGTCCTGACTGTAGTTTACGATGTCCGCCTTCACCACGCGCTGAAATGATGCAACGACAGATACACACACATTGAATTCAAAAGCTGCGAGGACGCTACAAACGGAGTCAACTCATCACAGTGTTAGATGTTAAAGAATATACCTGTTCTATGAAGAAAAAAACTCTTTTAAACGCTTCCCAAGGCTACGGATAAATTACGTCCACCATCTGTTACAGCTCAACAAAGACTTCTGGAGAGCGGTCAAATGGTGGTAAAAAAAAGAGGCTTTATGTCACTATAATGAACAGCTAATCTCATTTATAGTATTTATAGTACATTATACTATAAATGAGATTAGCTGTTCATTATAGTGACAAAACTATTCATGTAACATTTCTTCGTACATGGCGCGAAATCCATGCAGTGATTTAAGACACTGATCATAATAGTTGTGCGTCTCTGTTGTCACCATAAAGGTTTTTCTCTCTACATCACTCACAATAACAAACAACTCAGAGAGACACACGTAACTTAGATTTATGAGACGGTTTCAACCTCGATGATGACGTAACAGAGGAGGCGTGATTCATTTCTTTTAGTCTGACGGGTTTAACTACTTCTACCTCAACGGTGATATTTTACAAAGCAACTGTTTATGCTTCTAAGATCTAACACAGATCTACTGAAACATATCTGTCTAACTGTGGAGACATACTTTCAACTATTGAACAGAACATATTTTGCTTTGCTGGTTGTTCTCTTGTGTAATTGGGCCTTCGTCCTGTGGGTAGTCCACCAGCTCAGCCTTCACAATCCTCTGAGCAGGTTCAACACGTCGGGAAAGCAAAGAGACAACAAAAAAAAGACACAAACAAGGACCAAGACATGGGAGAGGATGATTAGAGTTAGAAGAATGGAGTCCAAAGCCAAGTAGTGATGAATAAGAGAGGATGAGGAGAAAGTTATGGAGTGAGAGAAATGACCACAGAATGTGGGAAACAGACTAAAAACAATGACGCATGACATTAATGTACAAATTAAACTGTGACCACAAAAAGAGACAAAAAAGGAATAAACTTAAAGCGGTGCTGTAACCAACAATTATTCCCTTTCGTTATTTCCTTTCTTTTAAATTAATAATTTAGTCAATAAATAGAAGTCCAACCATGTCAGTTTATCAGATAAGGGGGAAAAAAATGCATTTTTGCTTAATATATTTAAAAGATTACAAGATTTCTCATCAATCTATTTGTGGGTTAATCAAGCAAACTGTTCACATTAGATATATATTACAGGCCATGAAGAAGCTGTCAATCAGACTTTCCTTTTCCACCCTTTTAATCATCAGAAACTCCTCATTGGTAAAGTCTAATTTTATATTGACAAAATGTATTCCTTTGGGTCTTCCAGATACTCCACCACATTTTCTGACCAATGTGCAATGTTTTTAACTACTTTGTGGAAATCTCTACAACTAGCGCTTTACATTGCAGCTGTTGAATTCTAGGGATACATAAGGTCGGGCCTTCAAGTTTAAACTATCTTACATTTGATCTTAATCTGCTGGACTGCATTACCAGCGAATAACAGACCACATGGCTGAATAGCAGGCCCTGGTTGGCTGTCTGATTAACGAGCTGCCGAAGCCCGGTGTCGCCGTCAATGAGTGATCCGTGGCCTCGCTATCTGATCCAACAGACTCAGGACCATGACGGAGAGGGCAGATAGAATACTGTCAGAGGTTGTGACCCTCATGTTCAGCTCTCTGAAGCTGACAGCTGATAATGAGGCTTTGCTGGGCCCCACGGCGAGACCCAGAGCCATGACCTGCTCCAAGTCTCATCCCGATATCCACGACACAAACCCAGTGTGTCATTCCTTCACACCTCCAACGTTATATTATATTGTCTTTTTAGGAATCTGAAAACAGTGGAGTTTAAAGATGGAAAATAGACCAAACTGGAACCAAAACAATTAATTTCTTAGTCAATAAACTAAGAAGTTATTTGTACAATGCCAAACATTCTTGAGTTCCAGCTTCCAAAATGAAGGACGTTACTACATTTATCTGTTTTATATCCTTTTGAACTGAATATCTTTGAGTTTTGGATCGTTGCTTCGGCGTCACCTTGGCTCTGGGAATTTGTGATCAGCATTTTTGTTTTCTGACATTTTACATTCCAAACCGCTAATTGATTGATCACATTGTTGTCAGAATAAACAATAATGACCAAACCAGCAGACATTGAGGACATATTAAATGAGTTATCCTGATTTTAAACTTCTCTAATGCCCCGGTGTGCTAAGGGTTGAGATTTCTAGAACATCCTTCTTTTTTTGTCAAACTACTGTTGACGCAAATATATTAATGAGGATAAAAAAGCAATCGAGTCTCTCGCACAATCATGAAAATGAAATACTGGTGGCTAACTCAGTCTTGACGGCTAAAAACACAAAAAGAAAATGTGTTCTTTCTTATTCTGCTATGAGCTGTGGCCACGCATCAGGTTTACATCTATATATACACATTTGGATCTACAAGACACTTGACACACTTCTGTCAACTAGCCTTTTCCCATGAAGAGGATATTGGGTCCAGCCACTCACCCAGCTTGATTAGCATGGATTAAAGCACTTTGCGTTATTGACAGAGCTATCAAGGGAGGAGAGGAAGAAGGAACTAGATGGACAGCTCCATTAGTCGATGGTCATTTAGTTTCAGTTAGTCAGCAGCGGTGTTGGTGATGGGAGAGGGTCTTGAGAATTTGGCCAATCTGTCCCTTACATGCTCTCCCTTCTCTGGGGGTCCTGACCTCTCGGTAGCCCCCAGGCTCATCAACCACTACCCAGCCAGTGTGGCTCCAACCAGTCATATCAGACCCAGGATTAATGTTTCTGGGGGAGGTGACCTTGTAAATCCTACAGCTGCCACCATTGGGTATATTGGTCTGGCTGGCAAGCTGAGACCATGTTTTAGCACAAAACGGTGGGAGATAAACCAAATAAATCAGACAGACAATCCTAACCTCCTCAACCTTAAAACAGCCTACCTTTAACCTCCGACTTCACGCGTTAATGTGGTCAATGTGGGTCTATTTACAGATGGCCAGTGTCAGTGGCAGGTAGATCATCACAGGAGGCAGACGTAACAAACTCGTGTTTACACAACAAATGGTCCTTTACAGTGTGGGGTGACCTCTGTTGACCTAACACACTCACTGTGACCTCCCTTAAGTTCAGGCATAACATAACACCTAATGTTAGGAGAGAGGAACCCCTTAAAATAAGCAGCTACTTTCAATCAAAGAAATGTACATGTTCTGTCCAAGTTAGGAGCAAAAGAAACATTTAAAATGCGTTTTAAAATCAGCTGCAGAGATGGAGACATTTGAGAGAAAGACCTCGGTGGCATGATGGCTCACCTGGGACTGCTCCATTTCTGCTTTGTTTAGCTTTACACCAAGAATCTCAGCAGCCACTCTCTGGAAACAAAGGTACACCTGCAGAAAGAGAAAACAAGAAAAATAGGACAAAATAAGTGTTAATAAAGTCACTCTGTACATCCCATTCTTACTGTGACTTATTGAATCAGCTGGTACTAACCGAGTCCCCCGTCTTGGCCGATACAAACTGACTGACGAGGCTGTTCTCTTGGCAGAAACGCTGGTGCTTGTCAGCCTTCACTGTCCTCATGTGCTCCATGTCGACTGCGGACGAAACACAGCGTGACACGTGAGAAAATATAGATTTATACGGTGGTTACACAGCACTCTCGCAGGGTTCACTGTCACGTATCTGAACATAAACAGAAAAGATAACTGTTTACACTTGAGTTAAGATGGAGGGGGATCTGCCTAGTGTAAAAGAATAAGCACGTGAAAACAAAGCATAATTCAATTGTTATGTTGCTTTCAAACGCGGCTGCTAGTTTTATTTTTTCATTTATGGAGGGGAGTAATTTCAGGGGGGTTGAGTTGTGGAAATGATCAATTCAGTAGCATCGAGCGTCACCAGCTGGTACTAAAGCTTGATGTCACACATTCCTCAGTGTAAGCCTAGTACAGTCGGACCCCGAAGCCATGGACCTCCATTTGACCCGAAACAGACAAACCAGCCCAGCTGTGGAGAAATGTTTAAGATACAATGCGTAGTCTTCAGGCTACACTCGCACTGAGAGCGTAGACGGAGAAAACAGTTTGACATATGAGTGTGCCGGCCTTTATGGTGGGCAACCAATCCCAAGAACTGGGACTGTCACGTTCATGCTGATTTACTGTGAGCACACAATGACAGCACCTTTCTTTTTTAGCTATTGTGATGTGCATTTGACTCCTGTGCAGTGATACCGCGCGCTTTGCTTCTCTACTCCCTCGCTATGGGGTCATGCTGGGGTCGATTAAGAAGGTCACCGGGGGGTCCCCCCCCCTGCTGAAAGCTATAGCTTCGGTCTTTATTTCTGGCTTTGTGCGGAAAGGCGGCCACGCCCGGTATCTGGTGCATACATGTCTATGGTAGCTGGAGGAGGTCAGGCTACTGTACGGTGTTGCATTTCTCTCGTCCCCCCCGAGTTTTGCTCTTTGTGTGAGGTTTCATTGAAGTTGTCAAGGATTTTCCCCGTTCTCATGCCCCTTAGTGTGTGTGTGTGTGTGTGTGTGTGTGTGTGTGTGTGTGTGTGTGTGTGTGTGTGTTTTGGGGGGTGGAGGTATGGAGGGGGTTTTAAAGCCAGAAACAGAGGAGAGAGACAGATAACATAGCGAGGAAGAAATGTAAACAGTGCACTAACCCTGTATTAATAATATCTCAGTAAGTCATATGACCCAAAAAAGTTAAAGGCCAATCCACAGCGACGAATAAAATACATTTGGCACGAATCATTTTCGACTAAAACGAATATTACCTTCATCATATCATCATAAGCGACTTATAAACACAAACCTTTCTGGGAAAAGGGAAGACACTTTTACCACTACTCAGTGTCCTGGGCAGTCATGTCTCGGCCTGTACATAAACATAGCTGTCTCATAGGCGTCAGCAGGTTATTTATTTCAGTCATTAACAGCGGAGGTACCCTGCATGCTACTAGAAGTAAATACTGCTAATCCTTTGGATCCTGCACACTTGGGAAAGGTTATCAATCATGTGTCACAGTCAGATTACAGATCTACATTAACAGAGTGGCTCAGGAGCTGAGGAAGGCAAGTGACTGTAAGTTAAAAAGGGTGCACAAGAGAGTGAGGTTTCTGAATCCTGCCTGTGGATATGTGCATCAAGGGGAGGGGGGGATACAGAGGGCCCAAAAACGAGAAAAGGTTCTGAGGAAAACGTCATTTTGACAATTGAACGCTAAAAAGCATTAGAAATTAAAATGTAAGTTTAAGCACTGAAAGCAGTTGAACTTTCAGTTAAAGAGTAAGACATGGAGTTGAAATGTCAACTGAAGTGTAAACAATGACCCGCATTTTATTTTCAGTTAATTTATTTGATTACACTAGTTGCGCTGTTTAAATAATGGTCAGTTTCAATGTAAGCAGTGACAGCAGTTGCGCTATCAGTTGAAGTATTTGAGCTGTCGGTTGAAGAGCATGAAAATTAAATGACGAGTCAGTTGATGTTTAGCGTCGATGTTAACAAGCACGTTATGTTTCCCTCCGTTGTCTTGGAATTTGTAGATGTTCAGATTTCCTTTTTCTTCTAAACACTAGGAGCTCAGAAAACATGGGACATTTTAAAAGATCAGATGATATGAAAGAAAGACCCAGAACATCTACTAAATGGACCTCGTGGGGAGATTTCTTTGTCAACATATTGAAATGTATAAGTACGCCGATATGCATAACAAGACAGTCCTCAATTGTGTGTTGCTCTACGTGGCTCCTTTTAGTCACAAACTAAATACCCACATTCTCAGACGAAAGATTATTTTTTAGCATGTGGCATCTGTCTGTGTAAAATGAACACAAGACTAATCCCAAAGTTTTAGTGTTTTGCTCCATTTGTCTCCCTAATGTACCCATTTCTACTTATCAGGTCAAAACAATCTTCCTGCGATGATCTGGTTTCCCTCCGTTTCTGTCAAACTGTACATCAGTGTAACAATCCCTAGGAAGTGACTGCAAAAATGAAATAAACTGTTTAGGCCTCCGAGCGCATAGAGATAGTGGAAGGGATCATCACTCGCCGAGAGCGATGGCCCTCCCTCGCTCTGGTCACCATCAGTGTTTATTTAAAAGGTCTGCCTGTCGTTGCGGGGAATTACAAGACAACAGTTAGAGATTAATATCTGGTGGATGAATTAGTCTTTTACCATAAATAACAGGTTTGTTATTGCGGTGACCTATTACAGAAATGAGAACAAAACCAAATGAGGAGAAGATATGGATGTTTCTTTCCACAAGTTAGAGTCTGTGGGGATGTCAGCTTAGCTCCTTCATGGAAAGAATCTGCTCACTGGCAAACCGGATTATCCTGAAACCAGACAGACTTGGAGGGAGTCACTAAAAGCTTGAAATCTGTAACAAGGTTGGATTTTGGGGTGGGTGGATGTGCCCAGAGCATGCTTTAAAGGAAAGTGCACCAACTGCCGATGACATTTAGTAACTGAAAAACCATTAACAGTATTCGACTAAGTGACTTAAAGTGAGTCTACCGCCATGTTTCCAGTCATGTATTGTATGCACTTTTTTTTTTTAAAGTATGGCATTAGAAAAGCTGTAGGGAAACGTCAAATTTCTATTAAACTCAATAAATTGTGTTTTTTTGTCTGGGTCGAATAAATTCTGCGAACAATTACCTCCCGTGATCAATCAGCTGTTTCTGCTGTCAGCCCAATTGAAATAAATCCCTGAAGACGTCTCTCCATTGTTCTATCATACATGGGCTAGATGGCCAAGGCAGTTCACAACCTTCACTTCTTCCTCTCTGTTCACTGGCGGATTACAGCCATACGAAGCCGATAGTGTCAACTTCTGTCAAAACTACACTGTAGCCAAGTTTATTCAAAGCTCACAACACTGTCACCGCTCGCCATCGACATGTCGAGAGTCGTTGCACCTTTTAAAAGTCACTTGACAATTGAATGGAAACACGGCTTATGAGTGTTTTACATGTGCATGAGTATCCTGGCTATGATCATGTTTTTGAAGTTATGTGTTTTGCATGTAAACATCATATTGTGGTTTCATTCAGGCCTGAATCAAAACCCACCTGCAGACACATGATGAGAAGCCTCAACCGGGTTTTATGATGTTCCATGTACATGTCGAATCCCAAATGAGATCCCAACTGGGATACCGATGTGCATATAAACAGTCAATGTAACCTTTGAAAGAAGAGATACCACATTCTTCCTCCTAAAAAATGGAAACACTCTCTTGCTCAGTTCAACAGTGATGGGTGGTGCTACAGCCTTCCTTGGTCTGGTATAACCAGCGGCTTATGGTGGCTGATGTAAGCTCCTGTTAGCTCACTAGATGTTGTGCTGTACTGTACGGTATCGAGTCTGTTTGCTGAGTTAATTACTCTTTTATCCTGTAATTGTCACATAGGGAATTGAGGTACACCAACAGAACTATTTCATGACTTTTGCTAAACAAATAAACAACAAGTTATGATTGCAGGATAATGCTGCTGACATTACCTGACATTGGCTACCTTAAGCTCCTGGTTTAATTAATGAAGTTTTCATCTCAAGATTTGCGGTATTTCTTCTTTAACAAGTTACACATCCTCCATTTAAATGGGAAACACACCAGAACCAAAAAGGTTACTGGCATAGTGCATTGCATTTCCAGACCCACTCTATTGATATTGTGATCGACGCAGTAACAGGCCAAATGTGGATGATGTGAGAACTCAAGGATGGATTTTTTTTCCTTTACAGTTCACCAACATACATTGCAGAAGGCAAAACAATAAGCTAATAGCTCCATGTTGGCTAACCAGCTTGAAATCCTACACTGCACTGTGTGATCCTCAGTGGGCTTTTTAAAACCACGCTGTGATAACAGAGACACCTACTTACTGCTCTACCAAGTCAGCTGCTGGGGACCAATTGGAACAGTTTACCCAGCGAGCAACAGCCACAGAGTAAGCTTGACATAACACAGTTAATTGCCGACAGCCTCATTTTTAACTAAACAGCAATTGTATGAGGACTGAGGGTGGAATGTGTGAACTGCATGCGTGTCTATGTGTCTGTGTGTGGTAGTAATGGTGTGTGTGTGTGTGTGTGTGTGTGTGTGTGTGTGTGTGTGTGTGTGTGTGTGTGTGTTGTCAGAGACTTGGGGCTCTGAGGGGTCATATCACATTAAGTGAAAGTTACAGGGTTGAGCCTAATCAACCCCAGGGGAGAACCTATCGCTTCCAACATTACCTCACACTGTGTCTTTAAGACCCTGTTAAGAGGGGTTGCCTCAGTTTCCCCTCGATGACAATCATAAAACAATTCAGACTGTACAGTGAAGGCAGGAATTATCAAACCAGATCCAACTCCCGATGCAAATTAGGGGCTTTGAATGGGGCTTTGTGTGTCTCTGTTGCTTCACCTACAAATTCAAATTCCATAAGAACCGTGTCTAACAATGCGTTGATATCTCTGGCTGTTTTCACGACTATTTTATATTCTATGGCTCAGTACATATCTCCTTTATTACTTATGGCTATTCATGGATCATTCCAGTCCTCACATTATCTGTTGCCTGTATTGTTTTTACTGTCTTGGCCAAGTCTTCCACAGAAGAAAACCTCAGCAAAAAGTTATTGCATTAATCTGTCTTGATGGCTGGATTATGAATACAACTATTATGCATTGACAGTGTATTTAAAATATAGTATGTTTTTTAACTCCTATTTTACTAGTGCACTGCTCCCCCTTAAGGCAACCAACTCTTTATCTGCATTAACACCACCCTCGCATTGCCCCTGAGCTGAAGTTCTATTCATCCTTGTGCATGTGCTGGTAAAGCGCAATATACAAACTATACAATGACGCACAAATCAAAACAATGCTGACCAGCATAACCAGTGGTCATAAACTCCACAAGTAAAACTTTAAGTCAAAGATGCTGTGTAACACAACATCATTCTCTCTGTGGTGAGTAAGTTGTCTTACACAAAATGCCATCCATCCCACCACCAACCTGAACCTCGAAAAAGAAATGCTACAAAAAAAAGCCAGCAAACACGTGGACACTTTATCATAAGTTAATATTAAACTGCAGGAGTCTGAAAAAGCAGCTGAATAATGTTCCCTCAAAGTCTGGAAAGGTTAATTCCATGTGACATTTTATTTACCCCTAAATGTTCTGGTACAAGATACAGGAACACCTCTCCTACATTAAAAAGTCAATAAAAGTATAATGAATCCTTCTGAGTGATGTCTGATTTAATTAGACAGAGTTAAATTTCACAACAAGTGGCTATTTATTTAAAGCATCTAAATCCTCGGGTCCAACTGGTTTACATGACAAGCTCATAAAAACTGTTTTGAAATATGAAGGGTGTGATAAGTCTGTACTTGTATTAAACATGCACACCATAATGTAAATGTAAACAATAACTACTTTTCCCCTGTGCTGGCTAGTTCCTAGTTGTATTTTTTTAAGCATCATAGTGTCACAGAAAAGGTGGTGTTATCGTTACTGACTATATTAAATTATAATTCCTGCACAGGCACATTACCATAATATGTTGTCAATCTGTAGCCGATCCTAAACTGCTATTATTGACTTTTACATTTTTACAACTATTAAGAATTCATATCGTGGTGGAATAATTAGAGATGAATATCAGTATATTCGGGCTTTACGGTAAGCTAATAATATTATCATGACTTTTCTGGGTGAGGACACACAGATGAAGTGCTGTTAGTAGCCTGGTGTTGTGGAGGTGAGCGGGGCCCGTGCACGAGTCCTCGTGGGACTCCTGACCGAGACAGAACGCTCTTTGTGCTGCGGCGCCCCTGCCCCGGTGGCCTGAAACGGGCCGGGACCGTCAGGGGACTCGCTTTCCACTAGGTCAGAAGTGTTCTGTCGACAGCTCATTGATCACAGCTCATCTTGTCATTTGATCGTTCTTCATGAAACAACGTGCAGACACACACACACACACACACACACACACACACACATGCATCAACACTTTAAAACATAATCAGATACTCCGCAGCGGCTAGTAAAACAATGTGGTCGTCCTCTTCGGTCAGGGAATGTAAAACAGAGAGTGTCCAGCGGTAGCTCCACGGGCAGGGAGAGAGCTGGAGTGCCGGGCTGTCACTGCTACAGTAAAACATGGGGCCGAGGGCCTCGCAGCCTGGGTTAACGGGCTCCCAGGACTCGTGAAAAGCGAACAAAAGGCCCAGCTCTGAGCTGACCACACAAGACGCTGCCCTAAGTTTCACTGGCCATGTTCTCCGAGCTCTCCTGTCGCTGTTAAACTAAGTGGACTTTTATGGGCGAGCAATAATATATGCCTCTGTGAGCCGGCAACATAACTATGAGCTATAATAATTATATGGAGCACAGGGGAGCCTTCGTAATTGTACACGTCGCATCACTGAGTGTCTATTCATAATTATAAAGTCTTCCTCGGAGCAGTGATGCGTTGGACTGGCCTACACATTCAACTTCAAGCCACAAGCAGTGAACTGTGACATGGAAAGTGTGTTCTGCTCACGACTGCCTGAGCAAATATCAAACAAGTTAAACAACCTGAAGCAGACGAGGGGTCCAAAGACAGTGATATAATATTCCAGTAAAAAAAAGTAGAAGGGGGAAACTGTTTTGATATTTCGCATAGATTTATAAGATATGCCTGCGGATCCAGATCAATCGCTTATTTACCCAACCCTGTGTCAGCAAGGCCCCTTCCAGGAATTCCTCCATATCAATGTTGTGAAGCATAGAAATAAAGTAAAGCCTGAGCGTGATGAGGGTTCCAGGCTGCACTCAGGTCAGGTGGCTAAGCTGTGCTGTGCAACTCAAATGGCCCGTGACTTACCACACAAGAAGGTATGCAAAGACTGATCATCTACTGCATGTGCAACAATATTTGCTTTATGGATGGCTAAAATGAATGAGGACTTTCCATGTTTCGACAGGCATGAGAATCAAGAGAGATGAGTTTAGGGACCAGAGCTGGGTCAAGCAGTTGTTACAATTAATTCTTAGCATTTAGTTCATTTAGCAAGAAGCCCAAGATTGATACTCATTGCGTTGCTTTGTGTGGGAAAGACCACCCATCAGCCACCTGTGTAGGTTCAAACAAACTCTAGAAAGTATTTCTTGATCACTGCTGGACACAAGTGTCAGCATCTTCATTTGATGATTTTACACCGACTTATCAGCCACAGAGTAATATAGCTGTAATTCTTCATTTGTCCGTCTGTATCCTTGTAACCTGAATCTCTATTTCCCATCTTTTCCAGACCTACAGAGAGATGGCAGGCTACAGTCAGTGCGGTTACTGAGGCAATTTGATATACATGTCTGTTCTGACCCTTTACCTTTCATGAAATGTGAAGAGAAACAGGAAACACTGGATTTGGTGTAAACTGTAAACATTCCAGATTTTTACCGAACCATACACCATGCCTTACTGGGTTTATATATTGTATATATAATGTTTTACAGTGTCGGACCTGTGGTCGCGCTACCCACAGTGCAAAACAGACACTGCTGACGTGTTCATCCTTTCTATCTGGGGAGGGGTGAGGGTGCAGTAAGAGCACTGGGCTTTTGTCCCACCACATGTCTATTGTGGCTAAACCTTTCCCTTGGGGGCAATTAAGACCTTTTAGTTTGTTGTAAGAGGACCTAAGTACGAGTGGGTTGAGCCAGGAAAAACATTTTTGAGCTAAACCAAAAACAGAAGCGCATTGAGCTCCTCTGCACTCCTGGACTTCTGAGCATCTCTCTATTAAGAAATGTGCAGGCCTGCACTGAACAGACAGGAACTGTGGCAGCTTTACAGGGGCCGGGAGGTGACGGGGGTGAGAGAGCTGGGGAGGGGGAAGGCTTTAACTCCACCCGAGGCTCTGCCAAGATGGCAAACAACTCAAGACCAACAATGTTGGTGGCAAGGACATGCTTCACGGGAATCCAGAGTTAGGGGAGACCCATGTTTCACTTTACCTTTCACGTGGCCGGGTGGAAAACTGGGGAGAGTGAAGTGTGACGGGTAACGGTATGCGGTGAGATCTGCCATAGCTTGCAGAAAGCAAACACGCATGTTGTTTAACACAACAGAGACCTGGAGCCAATGAAAAGACATTACTATAAGCAAAGGCAGCTACAGCAGAAGTGTTAGTCTACACATGTGAGAGATAAGCGTTAAGAGTAGGTCTAAGTGTGTGATTGAAAGAGTTCATGTTTGCACAAGGATGAAAATGAATGCGCAAGTGTGTTTGAGAGATGGCGCAAGATAGGGAGAAAGAAACGGGGTGAATAAACAAAGCGGAAGAGAAAAGGCAGGTAAGACATAAATGAGTGTACAAATACAAGAACAAATTATCTTCATGCGGGAACCTTATCTCCCTGCAGAAGGGAACGCTTCCCATGGCAGGCCTGAGTGGATCGGCAGTGAACAGTGTTAGAACCTCTAAGCAAAAAGCCATGAGTGATGAGGAGGGGTTAAGAGAACTGAACCCATTTAAGTCACCCAAATAAGGGCTGTACAATCCCATGATGGATGCTCCGGAGTTCCTGAGGGAGAGAGAGCGAGCAATGGGAAGGGTGATGGGTGGGCAGCGAGCAGGGGTCCTGCGATCCCCACTTAATAAAAACAAATTAGTTTGATAAACGACGCAGACTTAATGTCCACAAAGAAATATGTGCACTAATATTGAGCAGTAACATATGCCATGTTAAAATACCGATGGTTCCATTCAGTGATAACATATGGACATTACGACGGACAAAAAAGATGCCAAATATGGATCAGGACTGCTAACCGCGCCATGTATTTCATATCAGACAATCTCTGATCTGAAAGGCAAACAGTCCAAACGCAGCTGTTGTTAAGCAAAGAGCAACAATAATGTATTGTTTGGAGTCCTCTCAAAACACACGGCACTTATTAGTGTACTAAAAATGAAACACTCGAGTGGTGGAGTAGATGACTGCGCAACAAGCCAACAAGAGAGGTTCCTGTGTACCATACGGTGTTACACTGGGCTGCGCTGTAATAAACAGTTATAGTATGTTTAGATAGACCAAGAGCTTAGCATTCTTCCATTACCTGTGTGTTCTCAGTAACTCCACAAGTGTGTCACTTTACACAAGTGCGTGTTTCTCTGCGAGTGTATGCGGGCGCGCGTGTGCATGCACTTGCATAAATAATTGTGTGCGCATATGTGTGCCCTCAATAAAACATTTCATTGGCTTCCTCTCTGAATTGTTACAAGTGGTGCCATTATTTAACACAAGGCTCTGGGCAGCGTGCAGAGGGCATGGGGGCGCAGCGTAGTGGCGCTTAACAAGCACACTTAACCCCAGCCGGCCATGCTAAGCTGAAGAAAGGAAAGGCTGTTCACCGGCAGTGACATGGCACAGGCGGGCAGTCAGGCCAGGCTGTGGAGAGGAGGGGACGGCATCATTAATGAACCAGTCTGGTCCATACTCGTTTACCGTACACTCGGTAAAGAAGACAGTGTTCAAATTAAAACTAGAAGGCAGGCACAAGGTATAATTCAGGAAATTTAAACTCAATGTATACGGTAGAACATGGAACTGTTAACAAGCCATACAGAGTCACATTTGATTGTAGCCTCCATGTTGACTTTAGGTATAACATTTTTAAAAAGAACACTTAAAATGTTATAATAGTGTAACAGGTTTCAGCTGCTCTTCTAGTAAGCACACATGACATCTAGAGCCAGTTTTCACCTTAAGTTTATCACTAAAAATCTCCCCTAAGACAAGCCCTCACAGAGACATAAATCTGTGTTTTTATAAGCTCTGTGTTATGTCTGTACTTCTATTTTGGTTGTCACAAACATGTTGCCTCACTCAGTCCAACATCATGGGAACCATTTATGAGAAATCTAAACTCTGCTCCCGAAAGAATGCTGTTTATTCATATGTTCAGCTTATTGTTTATGTGCGCCAAGTATTCATTTTGGAGAAAATGCGACGGTACTTAAAAAAAGGTTAAAAAGCTCTTCCGCAAAGAAAAGCTGGAGAGACAAATAATAATACAAAAATGTAGGTGTGGACATTTCAAGCTAGATAGCGAGACTAACTCTCTTCAAGTCCATGCGAGAGTTCAGGAATTCATAAAGTCTCACAAGGTAATTGATTGCTCCTCACGGGGCAATCTGTGTGGGATTTTCTTTTTCTTTTTTTTCAGCCTGTAGAAACAGAAAAAACACACATGGGCCATTCTCAGCAATAGAGCCATTAGGGGGAGAATGACGCTGCGAGTGTGGGGGTGAGGAGCCTGACAGCGGGATGAACACTACTTAAATATTACAGTACACACACTCACCCATACACCCAAAACCTAGCCTAAATACAGAGGCGCCCACCGTTAAAGCCGGGGCATTAGGAGATGCAACGGACGCGAAGACAAGAGAATCTGCTCGAGACAGGCGAATTAAACCGTGACCTATGGTCCCCGTTGAGTAACATTAGCGAGAGCTTCCTGTGTGCAGGCACCACTCTGTTGACCGTTCATCATCGCTCGGGAAGGTGGACAGTCACCATTACACACACACACGCTGACGCCTCACTTTACAATAACACGACGGCAGCCATGACTCCACATCTGTCAAGGGGATGTTTAAAAAGAGTCATCATTATTACTCTTTATTTTCGAGGTGGGTGGATGGGCGCAGGCTGATAGGAGGAGACCCGTCTGGTTAACATCGAGTTCCTTTCCTTAACCAACGACTCGGGACAGGAGCTCGAGCTGGGGGGGGGGGGGGGGGGGGGGCAGACGGGTACTGACTGGGAGGGAAAGGTGGGGCTCAGATAAGCGGTGCCCTAGGTCCGTTGGCCCGGGGATCTTAAATCATCTTCAGTCACTCCCCAGAGTTCACAAACATCAGCATTCCCATCGCTCCAAAACCTCACTCTCTTATCAAGTGGCTTATCACACCGATCAGGTATCTGGTGCTCTAACAAACACGTCTGCTACCATCAAACACTCACTCCTCCACACACAAACACGCAAAACGAAAAAATGGGTCAGGGTGAAATGAATAGAGAAAAACTCAAGTCTAATGAATATAAGAGAGCCTGTTATTGAAAATATAGCAATTTCCAAACTTGATTGACTACACCACTGAGTTGTTTTCAAAGTACTGTAATGCTCCGTTTGTGCTGAAAAACAAGCGTTTGTGTGTTTCTCACTTTTATTCCCAATCAGAGAGAAAACCGGCTGGATATCAGCTTCCTCGTTGGCTTTCTTCACCAGGCTGAACCAATCCTCCAGATTCTCAAAGCTCTGGTAGTTGGTGATATCGTAAACCAGGAGGACCCCCTGCATCAGAGAAAAAAAAAACATACAAGAACAACACAGTCTTCAGACGTTGATTTGAGTGGCTCCCCTTTCCATTTCCTGGATGTGAGTACACAGCTTAATTTCTCATACTCATTCATTTTTTAGTTAAATAATATTGAGGGAGCAAGGGAACAGTAGGTGGCACTGCATCTCTTCCTAGAATAGGGGACGGATTTAAGAGGACACACACATAATCTGAGGTAGGTTCAGTATTATTGTTATGATCTAGGTAAGGACATTCCTGTATGTGGTTTGTACATTACCAGAACATAGTTGTGTAAGAATGCAGTGCAGAATAGAGGTGAGGTTTGGTTATCTGCTGTCTGAGCTAATGAATGAATGCTGTCTGCCTAAAGACATTCTCCTCCTCCCTCTGTAATCCTCAACACTGTATTCACTGCAGAAACACGCGTGCAACAACACCAGAGCCATGTTTGAGCAAACACTGAGGCCAGAGGGAGCTGTTTACATAGACATAAATTAATCAAAGAGTAAACAGAGATACAAGAGCTGTTGGCGTAAATCAAGACAAACAATCACACAGTTGAACTATCTGCTATCACTGCTTAAAATGTCTGGGGCTGGAAATTAAAAGTAAGCCACGGTAATGGTCTCTACTTTTACTGCAGGATGCAACACGACTGAAGGGGAGTCTGTTGCTTTTTGTTCGGTCGGACACGCACTGTCACAACACACAAGGTCGGTGACGACAGCTCAGGCCTCTGACAATTACTGCTAGTCTCTGTGAACAGCCATGATTGATTACAGGACGCACAGTGCTGAACAATAGGTGTGGAGGTTCCACACAGCGCTCACCAGAAACTCTGCAAAGTGTCGTAACGTTGTGCTTGTGAAGGAAAGAGACAGTAAAAGGAGTGTGCTGCTGACATTAATATACAGTGCTCAATGTTTGGGCACAATTTAAAGCGAAAAAACATGGTCGCTTTCACTATTTTACAGCCAAATAGATTCACAGGACTGAAAAGAATCTGAAATTAATGCCAATCTTCTATAGACACACATGATAGAAGTATGCTTGCACCATTTAGCTGGTATATAGTGACACATTTCCAAAACATGGTAATTAAGTAGGTCTCTTCAAACAAGAGACATCCTGGAGGTGACGGCAGCCTGTGGACGCTGGTGTTGCTGACGCAGACGTCATTTTAATCAACACATTGTTCAGTTTCCCCACAAGACAAGCGTTAAATTAGAGTAAATGGATCAGTTAGGAGCCTATTTTTCCTACACTTCTATATGTGTATGAGCTGAGTACGACCAAATACTTGGCATTACTTTGAAAATGTCCGTTTAATTTGGCAGCAATAAAAGAATACATGTTTAGGAATGTAGTTTTTTTTTTTAAATACTTGTAGTATTGATCTTTGTTTCGGTCCGACACAAAACATTAATCGCCCGTTTATGCTCACTGTGAATCCAAATGACTCATTATGATTTGGCTGCAGAGGGAGTGGCAGGCTCTGAATGAAGCGGCCCGGGTTGTAATAATAAGCGACGAGAAACTAATTCTTCCTGTGCTCCCTGTAACGTTGTCACAATCATCTACAGCGGTTGATTTGTAAATGAAAATATTGAAAATATTGGCGTCAAAGACAGTTTGTCTTTTTGCTTCATGGAGCAGGAATAAAATACTTAAGTTCAGAAAACAGAAGAGAAAGGTAGGTGTGTGTGTGTGTGTGTGTGTGTGTGTGTGTGTGTGTGTGTGTGTGTGTGTGTGTGTGTGTGTGTGTCACCTTACATGAGCTCCGTATACATATTTATCCAACATTTTCCCGCCTATCGTTTGGCCTCCAATGTCCCACACCTGCAATGTCACATTCAAGTTGCCTACAGAAGAGAGAAGAGACAGAAAAAGAGCTGACATTTAACTAGTGCAGAGATGTTTCCACAGAGTACAAATAATGTTGTTGGCTTCACAATGACATTTTAAAAAGAGAAACACAAAAAAAACTGATAATGTGGCAACTTGTGGGTTTCTTTTCTGGACGTGTTTTTCCTTTTTCAAATCATGAATTTATTCATTTTAAGGAAGCTCATAATCCGGAGGATATAACGAGTCAGCTGTAGCAGGAGCGTGTATTTTGGGTGAGCGATTTCTATAGTAAAAGTCCACGTTGTTGATATACATAATGGAAACAACAAATCAGCAATTAATCTTTTATGCTAAGCGCTCTTGCCTGGCAGGTTACCCACACCTCACATAGAAGAATATTCAGCGCAGATATTGAAGGGGATGAAAAGGTATGCCTACACTATAATTTAAACATTCTCAATACCCTGGAAGAAAAAATTTACTACTTTTTAGCCTGGGGAGAGCTGTTTGCTTGGTGCCATATCCTGCCAAGTTGGGGAAGTGAGGAGAATTATGTGCTGTTAAGGAAAATAGCAATAATTAAACACAAAATGAGAGGAAAAGAAGACTCCTGTCCTTATGCCTGTGGAAAGAGAAAGAACGAGTGAATAAGAGCGAGGGAGAGAGAAAGACGGGCTCAAAAAACAAATCCAAATAAATATTTTCTTCCTCTGGAAAATGAAAGGGGTGGTTGAGAAAAAAAAAAAAAGAAAGCGGAGAAGGGAGGACCAGACAGCGAGGAGTTTATGTTGGTGTGATGAGGGCTCGGCGCTGGGCTGGAGCGGCGATGGGGAGCAGAGCGTACACTGTGGACACGGCTGGGCGACTCAACCCCTTCATGAGTCCCCTTTTTAAAGCGAGGGAAGGAAACGCTGAGGTTCACAGTCACTACATCTAGACTATACAGTGTCAATGTAAAGCTACATTGAGGAGTGCAATGAATAACGCTCCCTTGGTGTTATAAAGAGCCATCCCCAGCCATCCACCATGCCGGGACACTAGCTTTATTTATGTTTCAAAGATTCACGCTGACTCAACAGCTCGGACATTTTTCTTTATTGCGATAGTGAGTCCAATAGATGAAACTTAAACTAGTAAGGTCATAAAAAGGGGGAGGGGGGGGGGAAAGGGCATATTAACAGTTTTCTTTTGTGTATGCCTAGATGTGGACACAGACAAAGCAACGTCAGAAAGTTTGAGAATGTATCAATTCCCTTCACCACCTGTACCTCATCGGTTTGGCAGAGACATCTGGAAGAGGTATTGTTATAAAAAGCACACACAGAGGAGGCTGTTGTGTGCCAGTCGGCCTCGCCTCACCTCTCCCCGCATTGGAAAAATGTACATTAAGTTTGACAAGCTGGGCCTTCATGGTGAGAGGGGCCGACACTGGCTATAGGCTACTCTCCCCCCTGCTGCAAAAGACGCTTACAGCCCCATAGAGACCTGCAGAGCCGCACAACCTCTCCAATACAAGGCAGGGTGGGGGTCCTAATGAAGTTTGGGACCACCCAGCTCGCAGAGCCACCCTCCTCTTCATCAGCTCATCAACACCCAATTCCCCAGAAAATGGGCCATTTAACAACTCCGGTGTTGGACCCGGTGTTGTTGCTGCCCCAGTGATACAGACATATGTACACACTATGTTTAAACAAAGGTTACAGTACAGGGATTATTTCAGGAAAGAAATTTACTGGAAAGAGAAGTCAAACGATTAACAGCATTTGTCCGAGTTCGTATTAAGAAGTTTTGAGCCCAACCAGTGCTTATGGTTGGCTCTTTTCATCCTGACTGCACCACATCATTTTGGGGGTTTACTTCTCCTAAGTCTCATAAGCTGAAACTGACACAAAATCCAAATAGAATCCTTCAGCCAACTCACAAATCAGCATAACTTTTACTTTTAGCACTTAATTTGCCCTCGCTTAATGTTGTTTTATTAGTAATGAAAGAATGGAGCCACTTTGCAGATTTCTAGAGCTTAGGCCTTGGCAGAGTTTTAGAAACACCATTTCAAATGTTGAAAATCCCCATTTCACATGGTAGGAAGTAAAAATGGAGTGCTTTCGTCTAAATATAGCATCAGTCAATAAACATATATTTTACAGATCTAAGGGGGATACAGAGTGTGGCTTTATTTCTGAGGGTTTAACATAAACAAACAAGAACATGAATGTTTTATGTGGTGCAGGACAAAGATCAGTTGAACTTGGGGATCGGCGATATGGATATAAAAATGTTAATGTATTTACTCTGTACGGTGCCCACAGAATTATGAGCAAGGCTCGCCCCGGTTGGACATAAGCTGTCCATTGGCCTTGTGGAGTCTAAAAAAAGTGTGCTGTTTGCTCTGGAGAGAAGAGCTTTCAGAGTGAATAAGCCTGAGAAGTGGCAGACACTCTACAATGAGGAGCTACCAGAAAAGACACATTCAGCTCCCGAGTTACCCTGAAGAACAAACTCTGCCTGCAAGAAAATTGAACAGGCCTCTTATGTTAGACTTTCAATTAATATTTTTGATCTGTTTTGCATGAATAATGTAAAGTAGACACAAACCTTAAGGTTTATATTGCAGTATAACAAACAACCATTACAACAGTTAAGTCAGTCCAACTGCAATCTTGCCAAACACTTACCCTCAGTATTTTATTGAATTAACAAGTCTGCTTTACCGTGCTTGTGCAACACGCGTGTCCGTGCTGAGTCCCTAAACAAGCGAGCACTCACAAAAGATTATGAAGGTGTCTCACCTGGAAGGCTTATTCTCTTCAGAAAGAAATCCAGACCGATGGTTTGTTTGTACTGCTTCCCGAAGGCCTCCTGTGCAAACCGGGTGGCGAGTGACGTCTGGAACGGAGAGACAAAGCGAGAGACACGGTGAACGAGTGCCACAGGACTGAAAATGTGTCATTTAAAGCAGATAAGTGTTTTAAAAAGAAAATACTTTAAGGATAAAGTAGAAACGTCTGATTCAGTGCATAATAAGTAATATTCACAATATGTGTGCCGTAAAAAAAATCACAGCATGGCTCAGGGCAAAATGCAAGATGCTGCAAAACTCTGTCCAGAGAAAATATACAGTATATTAAAGAACTTCCTGAAAAAGTAATATTTCAGTGGTGAGCAGAAGTAGAAAAGGTTTGATTTAATTTACACATACTAAATGCCAAAGTAAGCTTTTTACAATATTCCATTTCATATTTCAAATAATACAAGGTTAGAACTTATCATATCACATGATATCCATAATAGAGTGAAGCCATAATTCTTCGGTGACCTGACGAATGACCTGTATAGGACGTTCATTTCATTATTACAAATCCATTTTAAGCACCTTCAAAAACACAGTGATTGATTGAAAGGTGTGCTGATGCAACTGTCTGCCTCCTCCCTGCCGGCTCACTACTCAGCCACGGTTGTGACAGTGAAAAGCAACGGGAATTACAAAAACAGGTGTCGGACGGAGTATGTCATGTCTACAGACTGCAGACCTAATAATTGCCACGAATTATAAAACCTCCATCACTGTCAGTGTTGCGTTTGAGGAGGGGGGGAAATAGCATGTTAGGGGCTCTCCTGAAATCCATGGGAATTCATAGCGCAGGCTTGACATGCCAAGTTAAATTCATTTTGATGGATGAGGATTGGAAAAAAATTAAGTGCTGAATGTCTATTAGCTATCTTTAGAGCAGTGTGCTTACATAAACACAACAGAGAAGAGAAGCAATGGGATTCCCTGAGTGTTCATGTGGCAGCAAATGCATTTTAATGTGGTACTTGCCACTCACTGAGGGTTAGAGGATTTACAACTAAATTCTTTCTTTCAATCCACTCAGCTTTCACTTGAGCCTGTGTCCTTATCTACCTCCATTCAGGGTCTGAAAGTTTAGGCTTGGTAAATAATGTTTCATATAAGACTGGACTTCTTTCAAATGACTCCAGGGGAGACACAATCTAATAAGTAGGAGACGCTTATTCAGGGTTTACCCAAATCTTCCTTGAGTAATCTATTTTTCTTTATTTGGGTCCTGATTTGTGATCGTGAATGCCACCTTAATGTTTATCCAAGCTTGAATTTTGAAATGAAATATTTTAATTAACCCTATTAAATGTGTAATCGTATCCTTAGCCGGTGATTTTCTTGATTGTTATTTAATTTGGAGATGCAGAAGTAGGTTTTATTCAACTAAAAGTTTACAAACCTAGACATATTTTTAATTTTGGCCTGTCGGAGATGTCACAGGAAGGATCAAAAGTGACTGAAAAATTACTCGAGGTGACTGACGCAACAAGGAGAAAATCGTCCATTTAAGTAGCCCAAACAATCACTGACAACACAGGAATAACAAGCTTGGACAGCAAAAATGTATTCCACATGCTGCCGTTGGCCTAGTCGGCCATTTGTCTTGGCATTCCAGTAGCTTGGCTCTCGTCCCTCGACGTAGTCCTTTTTTTCCAACGTACAATTGGAACTAACCAGCGAATGTGAAAGCTGGCATAATCCTGACACTCCAACAGAGAACAGCACCGGGTCACCAATGATACCAATGCCGGGAAATGGAGGAAGTTTCCTGAAACAAGAAACTGGGAGAGTAGGGGAAAAAAGATGGCAAGCTGACTATGTCCGTGTGATGCAACTCAGCTGAGAAATGCAGTGCATTTTTGCAGCATTGCATCAAAACTGGCTCTTCATTCTGCTTAAACACTTAAGACGGATGTAAATGTTGGTATTCTGAGGAAGCGTTTGACTGTAAATAACATTGCTGGGAAGCATCATGCATTGATGTAGACGACTTGCGTCCTTTTTTAGAGAGCAAATATTCAGAAGAACTCAGTGGATTTTAACTCCGGTTAAAAAACAGACCGGTGTGTGAATTGGGCCCAGCACCTTACGAGCCTGGCTGAATGCGAGAGTCCATATTTTAAAAACATCATACTCAGGTGGACAAGCCTTCCCACATCTCCCTGTATTTCTGAATGGACAACCAACCACAAGCAAAAATACCACCGAAACTGCTGTCCAAGAAAAACTGATCCAATTGCAATTTGCTCAGCAAATTGACATTAATAAGGGGGGAAACGGCATTCAAGATGTCAGTCAGTGGTGCCTACTCAAAATGGGGGCAGGGCTGCCGTTTTCTGCCCAAAACAGACAAGCAGGTAAGTCATTCAGACACTGACGAGCTGACACCTGGCAGCAGTGGGAGGAGGGTTATTAATGTAGCGTATCTACTGGGAACTGAGTTGTGTGTGTTCTCTGCCCTCCTCCCCGCCCCCCAAAGAAAAGAAAATGTCTACTCTCCAGAATGAGAACATTCATTTTTCTCATTGGGTCTCACCATTACTGCTACATTCATTTTCTTTCTCCCAATGGGAAACTGAGATTAGTCACGAAAGGGGATGTGTAGCTGAAAAGCACTTGACGCCGTTGCCTTACATTCACACTCATTAATACGTGGATTCGAGATGCAGTGAAGAAGAACCGGAGCTAAATTGTCATGACAACCTCATTACTGTTCTGCAAATGATTGCTTGGTGGGACAAGGAAAATATTCCACTGTCATGGATGTAAATTAGGCCTTTTTAATCTACATCTTTACTATCTCAACATACTGAATGATAGTGTCCTAAAGCTTGCGTAGATTTAGAAGAGACAGGGACAATACACTGACGAAAGGGTACATTTGTTTACAGTTCAGACATTCATAAAACTATGTCCTCACATGTGATTATTTGTTATATTATTCTACCAATTGAGAAAACGGAAACATTTCTCATATGGGTTGTGCAGACATCATTTTCTTAAAGGGGGCCTCACTCTGGAGCCAAATGCATATGAGGGTCCTTAGCCAGGAGGAAAGAGGTATACTGATGGAAAACAACCACCAGCTGCAAAAGCCAGGCTAAGAAACTCACATACTATGTATAATACTGTGCAGTGCAGTGTTTTTCTTCAAGTTTACCGAGCAGTAGCTGCAGCAATAAAGTGTACGACAGATTTAGGGACTGTGAATCATCCTGCGATTCAAAACATTTAACAAACACATTTTATTTCAACAAACTACTTAAAAAGGGAACATTTACATTGATGTAATGCATTACTCCACATTCACCTATTATCTGTTTAATTATAGCTAGTGAATTTAGTTGGGCTCATTTAAATGAAATAGTTTGAGAATGGCAGGAAAGAAATGACAGAACAACAACAATATAATATCTTCAAATTGTAAGCCAATGTTCTGAGTTACTATAAAACACAGCACCACGTAAACGACAACTATGTTCAATAGCGCACACAACGTGGATTAAAGACTGGGCAGACTTAATAGGTTTAGAATAATGGCTTTGTGCCAGTCTTAAACCTATAATGCGGTCTTTGAAACAGAATCAAAACCATACGTGTCCATCAACTGAGTGAAACGTTCTTTTGAAGGAGAAATTTAGAAAGAAATGTGTACATTTTTATTTTGCCTGAGAGCAGTTTTTGCACTGCATGACTTGCATGTCTAGTTACATGTATCTTTACTTTAGCATGCAGTCATTAATATGCACTTAATACTGGGTTGCTATCAGGCCCGTAGAGATCACCCCCGCAGCCCCCGCACTGCGGGGGGGCCTCGCAGTGACAGGGGGCCTCGCATGGCGGCTAAGTGTCGGCTGACTCGGCTGTGTTCCGGCTCGATGTGGCCAAATGTGAGCCACCTTTGGCACATTTCACTGTTGCCATGTCTGGCCCAGGTGTAGCTGTTACGGTCATGGGCAGATTCTGTCTGAGACATGGCAACCGGTTTATCGGCTGCCGAATCTGGGCCGAATAATGTAATAAATAAATAATATTACATTACGTAATAACATTAAGATATCCCTCAAAGTTGTCTCTCTCATATAAAGCTACACAATAAAAAAATGTATTTTAAACTGGCTTTATAAGTTTTAAATAATAGTTGTAAAGGCAATCGTAACAGGCAACCACTAGGGCCTCCTGCTACGCGGACTGGTGTTATTGTTGGGCCGCGGTGCATTCTGGGAGAACTACGAGGAAATTTCTCTTGAGGAAAAATGAAACGCACATTTAAAAGTGGTGCCCAAAAACGGCAATCAAAACAGAAACTTTCTGAATTAAATGCCAAACTTCCCAAAATTACAAGTCTTTTTCGACTAGCTGGTGAAGGATGCACTCATCTGCCAGAAGAGACAGGTATTGTACTGTTTGCTATAGCTAACATTACCACGTAGCTAACGTTATACTTTGACAGCTGTACTGCTCTGTCTATATGTTGTGCTTGAAAATACATTAACCTTATTAAACCTATGCTCTCACTATACCCCCTGCGCCCATTATCGGACACGTTTCCTTAATTATCTCCACAACCACATCGTTGTTTAACTTCATTTCACGTTGTCCAACACTGCAACCCTTTTGAGAAGACAACGGCTCTGTACAAAATAATAAAAGTAACCGTTAAGTAAGAAAGGTCATTTTCCAAGCTAAAACTGATCAAAACATATCTCAGAAGCTCCATGTCACAAGAGAGTCTGTCAGGTCTGGCCATCCTTAGCATAGAGAATAAACGTCAGTTTAGATGTAAAGAGCGTGGTTAAAGACTTTGCACACAGATTTGCTAAAAGACGCGCACATGTGTATTCAAATGCAAACCTGTAGAAAGTAGCCTACCGGTGTATCGACTATATGTAGGCATATTTGTTATGTTGTTGTAACATATGTTCTGTTTGAGCTGTTTGATAGGCCCTAGCATATGTTTTGTTTCTGTTGGAATACATTTGTTCTCTGTTTGAGCTGTTTTTTCTGATTGAATAAATTTCCCTCAAAAGAAAAGCTTGGGTCCTGTTCGTTTATCTTTGGATAACGACCGCCGGACAATACATTATCCCTTACATATGGGGGGGAGGGGCCCTCTCAGGGTTATTCTGCAGGGGGGCCTCATGTGTTTCCGTTACGGCACTGGTTGCTATATTCCTTCCATAATGTCATTTTAGAAAACCATTCCTTCATGTCCATTATCTCGCGTTTATGTATTTTGTTCTATTCAGTAATCTCCCCTATTAGTAATCAGTCCACCAACTTTGAAATAGTATGAATGGGCAACCTCAGAAAAACTCATTATGTTGTGTTTAATGCCAGCCTTTTAGTCATTAAACCATCACAACAATTCCGTATGGAGTTAGAAGTAATATGGGTTGCCAAAGATGTACTATTTCATGAACTAACTTTGTTACATTCCTTTATCTTATATAAAGAATACTTATCTACAGTAAACTTAGAAAATAAAAATATAATAGCAGTTTTGCGGGCCACTTTTAGCATCTATACTAAGTGAGCTGCAACTTTCCAGTTGAAATTGTATCAACCTCCATCCCCATATAGACTTGTTGTCCTCACAATCTCATTTCTTGAGTCTGGATGTCTCCTCCTGTAGGTTACAGCTGAAATAACCAACCAGCCTGTTGAATTACAAGAGGTCAACAACACGGGAAGTCCTTCACACAATTAGTTCCATCTATGTGTTATGTATGACTAGCAATAACAATAATGTGTAACTGTTTAAGACAAAGTATATTGCTGAGGCAAATTTTTATTGGACACAAAAATAAGGTTTCATGAATTCAGTAATGTATGTATGTGTTGACTGTTGACAGTGATACACTAAAAGAAAACGTTTACTATCAAATGTATTTAACATTGCACTAACATGTAGAGACAATATTTACATGCGTGGACAATTGTCTCAGGAGCACAACGACACAAATTGACGTTGTCCTCTAGTAACATTTTACTAGGTATGTCATATCTAGTATTGTTATCATTTTTTGCACTTAATTCGTGACTCGTGAAGTCAGAGCATTTGAGTTGATGTTTGGCATTTCATTTTATTTCACATCGTAACGTTAAATACAACGTATACTTCGTGTTGTTGTTCACCTTTATACGTCTACAACACAAGACTGTGGCGGAAGAAAGAACTCAAAGTGTGATCGAATCATGTCGCATTATCTCCGTTAGCCTCGGATGTTGTTAGCTTTGAGCTAGCTCAGCTACATTAGCGTCGGTCGCCATGGTGACCGGGGGGAGACGGAGCAGCGTCAGGATGCGCAACGGGATGCGATAACAGCAGCTGGGCTTCAATCGTCTGTTTAATGAATTCACAACTTAAGAGCCTAGAACATTATGTGCGTGTGTGTGTGTGTGTGTGTGTGTGTGTGCGTGTACACATTGTGCGTCGGGCTCACCTTTCCACACGCACCGTCTCCAAGCACTACAATTTTAAGCTGCCTGTCCTGGCTGTCCTCCTCCGAGTCCGACATGACGCTCCGACTATATCAAAGCAGAAAAAAACCCGAAACCAACAGAAAGAAATAAAGAAATAAAGTCGCGGGTTGGCTGGATGTAGTTGTCAGGCTAATCACAGATGGATTAAACGAGCGTCGAGCAGTGGGCAAGCAGCGGACGCCATTTTGACTCTACTAACGTAACACCGCCGCTCTGCTCGGCTTGATCCACTCAGACACACACGCGGTTCCCGAGTTCCCTTCCCGGTTTAAGCGAGAGGAAACGGGGACCGGATAACAACCCGCAGGATACTCTCAGTTTACAAATATTGTCAGTATCGCCGCGGAGCCCTTCGCACTCACAGGAAACCTTCGGAACCGGAAACCCATTTCACCCGCGGCGTGGTTGCGTCCTGTGTGTGACGCGGGGCCGTTGCCGTGGCAACAGAGGTCAGATTGTGAGTATAAAAACATGCGCAGCACAAATTGGCCTCAAATTGTTTTAAATAAACTATTTTCTAACGTACTGCTCTTCCTACAGTTTTGAAGTACTTCACTTGAAAGTTTCCATTTGCTGCTATACGTTATAAATATAGTGGCTCCTTTTTGACTCCACTACTTTTTTGACAGCTGTTGTAACTTTTAATATTTACACAAAACATATTTATGATCAGCTTATTAAACACGATGCATTGCCATACGATGAGCTAACAAATAGTATAGGCTATCAAGCAATTACAAGTTCCACCTCGACCACACACAACATGTAAATCCAACCATATGCTTGCGGCCTATCAATATATAATCTGCATGCTGCTGTCCCTTTACCTTGCAGTTTTGTCTGCAAATGCTCTTGTATGATTTGGATTTTAAATGATATTCTCATTTTAGGTTATATATTTCTTATCATCTGTTTCTGTATACTTTCTATTCTCCTCTGGATTTATTTCTGTCCTTACTGATACTTAATTTGATATTTTAAAAAAATGATACTTGAATAAATAATATAAATACTTCCACTACATATGTCTTACTTAAAATGTAAAATATATAATGAACCTCTTTATCTCTCACATACCCTGACACAGGTTTTTAATTAAACATCTGGAATTCTAATGTACTTTAGTAGCAATACAGTTTTTCCATAAATAGATTTGTAGACATAAATCTATTCATGAGAATATTATTATGAGAATATATTTGTATTATACTGTATAATTGCTTATATCGATCTGGAAATCAATTTTGACTGCAATAGATATCTGTAATATAGTATCTATAATGTACTTCCAACACCTAACTGCATGTAGTAAACAGTGCGCATACACACTATCTGAATCACAATGTTTGACAATTCAGGTTCATCTGAATGAAAACACAGATCTAAAAGTTGCAGGGCCAACAACCACTTTAAGTAATTAATAAATAAATAATTATAGGCTCTGCGCGGTGTTAAAGGTTGTTATTCCTCAGACATCCTGATTACAGACAGACACATGTTATTGTTGAACTGCTAAATTAACAGCTGAACAATCTCTCAGTTCCAGTTGAGTTCAGAAGAATATCTTACCAGCTGTGTGTAATCGATGACACACTGCATTTACCAAATAAAGTCTGACTATTATTGGAAAATGAATTCCAGTCGTTGACAAAATAACAAGACAGAACATTTAAGCACAATTATTTTATGACATTTCGCTCTCCGGTTTTTCTCAATGATTCCCATCAGTTCAAGACACAGAGCTTGATAACAAAACACATACATACATATATATATATATATATATATATATATATATATATATATATATACAGTTAAAGAATAATGAATCAAGGTTATTAGTATCTGTGACAGGTTGCCAAACCGAAACTTTACTTTTATGTAATCTCTCTACTCGTGGTGCATGTTTGTAGGTATTTGTATGTTTGGAGTTCGGAAGATTAAACATAATTTACCAACAAAAAAAATAGAGACCATTCTATTCAAGAAAATAAATGTAAAATAAAACCAATTATTCATGAGGAATTACACCTTTGTGTGATGACCTTGAACTATAGATACAGTCCTATTTCATTTATTTTTGTTTATTAAGAATTAACTTTTTTCACAACTGTGTGAGCATGTAGCTCAAGTGTGATGTCGACTAATATACTGCACCAACCCATTGTGACCTTTTAAATCCTGTCATGAGATCATGTGTATTGGAAGTGTTTGCTACTTTGTCACAAATTCACACACAAAAAGTCTGTTTTGTAATATTTCTGTAAAATTGTGCGCTGCAGTTCTTGACAAACCAAAGGTTGAATCGCGGTCCTCGTCTTTCACACTTGCTTTTCACCGCAGGGGGAATGATGCCACATGAGGGATGGAGAGGAATTTGCACCTGGGCCACTTTGAAGCAGGTGGCAGTGATTGTCAGGTTAGTGTACTCCAACGTGCTTATGAGGGTGTGATTGACAGAAAGCTTTTGAGGGGGGGAGGGGGGGATTAAGCCAAATTGTTTTTAAAAAAAGAGCTTGAGACATCTTCATTTAATTTCTTAGTGTCACCTTATCGTCTAAATGGAGAAAGCATTTGATTCCTTTAGGAACAAAGAACATATGAAAACCAAATGGAATAAACACAATTTAATTCATTCACAATGACTGGCGTGTTGGAGCTTTTACATTGTAACTGTATTAAATATGAGCATCAACTGTTCCACGAAAATGCACCAAAACTGAAAAAAAAGGGAGGATCACTTTTGTGGTAAAATTATCAATATTTGAGTCAATGACAGTGAAAACTCCAATATTGTTAAATTGAGATTTAGAATTGAGCTACATCCTCGGGGGTTTCAGTTTGCATAGCCTCGACATATTGATGAAGAATATGCAAACAAAGACATAGCACTATCAATATCTATACGATGTGTGTACATTGTGGTGCAAAGTGAATCATATTGTTCAAACTAACCTGCGGATACGAATTTAAACGCATGAATATGTGTCTATATTGGTAACTCAACATGTTGTTTGATTATTAAACACGATCAGGTTGGTGAAACGTTAGTTAAACAATATCATCTGAAGTGGCAGAGAGATACACATTATATTATTGATTTAAGCTACTTAAATCAATTATAATAGATTTTCAACGGTTGAATTATTACATTTGTGGCTAACACATTTTTAAAAGAGAGCTCGTGACGTTTTCAGCCTCAGGAGCTCTTGTTAGTGTGAATCTTGAATTGTCCTTTTCTGAAAACGTATTTCTTTACTTGAGGTAATCAAGAAATACGTTTTCAGAAAAAGAAAATTCAGAAATAGTTCCGAAATGCTCAGTCTATCAAAACCCACTCATATGTGTGGGAATAAGATTTCACTTTTTGTCAAGTGCACATTCTTCGCAGCGCAATTTGGTGGTTAACCGTTCATTTACAGAGACTTTTGAAGGCGGAATCAGGACAGTGTCTACTACTTTCAACGTCTCCATCTTTCTGTGGTCGCTCCGCCACAAAAAGAAGCAATGCGCCTCCAAAGAGGACCCCGGCTGCTGTCTGTTGAGGAGACCACAACTCGGCTCTGT